>NC_053391.1:391238497-391545543 GCF_905171765.1 Bufo bufo
ACCTACTTACCACACATTAGGGCCCCTGGAAAATGCCAGGGCAGTATAACTACCCCACAAGTGACCCCATTTTGGAAAGAAGACACCCCAAGGTATTCCGTGAGGGGCATGGCGAGTTCCTAGACTTTTATATTTTTTGTCACAAGTTAGCGGAAAATGATGATTTTTTTATTTTTATTTTTTTTCCTTACAAAGTCTCATATTCCACTAACTTGTGACAAAAAATAAAAACTTCCATGAACTCACTATGCCCATCAGCGAATACCTTGGGGTGTCTTCTTTCCAAAATGGGGTCACTTGTGGGGTAGTTATACTGCCCTGGCATTCTAGGGGCCCAAATGTGTGGTAAGGAGTTTGAAATCAAATTCTGTAAAAAATGGCCAGTGAAATCCGAAAGGTGCTCTTTGGAATATGGGCCCCTTTGCCCACCTAGGCTGCAAAAAAGTGTCACACATGTGGTATCTCCATATTCAGGAGAAGTTGGGGAATGTGTTTTGGGGTGTCATTTTACATATACCCATGCTGGGTGAGAGAAATATCTTGGCAAAAGACAACTTTTCCAATTTTTTTATACAAAGTTGGCATTTGACCAAGATATTTATCTCACCCAGCATGGGTATATGTAAAATGACACCCCAAAACACATTCCCCAACTTCTCCTGAATACGGAGATACCACATGTGTGACACTTTTTTGCAGCCTAGGTGGGCAAAGGGGCCCACATTCCAAAGAGCACCTTTCGGATTTCACCGGCCATTTTTTACAGAATTTGATTTCAAACTCCTTACCACACATTTGGGCCCCTAGAATGCCAGGGCAGTATAACTACCCCACAAGTGACCCCATTTTGGAAAGAAGACACCCCAAGGTATTCCGTGAGGGGCATGGCGAGTTCCTAGAATTTTTTATTTTTTGCCACAAGTTAGTGGAAAATGATGATTTTTTTTTTTCTTACAAAGTCTCATATTCCACTAACTTGTGACAAAAAATAAAAACTTCCATGAACTCACTATGCCCATCAGCGAATACCTTAGGGGGTCTTCTTTCCAAAATGGGGTCACTTGTGGGGTAGTTATACTGCCCTGGCATTCTAGGGGCCCAAATGTGTGGTAAGGAGTTTGAAATCAAATTCTGTAAAAAATGGCCAGTGAAATCCGAAAGGTGCTCTTTGGAATATGGGCCCCTTTGCCCACCTAGGCTGCAAAAAAGTGTCACACATGTGGTATCTCCGTATTCAGGAGAAGTTGGGGAATGTGTTTTGGGGTGTCATTTTACATATACCCATGCTGGGTGAGAGAAATATCTTGGCAAAATACAACTTTTCCCATTTTTTTATACAAAGTTGGCATTTGACAAAGATATTTATCTCACCCAGCATGGGTATATGTAAAATGACACCCCAAAACACATTCCCCAACTTCTGCTGAATACGGAGATACCACATGTGTGACACTTTTTTGCAGTCTAGGTGGGCAAAGGGGCTCAAATTCCAAAGAGCACCTTTCGGATTTCCCCGGCCACTTATTACAGAATTTGATTTCAAACTCCTTACCACACATTTGGGCCCCTAGAATGCCAGGGCAGTATAACTACCCCACAAGTGACCCCATTTTGGAAAGAAGACACCCCAAGGTATTCGCTGATGGGCATAGTGAGTTCATGGAAGTTTTTATTTTTTTGTCACAAGTTAGTGGAATATGAGACTTTGTAAGAAAAAAAAATAAAAGAAAAAATCATCATTTTCCGCTAACTTGTGACAAAAAATAAAAAGTTCTATGAACTGTGTTTGTACTGTCTGGCCATTGTAGAACCTCAGGAAACATGACAGGTGCTCAGAAAGTCAGAGCTGCTTCAAAAAGCGGAAATTCACATTTTTGTACCATAGTTTGTAAACGCTATAACTTTTACCCAAACCATTTTTTTTTTACCCAAACATTTTTTTTATCAAAGACATGTAGAACAATAAATTTAGAGCAAAATTTATATATGGATGTCGTTTTTTTTGCAAAATTTTACAACTGAAAGTGAAAAATGTCATTTTTTTGCAAAAAAATCGTTAAATTTCGATTAATAACAAAAAAAGTAAAAATGTCAGCAGCAATGAAATACCACCAAATGAAATCTCTATTAGTGAGAAGAAAAGGAGGTAAAATTCATTTGGGTGGTAAGTTGCATGACCGAGCAATAAACCGCTAAAGTTGTGGAGTGCCGATTTGTAAAAAAGGGCCTGGTCTTTAGGGGGGTATAAACCTGTGGTCCTTAAGTGGTTAAGACCGGTGTCTAAAATGCCGGTCTTAATAAATGACCCCCTATATTCTCATCATGTGCATCTATGCCTCTTTTGATGCAACCCATTATCTTATTGGCCTTGGCAGCAGCTGCCTGACACTGGTTTTTACAGCTTAGTTTGCTGTTCACTAAAATTCCTAGTTCTTTTTCCATGTCATTGTTACCCAGTGTTTTACCATTTAGTATGTACGGGTGACTTGCATTATTCCTTCCCATGTGCATAACCTTATATTTGTCAGTGTTAAACCTAATTTGCCACTTCTCTGCCCAAGCCTCATATCTATCCAGATCTATCTGTAGCAGTATACTGTCCTCTTCTGTGTTAATTACATTACACAGTTTTGTGTCATCTGCAAAAATTTATATTTTACTGTGCAAGTCTTCTACAAGATCATTAATAAATATATTGAAGAGAATAGGGCCCAATACTGACCCCTGTGGTACCGCACTAGTGACAGTGATCTGATCTGAGTGTGTTCCGGTGTGGACCCATTCATTTTCAATGGGGCTGGAACGGATGCGGATCCGCATTTCTGGGATCTGCATCCGCATTTCCGGGATCCGTATTTCCGGGATTCGCAATTCCGTTCCCGAAAAAAATAGAACATGTCCTATTCTTGTCCGCAATTGCGGACCAGAAAAGGCATTTTCTATTATAGTGTCAGCGATGTGCGGTGTGCAAATTGCGGATCGCACATTGCCGGTGTCCATGTTTTTCGGATCCGCAAAACACTTACGGACGTGTGAATGGACCCTAATGAATACATTTACCAATTCTAATTTTTAGACTGTGTAAACATTCTACAAATGAGCCAGATTTATCCGATGTATATGATAATGTCTGCCAAGCGCTGTGGAATATTTGTCGGTAATTTATTCCTCTGGTAACATTTCTTTGTTTTTGTTTTAATATTGAAACTTCTGATATTAGAAAGTTCCTTCCTTACAGGATTCTGTAGAAATTAAGTGTGATTATGGCGCCATCTAGTGATTGAAATAAGGTAATAGCATTCATTTGTAACAAAGAATGTGTTTAAGGGTACTTTCACACTTGCTTTGTTTGATTCTGGCAGGCAGGATCAGTCAGAAAAATGCATTACAATAACAGATCTGTTTTTCCGGTGTCATCAGACAAAACGGATCCGGTATAAATTTTTATTACACTTTTAAAGGTCTGCGCTTGCGCAGACCGGGATACCGGATCCATCAATGCGGCAATTTGAATGCCGGATTCGACACTAATACATTCCTTTGGAAAAAAATGTTCCGTCTTTTTGGCCGGAGATAAAACCGCAGCATGCTGCGGTATTATCTCTGTCATGAAAAGTTAAAAAGACTGAACTGAAGACATCCTGATTTCTCTCCATTCAGAATGCATTAGGATAAAACTGATCAGTTCTTTTCCGGTATAGAGCCCCTAGGACGGAACTCAGTGTCAGAAAGGGTACTTTCACACTAGCGTTTTTCTTTTCCGGCACTGAGTTCCGTCAAAAGGGCTCAATGCCGGAAAAGAACTGATCAGGTATATCCCCATGCATTCTGAATAGAGAGAAATCCGTTCAGGATGCATCAGGATGTCTTCAGTTCAGTCATTTTGACTGATCAGGCAAAAGATAAAACCGCAGAATGCGGTAAATAAATGCCGGATTTGTTTTGCCAGATGACACAGGAAAGACGGATCCGGCATTTCAATGCATTTTTCTGACTGATCAGGCATTTTTAAGACTGATCAGGATCCTGATCAGTCTTACAAATGCCATCAGTTGGCATACGTTTTGCTGGATCTGGCAGGCAGTTCCGGTGACGGAACTGCTTGCCGGATCACTCTGCCGCAAGTGTGAATGTATCCTAAGTTTATTCACATGTCAGTGAATCGCAGACGTGTTCTCCACGGACAGCACACGTATCCATAGTTTTTAATGTGTTTATTCACACAGTCACTGGTAAAACAACATTAACATACACGACTTTGGTCTATAATACAGATCAAACACACTCATTGAACTCTATGGGCCAGATTTATCATTCCTCTGACAGCTCACTCCACTTTAACATATGGCTAAAGTCAGTTTTAGCCAAGTCAGATTTATGATCGGCCCTTTAAGACTGTAATAAATGTGGTTTGACAGTAGCAGTTTATCCGTCAGTAAGCAGCTTTACAAAAGTCGCACATCTTTACGAAAAAGTCGCACGTTTTTATGAAAAAGTCGCATGTTCTATTAAAAAGTCTCATAAGATAAGCATGGTCCTCACTGGAGTGAAATTGGGACTTTTTTGCGACTTTTTTGCGACTTTTTTAAATAGTCCCAATAGTAAATCTGTCTAGAGATTAATTTACATAAGAAGACACGCCCACTTTCAGAAAACTGGCGAGCATAGTGCAGAGCAGAAAAAAGTCGCAAATTTGTGCGCAGTTTTAGCGTTTGGGACTTTTTTGGGACTTTTTCACTCCATTATTCTGACCTGAGCTAATGATAAATCTGGCCCTATGGGTCTGTGAAAACCACTAACAGAATACTCATGGCATTCATGTTCTGTCAGTGGTTTTCACTGAACATTGGTAGGAGATGCTCTAGAAATCCGAAATCCCCTTTTCAGTCTAGCAGTGTATGTGGAATATGGATGACACATGAAGGACAAAAAACAGACAACCTGACCAACAACACACCCCTTGTAGGTCATCTTCACAGATGAAACACTGACCGTCTTATCATGGAATAAAGTCTAAATGCACTTACATTAGACCAAATACATAAACTGCTGCCTTAGTAAATATCCAGCTATATCATACACCAATACCAAACAAGAAAACAAATCACCAGATATTAACTTGTTCCTCATATTACCATTAACCCATAGGATACCAGCGTCAGCTTAAATGCTCTTCTACATCTCCTAAGATTATATATCCACTTAGTGAGATACACACGGTATAAAATATACATTAACAATATTTGGTTATAATATATCAATATTGCATATTATATATTGATAGGAATCTCAACGTCCCACTTGGTACCCCTGGCACCAAACTTCTAGTATCGGCTTGGTTTGAGTCCTTTCTGACGTCAGGAGAGCGCTTCACTCAGTAGGTAATAAAAGACACAACAGTGATGTACTAAATGAACACTCTGAGGTTTATTTTTAATGCACACAGGTTATATAGAGGGGGCTTTACCCTCTTTATTAGCATATCATCGTAAGTTATGTATTCAACCTATCATTCATTCTACAGACAGAAAAAGAGAAACAAAAACGGAACTTCCATATTAGGAATATTGTCCGGGAGTAGTGCCAAAGAGATGAAATCCAGGGTTACAGAGAATAGAAACTTTACAGCAATTATTTTCACAGCAATCAGAGTTGGTTCCTAACAGAGAAACGAAACTTCAGCAAAAAGCAGAATTGGTTTTGACATAAAAAAGAACATGGATTCCTTTCAAATCCCCTCTTAGAACCTTTAGTGTATCACACTACATGGTTCTTTCCTTTCTTGTCCTTTTTCTCTCTATATGATATTAGGTAATTCTTATACCCATCTGGGCTTCGATCCTCCTGGGGTAGAGTAGTCTGATACAATGACATATTAGAGAGCCCTTTTTCTAGCATTCGTCTCACACAAGGAATAACACATAATGCTACTACACCTATTACTACAATTACTATTAGTATGACAATCCCTAGTTGCATGAGACCTTGTTTCCAATTTGTGAACCACCCAAAGTATTGATCCCATGGATCATTTATACCTGAGTTCTTTTTCAGTTCTACTGACAGATCTTCAAGCTTCTTTATAGCTATTGTTACCTTACCAGTGGGGCCAGTATTATTTGGTATGTATGTGCAGCAGGAGGTTGGATCAGTCAATACTCGGCACACTCCGCCCTTCTCTGCAAGAATCATATCCAACACCATTCGATTCTGGAATGTCATGATTGAGTCTGCTTGTAGTTCTTCTGCTACCCCTTGTAATGCATCTCTGGTATAGTTTACAAACCTTTGCTGATTGCAGTATATGTAATTTATCCAATCCACATTTTTATTCACAGTAATGATGGGAAATATTGATTTAAAACCGGCAGCTACTTGATCTCTAGCTTTGAACTCATCTGGGACCCCTCTTGGAACACCTATTGCATCTATATACACTGCGTGCAGAATTATTAAGCAAATGAGTATTTTGACCACATCATCCTCTTTATGCATGTTGTCTTACTCCAAGCTGTATAGGCTCGAAAGCCTCCTACCAATTAAGCATATTAGGTGATGTGCATCTCTGTAATGAGAAGGGGTGTGGTCTAATGACATCTACACCCTATATTAGGTGTGCATAATTATTAGGAAACTTCCTTTCCTTTGGCAAAATGGGTCAAAAGAAGGACTTGACAGGCTCAGAAAAGTCAAAAATAGTGAGATATCTTGCAGAGGGATGCAGCACTCTTAAAATTGCAAAGCTTCTGAAGCGTGATCATCGAACAATCAAGCGTTTCATTCAAAATAGTCAACAGGGTCGCAAGAAGCGTGTGGAAAAACCAAGGCGCAAAATAACTGCCCATGAACTGAGAAAAGTCAAGCGTGCAGCTGCCAAGATGCCACTTGCCACCAGTTTGGCCATATTTCAGAGCTGCAACATCACTGGAGTGCCAAAAAGCACAAGGTGTGCAATACTCAGAGACATGGCCAAGGTAAGAAAGGCTGAAAGACGACCACCACTGAACAAGACACACAAGCGGAAACGTCAAGACTGGGCCAAGAAATATCTCAAGACTGATTTTTCTAAGGTTTTATGGACTGATGAAATGAGAGTGAGTCTTGATGGGCCAGATGGATGGGCCCGTGGCTGGATTGGTAAAGGGCAGAGAGCTCCAGTCCGACTCAGACGCCAGCAAGGTGGAGGTGGAGTACTGGTTTGGGCTGGTATCATCAAAGATGAACTTGTGGGGCCTTTTCGGGTTGAGGATGGAGTCAAGCTCAACTCCCAGTCCTACTGCCAGTTTCTGGAAGACACCTTCTTCAAGCAGTGGTACAGGAAGAAGTCTGCATCCTTCAAGAAAAACATGATTTTCATGCAGGACAATGCTCCATCACACGCGTCCAAGTACTCCACAGCGTGGCTGGCAAGAAAGGGTATAAAAGAAGAAAATCTAATGACATGGCCTCCTTGTTCACCTGATCTGAACCCCATTGAGAACCTGTGGTCCATCATCAAATGTGAGATTTACAAGGAGGGAAAACAGTACACCTCTCTGAACAGTGTCTGGGAGGCTGTGGTTGCTGCTGCACGCATTGTTGATGGTGAACAGATCAAAACACTGACAGAATCCATGGATGGCAGGCTTTTGAGTGTCCTTGCAAAGAAAGGTGGCTATATTGGTCACTGATTTGTTTTTGTTTTGTTTTTGAATGTCAGAAATGGATATTTGTGAATGTTGAGATGTTATATTGGTTTCACTGGTAAAAATAAATAATTGAAATGGGTATATATTTGTTTTTTGTTAAGTTACCTAATAATTATGCACAATAATACTCACCTGCACACACAGATATCCCCCTAAAATAGCTAAAACTAAAAACAAACTAAAAACTACTTCCAAAAATATTCAGTCTTGATATTAATGAGTTTTTTGGGTTCATTGAGAACATGGTTGTTGTTCAATAATAAAATTAATCCTCAAAAATACAACTTGCCTAATAATTCTGCACTCCCTGTACACATGGGGATCAAAGCTTGAAAGGGGGCTGCTTCTTTTGTTTATCTTTAGCACCCCTTTGTCTGTAATATCTGATTCAGTAAAAATGTGCATGTTCATTATAACTTTGGCAAGCGCACATTCACCTTTCCAGGCACCTTCCAATCTGGATCTTATTTTTCCATCTCCACATATCCAGTACACATCTCCTATGGAGTATACTTGGTTCTGAGTGAGGGATATGTTCAGATTTCTGTATTTGTGACAATAACCTTTGGGGAAATTCTGTACATTACTCCCATGTGTACTCCCTTTGTAGAGACCTGGATATACCTGGATTCCTGCCCCTGGGCGAGGATTTTTTAACAGAGGGTATTTTGATTTCCATTCTGTACATACACTGTGGTTATAAGACATATTAACAAAAAGAGTCAAAAAACATTCTTCAACACTTTCTGGTAACACTAGGGGTACGGTACCTAGGTGTGGCTTGGCAGCACCGCATATGTAACAGTTGCTTTTATTCACAGAGGCTGCACTATACTTCATCCACTCCAGCCACAAATTAACATCAGAAAAACCCGTCCCCATGGCCAAATTATCCTCATATGTGGGATTAGATATGGCCCTTAGGTTTTTTAGAGAAACTATATGTGGGGCTAGTGGGTTTTTGGGGATACCTGTGATGGGTTGGTATTCCTTAGACTTATACATATATCTAAGTCTGAACATTTGTGTTACCCGGGAAGTCGCAGCTCCCCACATTTTATGGAAGTACCATCCCAGTACATAATCTCCTTCATCATATTTACCAGGGTTTTCTATTGTCAATACAATTTTCATTTCCGCTGACCTTTTTTTTGCAATAATTCAATGAGGAGGTGTCCACATAACACGTCCCTCTCTCAAGGAGTGTCATTCTAGTCAAAAGGGACTTAGAATTTTTATCCCTCCTTTTGAGGGCGCTTTCTGGTTTATATCCCCATTCTGACCCTGTATTCCATCCCACTGATCCCCAGTATGCACAACCTTTTCCCCAGTATGAGTCTGTTACACATATATAGGCCTGTCCTTCTACATAGTTGTTGGAACAGTAGTTATAATATGAACATGTTTTCAATATATCACAAAGACAAAAGGTGTAGGTAGCTACGTGAGTGTTAGATGACTTATACCAAAAGGTGATGACGCCGCCCTTGCTAGTTGCGGCTACTTCTCCCTTACTACTAATTGGTAAAATCAACAAGATTATTGAAGCAATCTTAGTCAGTACATTCAACCATTTTCTAGAAAAGAGTGAGGAGCTCATCATGTTGGAGGTCAGGGCTGTCTGCCCCGTTAGTACCTCTGGGCCTTGTTGGAGGTCAGGGCTGTCTGCCCCCGTTAGTACCTCTTGTCCTTCTTCAAGGCCAAGGCTGTCTGCCTCAGTTCCTGCCTCCTCTCTTGTTCTTACAAGCTTCACTCGGGTGGCGTGGATCCAAGTTGGAGACTGTTCAGTCAGCACGGCTGTTCTGGTTACTGTGACCACGGTAGTAGGTGGGCCATATGCGAAGTCACCTTGGGATTTTCCTTTCTTCAGTGTTTTGATCACTACCTCATCCCCCACCCTGTATGGGTGGGTGGGTTCCTGTGGAAGAGAGGGAGACTTACAAGCAACTTTTTCCTCAATTTTATTAAGTACCTGTATCAATTTGGTGACATAGTCTTCCCTTATTAAATCAAGGTCCCCTTCCTGCACTATCATTGGGCGTCTTGCCCAAGGGGTGGGGAAAAGCCTTCCCATGAGTATCTGTAAGGAATCTCAATGCTGTTATATCCTACCCCACTTTGCAGACTAATCCTGTCTTAGGATTTTTCTGCAATACTGGATAACACCAGTCTTGCTGTTCCTGTTCAGTGGCATATCTTTGAAGATCACTAAGCATTTGCGACATCTCAGGGGTTGGAGGTGCCGGACATGGCATCTCCCAATGGTTACATGGACCTGTGGGGTTGCATTTGGCCACTCGTTTCGCCACCTTATCTGCCAGCGCATTGCCCTGTGAGACATGATCCTTACCATCTGCTGCCATGAATCCTCTCCTCTGTCAAATCATACCATGGTCCCACACTACCCCATGTGCGTATCTACTATCAGTATAGATGGTGACAGGTCTGCCAGCATGTAGAATACATTCTCTAGTGAGTGCAATGAGCTCAGCTGCCTGCTGTGTTGAGTGTGGATGCCCTTGAGTAGGCCTACAACATCATGTGTACTGTGCAAAAATGGTGTAACGTCACATTGTGAAAGGAGTTGCCAACTCTACCATCATAGCACAGGCTGCAAGAGAACACAGACATGCCGGCATCCCTTGAACAGGGGAGGGCATTACCTTTGAGAAAAATACACAAGGACGCAACTTGCCTCCGTGTTCTTGTGTCAGTACACCCGCCATGGTTTTACAATTTTGTCGTGCAAACATGTGGAAGGGCAGTTTGTAGTCAGGGAGGCCCAATCCTGGACTTGACATTAATGAACAATTCAGATAATCAAATGCATTGTACATTTCTGAAGACCATTTTATTAAATCAGGTTTGTCCTGTAGTGTTGTCTGCCTCAAGATATTGTCATAGTAGGAACATTCTGGGATCCATTGTCTGCAGTAGTTTATCATTCCAAGGAAGGATAGCATTTCCTTCTTGGAGAGCGGGGTGACCAGGCCCGCTACAGACTGAACTCTCCCTGGACTGATCCTTCTTTCCCCCTTTGTGAGGACAAACCCCAAGTATTCGACTTGCTGTTTACACCATTGCATTTTCCCTAATGACACTGTGTCCACATTCAAACAACCATTGTAACAGTGATATACCATCCTCAATGTTGGCCTCCACTGACATACTGCACAACAGTAAATCATCCACGTATTGCAACAACACGGAACCTTGGGGGGGGGGGGGGTGCCATGGTTTTAACGTGGCTTGGAGGACTATGCTGTACACTACAGGTGAATCAGCACATCCCTGGAGCATTGTGCCCCAGGTCAGTTGACGTCTGTCAAAGGAAAAAGCAAAAATTAGTCTGGTCTTCTTGTCAACTGGGACAGAAAAGAATGCATTTTTCAGATCTATCACACTGAACCAAACAGCGTCTGCTGGAATGGCAGATCGTAATTGAGTGATGTCAGGTACAATAGGGGCTTTAGGCACAATGATGTTGTTGATGGCCCTTAAATCTTGTACAAAGCGGGTAGCACCATCTGCCTTTGTCACTGGATTTACAGGCGTGCTGTAGGGTGAAATCACCTCTTCCAGGATTCCCTTTTTGTAGGAATTCTTTTATCATTGGCCTAAGTCCATTGAGTTTCTCTTTTGGCAGTAGGTATTGTTTCTGGAACACTGAAATGACACCTGGTTTTACAGTAGCTTTGTAAGGTGTGCAATCTATGAATCCTGTGTCATATTCATTTGAAGACCATAATGCAGGGTTAATGTTGTTAAGTTCTGGGTGGTTCTGTATGTTTGCAAGAATCAGTGGCACTGGTGTAGAGATTGGAATGAGATCTTAGTGTACTCTTATGCCCTGATTATTTGCTGATACTTGTAAGTCAAGCTTAATGAACAAATCCTTACTTAACACACTTGAGGTTGCACTGCTATCTACCATGAATCCTACTCTCAGTCATCTAAGTCCACCCCTTTTAGTCGGACGGTGTGGTCCTCCTTCTGTCTGTCATTAGTGTCCCAGCTGCCCATGAGAACAGAGCTCTGATGTGAAGCACAACACTTAACATATAACACATAACTTCAAACATTGAAACAAACAGATCTGACAATACAGACATAAACACACCACAGGCCCATAAAAACTTTTCATTGACTTCAATAAAAAAATTACAGCTTGATCAATGCTGTTGGCACCAATAAAAACCAAAAACTTCCAAGAAAAATAAAATAAAATTCTCAATGCGCATATTATATGAAAACAAATATCGTACTCCATACACATTCATATACATTTTCATGTACTCATCTTCAGCTCATAACCACGCCCTTACACATAAAAACTGAATTGCACACACAGCTCTGCTAAAAGCATCCATTAGGGCTCTTTCACACTTTCAACTCCTCTACAACTCAAAGCCACACCCATTCACATTCCACTGAATCATTTGTCTTCCAACCTAATCACACAATTGTCTTTGTTTTATCCCAAAACTTGCAGCACAGACAAACACAGCTTTCCTGGAAACATATAGCCACACCACACCCAGAATTGCTGATAGTATATCTCGCTGTTGTGCTGTTTTCCAATGTTTTCTGATCTTCACTCTGTGATTAATCAACTCTTATAAGAAGACAATATACATGTTATAATCATACAGTCATTTTGTTAAACCCAAATCATTTTATATGTCAGGTGTTCTTAGTTAATGTTGTACATATATAATAATTCTTGTTAAAAGCTGTATTCTTACATTACACTGCTGGGGAAAGAAAATTATTGAACAATTTTTTGTCTTCTATAATATTATTACACATATAACATCACTTACTCTGCAGGATTCCCTACTCCTTTGTATCATGTAATCCATATAATAGGACGGGTCATGGTCAAAATGTGGCCATGCTTCTTTGTCTCCCAGACAAAGACCCTTTATCATGTCCATGTAGTACGGGCTATTATCGCCGTCCCTGGGAAAAGGGGCTAGCAGCTTGCATAAACTCAGTCCATCCAGCTAAGTTATCCACCCATGGGTTAACTAGGAAGTAATTTGTGGGACTACACCATGCAACATAAACTTTGCATGTTTCTCCCGTCTCAGGTTTGGGATAATTTGTTTTAGACCCTTGTGACCCCATTCGGTCTGATATTTTAATGATGGTATTTTCCTAGGACTGGCTGTACTGAAGCGTTAAGGCTCCGAGAAATTAATCCTGTCAACTAGGCAAAGGACTCAGGTCTGATCACAAAATATCAGAGAGTTTCATCAAACATATAATTTGCAGACCTCCGCAACACAGTAAAACAACAATGCAATGTCCTTAAAACTCTATGCAAATAGTGAACTTCAGTCCGTACACTTACCACCCGGACATCAGTATCCTTATATCAACTCTAATATTCTTATACTTTAAAACAACTTTAAAAGAGTCAAACCAAGCTCCATCCTTGTCTCCCTGAGACAATATTATCTAGTGCGCACTATATTTTCTCTGAGTGATCCTCACGGCGGACTCCCGGAGTCCCCGGGTCACTCCCCCAGACTCCCGGAGTCTGTTCCCTGTATCCCTGATACAGTAATTATACTAGAAGTTGTAGGTTCTACTTACTAGATCGAGACGTGGTTCTCGGATCGGCCAGAGGACAATAACAGATGCCTTTCTTACCGAACCCGAGGATGACCTTCTCGATCCCGGACCAGCCCCCAAACTGATAGGAATCTCAACGTCCCACTTGGTACCCCTGGCACCAAACTTCTAGTATCGGCTTGGTTTGAGTCCTTTTCTGACGTCAGGAGAGCGCTTCACTCAGTAGGTAATATAAGACACAACAGTGATGTACTGAATGAACACTCTGAGATTTATTTTTAATGCACACAGGTTATATAGAGGGGGCTTTACCCCCTTTATTAGCATATCATCGTATGTTATGTATTCAACCTATCATATTAACACGTTTCATTCTACAGACAGAAAAAGAGAAACAAAAACGGAACTTCCATATTAGGAATATTGTCCGGGAGTAGTGCCAAAGAGATAAAATTCAGGGTTACAGAGAATATAAACTTTACAGCAATTACTTTCACAGCAATCAGAGTTAGTTCCTAACAGAGAAACGAAACTTCAGCAAAAAGCAGAATTGGTTTTAACATAAAAAAGAACATGGATTCCTTTCATATATGAATCATTAATAAGTTCAAACGCTAAATAAATGCACACAGGAATATACACTCACCTAAAGAATTATTAGGAACACCTGTTCTATTTCTCATTAATGCAATTATCTAGTCAACCAATCACATGGCAGTTTCTTCAATGCATTTAGGGGTGTGGTCCTGGTCAAGACAATCTCCTGAACTCCAAACTGAATGTCAGAATGGGAAAGAAAGGTGATTTAAGCAATTTTGAGCGTGGCATGGTTGTTGGTGCCAGACGGGCCGGTCTGAGTATTTCACAATCTGCTCAGTTACTGGGATTTTCACTCACAACCATTTCTAGGGTTTACAAAGAATGGTGTGAAAAGGGAAAAACATCCAGTATGCGGCAGTCCTGTGGGCAAAAATGCCTTGTGGATGCTAGAGGTCAGAGGAGAATGGGCCGACTGATTCAAGCTGATAGAAGAGCAACGTTGACTGAAATAACCACTCGTTACAACAGAAGAAGACCCCACCGGGTACCACTCATCTCCACTACAAATAGGAAAAAGAGGCTACAATTTGCACGAGCTCACCAAAATTGGACTGTTGAAGACTGGAAAATGTTGCCTGGTCTGATGAGTCTCGATTTCTGTTGGGACATTCAAATGCTAGAGTCCGAATTTGGCGTAAACAGAATGAGAACATGTATCCATCCTCTGATGGCTACTTCCAGCAGGATAATGCACCATATCACAAAGCTCGAATCATTTCAAATTGGTTTCTTGAACATGACAATGGGTTCACTGTACTAAAATGGCCCCCACAGTCACCAGATCTCAACCCAATAGAGCATCTTTGGGATGTGGTGGAACCAGAGCTTCGTGCCCTGGATGTGCATCCCTCAAATCTCCATCAACTGCAAGATGCTATCCTATCAATATGGGCCAACATTTCTAAAGAATGCTATCAGCACCTTGTTGAATCAATGCCACGTAGAATTAAGGCAGTTCTGAAGGCAAAAGGGGGTCCAACACCGTATTAGTATGGTGTTCCTGATAATTCTTTAGGTGAGTGTAGATATGTGATTTAAACAATAGGCTATTTTTCTGATGACACATTCTTTTGACACATTCTTTTTGACAACACAATCCATGAGTATTGTACTGTGCTTTGCTGCAAGCCTGCAACAAATCCGCCACATCTGAACAGCTCTTAAAGGGGTTCTCCGGGAAGATTTAAAATTGGCCTGCAGCAACCTGTTCTAGAATGTGAGCAGGACTGGTTGCCTCCAATTGCAGAGCTGCCTAGGTGGGTCTTCACTACACAGAACACTCTGGCATTTTCAAATACTAAGTATTGGGGAGTTTTCCTGTCAGGCTGCTTAGCATGTCTGTTTTGTGGCAAACCTGACATATGCCGTTCATTCTCTGGGTCAGTACGATTATAACGATACCAAATATATATAGGTTTTTATGTCTAAATAGTGTAAAAATTAATTTATATCTACTGAGCTGTGTAGGGGCTTATTTTATGCCAGACAATCTGTAGTTTTTACTGATACCATTTTGGGGTGTCTATGACTTTTTGATCACATTTTATTACTTTTTTTTGTGTAAGAGAAGCAATGAAAAAATGGCAAATTGTCCATGTGCCATATTAGAAAAATGTTTTGATATTTTAATAGTACGGGCGTTTTTGCTCGCGGTGATGCCCAGGATGTTTATATATTTAGTTATTTATGTATTTTTTTTAAACATTTTTTTATGATTTTGAAGCTCGTATTTGAGCCTACAAAATCGAATATTTTTTTTTTCTGAACAACCATGGGTTTTTGAGATCCATGATTTGTACAAAACTGCTCATTTTTTATGTTGGCCTGCCACCTTCTGGTCAAAATAAGAATTGCAGCTTGATTGCACTGGGTCTCTTCAGAGAGACACAGCGCATTGAAATCAATTACCGGCATCCGGCCAATGAGGAGAAGTAAGTAAGTAAGAAGCCCGGAAGCGCAAGCTTCTGGGTTTTCACCCTTTAGATGCAGTGATCTCACTTGATCACGGCATCTACAGGCTTTAATGACCACAATTGGCCTTTTTGCCAGCCGCGGTCCATTAGCTGTGGGTCTCTGCTGCTTGAATTTCATTGGGGCCACAAAAGATGCAGACAGCACACGTACTTCTGTCCCGCGGCCTTTTAAAAAAGATAGAGCATGTCCAAAGAGGGCCAGCCATGTGCGTTCTGCAAAATGTAGAACACACATAGCCAGTACCTGTGTTTTGAATAGACCCTTATGGAGAGTGTGGTGCAGATGTGAACACAACCTTATTTATGTGTTGTATATGCATTATGCACTATTGCATGCTGGGCAGGGGCGTAGCTATAGGGGGTGCAGAGGTAGCAGTCACTACCAGGCCCAGCAGCCTGAGGGGGCCCAAAGACCCTTGTGCCACATAAGACACTGGCATTATAGAAAGTGCATACTGGTCAAGTTACACCTCTGGCTGGAGAGAAGGGGTTAGGTCAAGAACTTGACATGAGGGGGTGCCCTTTCAATGTTTGCCTCAGGCAGCAGGAAGGCTACGTGCTCCCCTGCCCCTTGCCATCAAGCACTGAGGGACGGGGGCACAAGCTGAACTCTTGCACCAGGGCCCATGAGCTTTTAGCTACGCCCCTGATGCTGGGCATTGTATGGCACTAGGTGGTGGTATTACTATGGCACAGTTATGCACCCACTGCAGTTAGACTCTTGTGGAGATATTTGGACATGGCTCTGGGTCAACCCTGCATGACAGTAGTTATTTGTAGACTGAGGGTTGATGTGGAGACTAGCCCTGTCCACACCTGCCATGTTTTGTACAAGAGATACCTCACAGTTACTGTATCTACCAAGGGGAAGCAGACATCCCAACCGGCAAAAACTCATTTCAGGGAGGTGCACTTCTCATTTCAGGGAGGTTTTCTTTTTTTTTTTTTTCACGAACTTTTTATTACATTTTCCAAACATATGAAGTATCTGCACACTTTGCTCTATGGTGTGGAGGACCGGGCTCATTACCCTGCCCCAAATTATCATATTTATATATATGATTACAGGGAGTGCAGAATTATTAGGCAAATGAGTATTTTGACCACATCATCCTCTTTATGCATGTTGTCTTACTTCAAGCTGTATAGGCTCGAAAGCCTACTACCAATTAAGCATATTAGGTGATGTGCATCTCTGTAATGAGAAGGGGTGTGGTCTAATAACATCGACACCCTATATCAGGTGTGCATAATTATTAGGCAATATGGGTCAAAAGAAGGACTTGTCAGGCTCAGAAAAGTCAAAAATAGTGAGATATCTTGCAGAGGGATGCAGCACTCTTAAAATTGCAAAGCTTCTGAAGCGTGATCATCGAACAATCAAGCGTTTCATTCAAAATAGTCAACAGGGTCGCAAGAAGCGTGTGGAAAAACCAAGGCGCAAAATAACTGCCCATGAACTGAGAAAAGTCAAGCGTGCAGCTGCCAAGATGCCACTTGCCACCAGTTTGGCCATATTTCAGAGCTGCAACATCACTGGAGTGCCCAAAAGCACAAGGTGTGCAATACTCAGAGACATGGCCAAGGTAAGAAAGGCTGAAAGACGACCACCACTGAACAAGACACACAAGCTGAAACCTTCAAGACTGGGCCAAGAAATATCTAAGGTTTTATGGACTGATGAAATGAGAGTGAGTCTTGATGGGCCAGATGGATGGGCCCGTGGCTGGATTGGTAAAGGGCAGAGAGCTCCAGTCTGACTCAGACGCCAGCAAGGTGGAGGTGGAGTACTGGTTTGGGCTGGTATCATCAAAGATGAGCTTGTGGGGCCTTTTCGGGTTGAGGATGGAGTCAAGCTCAACTCCCAGTCCTACTGCCAGTTTCTGGAAGACACCTTCTTCAAGCAGTGGTACAGGAAAAAGTCTGCATCCTTCAATAAAAACATGATTTTCATGCAGGACAATGCTCCATCACACGCGTCCAAGTACTCCACAGCGTGGCCGGCAAGAGAGGGTATAAAAGAAGAAAATCTAATGACATGGCCTCCTTGTTCACCTAATCTGAACCCCATTGAGAACCTGTGGTCCATCATCAAATGTGAGATTTACAAGGAGGGAAAGCAGTACACCTCTCTGAACAGTGTCTGGGAGGCTGTGGTTGCTGCTGCACGCAATGTTGATGGTGAACAGATCAAAACACTGACAGAATCCATGGATGGCAGGCTTTTGAGTGTTCTTGCAAAGAAAGGTGGCTATATTGGTTACTGATTTGTTTTTGAATGTCAGAAATGTATATTTGTGAATGTTGAGATGTTATATTGGTTTCACTGGTAAAAATAAATAATTGAAATGGGTATATATTTGTTTTTTGTTAAGTTGCCTAATAATTATGCACAGTAATAGTCACCTGCACACACAGATATCCCCCTAAAATAGCTAAAACTAAAAACAAACTAAAAACTACTTCCAAAAATATTCAGCTTTGATATTAATGAGTTTTTTGGGTTCATTGAGAACATGGTTGTTGTTCAATAATAAAATTAATCCTCAAAAATACAACTTGCCTAATAATTCTGCACTCCCTGTAAAGCATCCAGGGGGTGTGAATTTAACACTGGGGTAAATAATATAATTAAAATGGAGGGTTAAATGTGTAAATGTATTTTCAAAAAAGTACATCTCTCTCAATAGTTATATAGCTACTGAATGAGACAAAAGAAGGGATGCCTTTAAAATATCTCCTTGAGAAGCCAATTTGACCCTAAAGGGTTAATTCAACCTGTAATCTAAACTCTGTCCTGTCACTTCTCTTATCTCTCTGCTCTGCTATCTGACTGAGATAAACCTTTCCGGGAGATATTGTTTCACATGCGGGTGTCAGGGAGACTCCCTGAACCTCCGGGAGAGTTGAGGTCGCTGGGGAAGTATGGTAAAGTGGCATAAGCCCTCATTATAAGGGGTGATACATGTCACAGCGTCCTGGACAGTACAGCTGAGGGCTGCGCTCAGTCACACGATGTGAGGAGAAAGAACTAGGAACCACGTGACGCCCCGGGGGCGCCGCAGAGCCCGCCCTCTGACGTCACTTGTGTGGCAGCGGACAACCTCTGGAGCGATGAGACAGACAGAAGAGTGGGCACAGCCAGGTCACTGCCCGGGCACGTATATTCCATACACCTCATCTGTAGGGCAGACACAGGGGCACAGCATGAGTGTCTGGCAGCTGTGACCTACCAGTGCCCGGCCGTATCACTGCACAGCCCTCCCCCAGCTCTGACAAGTGAGGCCCCAGGCAGAGAAGCTCAGAGGGATGGTGGTAGTTTCGGGGCAGTTTGAAGACAGAGGGACCCCGGATGATGCCATGTCGAGCTCTGATGCTGAAGATGAGCTGATCGATCCAGCCACACCCACTCCGGGCAGTGCCACCTTCTCCCTGGACGGAAAGCTGCCCACGCTGCAGGTAGGCGCTCCACCTGGGCAGTCACCGGCTGTGTAGTCCTTTTGGGGAAGGGTAAAGGCCGGTTCTCCATTATCTGCTGCCTTTACCACTCCCTCGGCTGGTACTCATTGGCTGGGTGAGCTGTGTGCCTGCAGGGATTGGTGCACTTACATGGCCATCACCTGGGTGGCAGCAGTGCCTGCTGAAGGGCAATGTGCCACCTGTAGCTGCAGCATCTGGGGCAAAACCAATGTAATCATTACTGATGTTGTAAATTCCAGATTGCATGTTGGAAACCCAGGGAGGCGTCAGTGCCCACATAACCGCGCAAAAGTATATTAGGAGATGGGTGGTGATCCAGGGGCTGAGTCTCCCTGGCATCTCAGTGTACGGCTGGCAGCGTGCATGAATCTGTGCCTGGCACTTCTACCCCCACATTTCACGGGTCCTCGTAGATGAATTGTGTATAGTAGAGTCGTTTTATGTTTTGGCTAGCGCAGCCATTAATATTTAAGTTATTGATGTATGGCTCATAGGGGGTTAAAACTGAAGCCACACCCTCACGGATCACCCCCCTTGATGAGGAGAGGCCCGCTCAGCCAATCATGCTGAGGCTGGCCACTGCTATCACCAACAAGCGTCTTGCCCTGTCCTTTCCCCATAAGACTTTTTCACGTGTAGTTTGCTGACGATCCTGTGAGTCGCTTCGGTCCGAGACGTTTGATTACACAAAATAATTGCTAAATATTGTGCGCCCTTAGATCCTTTAGGGTACAATCACACGGCGCGGTCATGTTGCGGTTGCCACACATGCTGCTGTATGGTTGGTCTGCATTGGTAAAGGGGTCTTATCATCTCAGACAAGGATATGGTACCAATGTCAGATGGATGAGGGTAATTCTTCTGGGACCCACACCCATCTCCAAAACAGGCCCCCGAAAACGCATGAACAGTGTGCTCTCCATTCATTTCTGTGGAAGTTCTGGAAATAGCCCGCCAAGTGCTTTCAGCTATTTGTGGAAGTCCCATGCAAGTGAATAAAGTGCGCACAGCGCATGCGCGACCCTCGGCTATTTTGATAGTACTATAGAAATGAATGGAGGGTGGCCGAATATGTGCATCTTCCCTCCGTTCACATCGGGGGTCCCATTCTGGAGATAGGTGCGGGTCCTACCTGATATCTGATATTGGTGGCACATCCTAACGATATGCCACCAATGTCTGAGGTGCGACAACCCCTTTAAAGGCTGTGTGACACCTTCAGTACCGGGAAGCCATTAACAGTGCAGACCGGCTAAACATGCGGTCTTCATTAGTCTAATTAGGGTACTTTCACACTAGCGTTTTTCCTTTTCTGACACTGAGTTCCGTCCTAGGGGCTCAATACCGGAAAAGAACTGATCAGTTTTATCCCCATGCATTCTGAATGGAGAGCAATCCGTTCAGGATGCATCAGGATGTCTTCAGTTCCGTCTTTTTGACTGATCAGGACGGAGATAATACCGCAGCATGGTACGGTTTTATCTCCGGCCAAAAAAACGGAAGACTTGCCTGAATGCCGGATCAGGCATTTTTTTCCATAGGAATGTATTAGTGCCGGATCCGGCATTCAAAATACTGGAATGCCGGACCCGTCCTTCCAGTCTGCGCATGCGCAGACCGAAGAAAAGGTGAAAAAAATAAATGCCGGATCCGTTTTTCCGGATGACACCGGAAAGACGGATTCGGCATTTCAATGCATTTGTAAGACGGGTCAGGATCCTGATCAGTTTTACAAATGCCATCAGTTGGCATACGTTTTGCCGGATCTGGCAGGCAGTTCTGGCGACGGCTCACTCTGCCGCAAGTGTGAAAGTAGCCTTAGAGCCCGCTGTGGCTCCCTCAGCGTGGTCGTACCCGTGGGGCTCATGCACACGAACGTATTTTCTTTCCGTGTCCATTCCATTTTTTTTTTGCAAACCATATACAGAACCATTCATTTCAATGGGTCCGCAAAAAAAACGGGAGGTACTTCATGTGCATTCTGTTCCCGTATTTCCGTTCCGCAATAAAAATAGAACATGTCCTATTATTGTCCGCATTACGGACAAGGATAGGACTGTTCTATTAGGGGCCAGCTGTTCTGTTCCGCAAAATACAGAATGCACACGGACAAAATCCATATCTTTTGCAGATCCGTTTTTTGCTGGCCACAAAATACATATGGTCGTGTGCATAAGGCCTTACACTGCTAAGGACTGGCAGGTATCTGATTAGATGAGGGGATGTGATCAGTGTTTTCTCTAAGCTGTGCCCTCTGGAAAGGAGAGGGTTAAAACAATACACTAACGAGGACTAAGTCTAGTGACCGGCCGCTGCAGAGTTTGACATTTTTAATTCTTTCAATTCCAGAGAGCACAGAGGGAACCATGAATGTGATGGCGATTAAAGGGAGTCTGTCATCAAAGTTTTACCTTTTTAACCCTTCCCATAGCTTTCTAGCAGCCTTACAGTTAATAAAAACGTTACCTTTATGAGCAATCCTGGACTTATAAAACCGGCAAAAAACATCTTAGCATATGCAAATGAGGGCTCACAAGTGCCCAGGGTCGGCATTACCCTCGTAGGTGCCCAGCTAGCTCAGCCTTATCGTCGCTTCCCCCCGGCCATTCTTTCCCTCTGCCCGCTCATCCTTTCCCTCTGACCGCCTATCTACTTACTTCTTGTTTCGCCGAGATCCCGCGCCTGCGCACTCAGTCCGTCGGCTGGCGCATGCGCACTGCGATGCCCATTCCTTGTACGGCATCACAGTAATTATTGCGCATCCGCCGATGGACCGCCTCCTTTGTGGTGTTTTCGCGCCGTTAGCCGGCGCATGCGCATTAATTACTGTGATGCCGTACAAGGAATGGGCATCGCAGTGCGCATGCGCCGGCCGACGGACTGAGTGCGCAGGTGCGGGATCTCGGCAAAACAAGAAGTAAGTAGATAGGCGGTCAGAGGGAAAGGATGAGCGGGCAGAGGGAAAGAATGGGCGGGGGGAAGAGACGATAAGGCTGAGCTAGCTGGACACCTACGAGGGTAACGCCGCCCCTGGGCACTTGCGAGCCCTCATTTGCATATGCTACTAAGTTGTTTTTTGCCGGTTTTATAAGTCCAGGATTGCTCAAAAAGGTAACGTTTTTATTAACTGTAAGGCTGCTAGAAAGCTATGGGAAGGGTTAAAAAGGTGAAACTTTGATGACAGACTCCCTTTAACGCTAATTTGCAGCTTGGTGTTCGGTTGCTGCCGCCATTACATGTGACAATAATTTCTTGAATTTGGAAGATTATAGTCCTTCTGATCCTCAGCAAAACTAGGGATCGGTTTGGCCGATATTATCGGCCGATATTGAGGATTTTGAACGTTCTCGGTATCGGCATCTATTTTGCCGATATACCGATAACGTATGGGGAACACAGAACGCGCTGCTCTCAGCGCTCTCTGTTCCCTCCGCAGCACAGGGGAGAAGGAAGCAGTGTCTCCCTCCCCCTGTGCTGCTGCTGCCGCTGCCGCCAATGACAGAAGAGAAGACAAGAGGAGGGGAGGGGCTGTGGCCGCTGCGCCACCAATGAAGATGAGTCTTTCATTCATTCATATACAGGAGGCGGGAGCTGCAGAATCACATAGCCGGCTCCCGACCTCTATGAACGGTACTAGCTGCGATCCGCGGTAGTTAACTCCTCAGGTGCTGCGGATCGCAGCTACCGCTCATAGAGGTCGGGAGCCGGCTATGTGATTCTGCAGCCAGCTCCCGCCTCCTGTATATGAATGATTGAGAGACTTATTTTCATTGGTGGCGCAGTGCGCCCCCCCCCAAGCCCCCCAGTATTAATCATTGGTGGCGCAGTGCGCCCCCCACCCCAATCCCGGCCAATAATAAAAACATTGGTGGCGCAGTGCGCCCCCCCCCACCCAGTATTACTCATTGGTGGCAGTGGCCACAGGATCCCCTCTCCCCTCCTCCTCCGATCGGAGCCCCAGCAGTGTAACCCTGGGGCTCCGATCGGTTACCATGGCAGCCAGGACGCTATTGAAGCCCTGGCTGCCATGGTAAGCTCCATGCTGCTGTGTGCACAAAGCACAGAGCAGCAGGGACAGTGTGAGCTCCTATTCACCCTGATAGAGATCTATCAGGGGGAATAGGACAAGGGTTCTAGTCCCTAAGGGGGCTAAAAGTTAGTAAAAAAACCCCACAAAAATATTAAGTATAAATGAAAAAGATTTATAAAAAAAATACACATTAACAATAAACAAAAAAATACACATTAACAATAAACATATTAATTTTCAGCAGATTTGTATAGGAATTTTTTTTTTTCTCAAAAATGAAAATTCCCAGAATATCGGTATAAATTATCGGCTATCGGCCTGAAAGTTCACAAATTATCGGTATCGGTATCGGCCCTGAAAAATCAATATCGGTCGATCCCTAAGCAAAACGACAACTCCCAGTATGCCTGCAGCTCTTTGAGTATGCTGGGAGTTGTAGTTTTGCAACAGCTGCAGGGCCACAGGTTCAATATACTTTTAGTTTTTTACAATGGAACTCTATGGAGTAGGATGCCACCATATGGCATCTGTCTATGTTTTTTGTATACGTTAAACGAATGGCAAAAACGTGATGTGAGCCCGGCCTAAGCTGCACTTTGTACCACATGCCTATCAGGTATCACATCCTATAATTAATGCGGTCAGAGTGATATACAGTTCCTCCCTCATACTATTCAAGGGAGACACAATTATTGAAGGTTGCCATGTCTTGGCAGGACTGGGAGGAAAGCTGGGGGCAGCAGGGTGGGCACCTGTGTGCCGCATGGGCTGTCAGTTGCCCACTTTTAGCTTATAAGGTGTTTTTTTAAAATCTTTTACTGTTTGTAAAAATGAGTGATGGAAAGTCTAGTTTAAGTTGTTTTTCGTCCCATTTGGGTTCAGTAGAAATTCATGTAGCTGCCGCGCTGAGACATGGCTACTTATGAAAGTAGCAGTTGTATTGCATAGCTGAGACACGTACACGGAACAGAAATGTCTGGAAATGAGTTTGTGGGAACGACATTATAGCCTTCCCTAAGAGTGATCACATACACCGCTATCCTCCATCCTTTTCCCGCTAGCACTGCCAGATGTATATGCTCAGGATGTTCTGGAAGCGCTGCCTGTGGAATCGATTCCAAGAAAAACAGCCTGGAACAGCCTGATGATCTGGATGAAACTCACTGCTTTGGTAATAAAGAGATATTATATAAAATGGAACGCAAGGACATCGGACATGCCAGGAAATGCCACCCTGCGTGTGCTGTTCTACATTTTCTGTACTATCATCTATCCTCGTCACTGAATAACAGCACCACTGTGGAGTAAAACCAAGCACTTTCATCATCTCTTCTAAAGGGGGTTTCTAGGATGTTAAGGGTCCATTCACACGTCCGCAAATTGCGGATCCGCCAAACACGGACATCGGCCATGTGCGTTCCGCATTTTGCAGATTGCACATGGCCGGCACTTTAATAGAAATGCCAGGATCCCGGAAAGAAATATGGAGGGATCCTCATGGGATTATAATCATCCCAGCGATTTACATTTAGTGTTTTGGCGGGAATTTTTCCCGCCAAAGATGTGAGGTATAGGGGCTAAAAATAGTAGGGTTACTGGGCAGAGAGGCAGAGGTCATTCATTGGGTCTGGGAGGGACCTATAAGATGCTGTTGCTGGGCAGAATGGAATAAGGATGCCCAGCAACAGGTATAGGATTGGGTGGGGAGCTTTGGACTTGGGACCTGGTTCGGGTTTATAAGCCGTGCGCTGTCAGACAAGTACCTGTGGAAAGGATTGCTGCTTCCTCCCCGCCTGCTGCTCTATTACCAGATGGAAGACTTTGTCGCGGAACTCCGGAGGCGCGCTGGGGATGGTGACACAGCGTCCTGGCTTGAGTCCTGCCTTGCTGAGATGTCCTCTTCGGTGGTCCCTACGGTTGTCGGCGCTTCCAGTGTTGTCTTTGACCAGGCGGCTGATGCAGCTGAGGATCCGGGTGCCCCCTCCAGGATGCCTGCGCTGCGCTGTTCTAGAAGGGAGAAGAGGCAGCGCAGCCGTTTTTCTCCATCCTCACACAGGTCCGGCCAGGAGAAGAAGAGGCTAGAGAGACGTGGCTCCTCTGCTAGTGGGTGCGCCAGAAGCAGCAGCAGCAGGATGATGTCAGGGGCAGCAGTGCATCTGGAATCTGTGTCCCCAGGAATCTCTGACCAGCATTTTGGTTCCTCCTGCGATCCTCGGCGTTCGGGTGCTGCTCTGGAGACGCTTTTGGGAAGGAGAGCTTCCGCTGATGCCACCAACGTTCCGGTCCAGCCAAGGTGTGGAGGAAGGCGCGGAGAGTGATGGCGGCCTGTGCAGCATTCCTTCCAGCGGCTCCACTTAGGTGTTGAGCGGCAGGTGGGTGCGTGCTTAGAAGATGGACCACAGCTACAGGACTTCCCTCAATCCTCTGCAGGTGTCCGGACTTCAGCTTCTGAAGGTGGTGAGTGTCCCAGTGGTCTGTGTCCTGTCATTGCTTCATTGTCCTCTTTACTTTCTTCCCTAAAGAACTTTGTCGTCGTCCCCCCCCCCCCTCCTCCTGAGCCGGCTGGTATGGCAGGTGATTTTTCTGACGCTTGGCGGTTTAGCGGTCAGGAGGTGGGTATGGATTTGGATAGTGATGAATCCCTCCCTCGGCCAGTGGTTTCTAGACGCAAAGGTGTTTCTGAAGTGTGTTATAAAGAAATGTTGCCATGTGAAATATCCCCTTTGGGTTTTCATCGCTATGTCGGTGAAAGAGAAGATATGGAGAAATGAATTCGTAGATATATTATCCCTTTTACCTGCATCTAAGGATTTCGTTGCGAAATTGGAGAAGCGGGAGGATAAGTCTGAGCAAGACAGAAGACGTCCCATTCCCCGAACCTTTAATAATTGGCTCCAAGCATACTGTATTTTTTGTACTGTGATGGGAGAAAAATTTCCTATGAAATGTTCTGGTCTTTTTCAGCATTTGGATAATGTGTTAGAGGCGTATAGAAATTTGGGGGGATTGGATGGTTTGTGTATGATGAAGGTTTCAGACAAAGATTGTCGGTGTACCCCAGCATACGTTGGGGCGCAAAGGATGTTGGGCTGTGGCTGAATTTATTGCTGCTGCAGCGTCCATCCTTTGCTATTTTATTTTGATAAATGCCTTCCTATGGGATGTTTTTTATCATGTTTTTATTTTGAAGTTTTTTCCTCTTTTCTTGAATGGGCGGTATCGGTAAAGTGTATGCGAGGAGCAGTAACGCCTTATTTGGATGATTTTTTGTTCACCGGGGCTCTTCGGTGTGTTTTGAATTGTTGGAATCCTTTTTTGCAGTATGTTCGGGGTTTGGTGTCCCGCTTGCGGAGGATAAGACTGTTTACCCTGTTAATCGTTTAGAATACTTGGGAATAGTCATTGATTCTGAGAAGGGTGAGTGTTGTCTCCCATTGCAAAAGGTTACCAAGATATGCATGGTTTTGTCCGATTTGTTAAAAAGGCGTAAGGCTACGGTGAAAGAGATTCAGTCGGTTTTAGGCATGTTAGACTTTGCTAGTAGAGTAATGTCGATGGGGTGAGTATTTTGCAGGCAGTTGTCTTAAAAAAGTTCGGTCATTAGTAATCCAGCTTTTCATATTCGTTTGTGCAAGGAGGAAGATTTTGTGGTTAGGTTGGAATTTTTTCAGCAATATTATGGTAGGTCGTATTGGCAGGACGATTTTGTTGTGGCTTCATCTTTGGATTTATTTACTAATGCTGCCGATTCGTGCGGTTTTGGTGCATATTCGAATGGGCATTGGTGTGCTGCAGAGTGGCATCCGGCATGGGTGTCAAATGGGGTGACTAAGGATATTGTTTTGTTGGAGCTTTTAGTAGTGGTATCTTTAGTTTTGTGGGGTAGTTTTTTCTCTAATAAAAGGATTATTTTGCATTCTGATAATAAGTGTGTTTTGTTTGCAGTTAATTTTTTGTCGTCTAACTGTCCGCTAGTAGTTAAAGGGTTTCTACCATCATAATTTCTGTTAGGTAGCTGATTGACATTAGCCTTGTGCTAATGTAATCAGTATATAACAGTGTTCTTTTTACATTTGTCCCTGTGACCGTTCTCCTAAGGCTACTTTCACACGAGCGTTCGGAGCGGATCCGTCTGATGTTTCATCAGACGGATCCGCTCCGATAATGCAGACGTTTGCATCCGTTCAGAACGGATCCGTCTGCATTATAACTTAGAAAATTTTCTAAGTGTGAAAGTTGTCTGAGCGGATCCGTCCAGACTTTACATTGAAAGTCAATGGGGAACGGATCCGCTTGAAGATTAAGCCATATAGTGTCATCTTCAAGCGGATCCGTCCCCATTGACTTCCACTGTAAGTCTGGACGGATCCGCTCGCCTCCGCATGGCCAGGCGGACACCCGAACGCTGCAAGCAGCGTTCAGGTGTCCGCTCACTGAGCGGAGCGGAGGCTGAACGCTGGCAGGAGGATGCATTCTCAGTGGATCCGCCTCCACTTAGAATGCATTAGGGCCAGACGGATGCGTTCGGGGCCGCTCGTGAGCCCCTTCAAACGGAGCTCACGAGCGGACACCCGAACGCTCGTGTGAAAGTAGCCTAAAAAACACACTTTTACAATATGTTAATGAGCCTCTAGGTGCTATGTGGGGGTTGATTCAGCACCTAGAGGCTCCGTCAACTAAACATTTATCCCACCCAGGTCCTCCATCTAGCCCGCCCCGCTCCTCTTGAGTGACGTCAGAGTTCGCAGCATCGCTGACGAAATCCTGCGCCGTCCACTTCTGTATTCCGCGCAGTGATTGAATGACGGGCTCCTGGCGCCAGCCTCCTCACTGTGATGTAGTCGGCGCAGGCGCAGTGAGGAAGCCGGCACCAGGAGCGCGTCCTTCACTCACTACGCCTGCGCCGAATACAGAAGTGGACGGCGCAGGCGCAGGATTTCGTCAGCGATGCTGCGAACTCGGACGTCACTTAAGAGGAGCGAGGAGGGCTAGACGGAGGACCTGGGCGGGATAAATGGTTAGTAGATGGAGCCTCTAGGTACTGAATCAACCCCCACATAGCACCTAGAGGCTCATTAGCATATTGTAAAAGTGTGTATTTTAGGAGAACGGCCACAGGGACAAATGTAAAAAGAACACTGTTATGTAGTGCTGACATGAGCACAGCGCTAATGTCAGTCAGCTACATAACAGAAATTCTGATGGTAGAAACCCTTTAAATTGTTGCGTCATTTAGTTTTTCGTGTTTGAAGTTAAATATTTGACTGAAGGCTCGTCGTGTTCCTGAAATAGATAATTCTATTGCTGATTCATTGTCACGTTTTCAGTTTCAGAAATTTCGTCAGCTAGCCGAAGCGGCCTACCCGTATGGGGAGTTATGCCCCGCGCATATGTGGAATCTGATTTGGTCCTAGGTATGTCGTACTTGCAGTCTTCTGTGGCTCCTGCAACGTGGTCGGATTACGTTCGGTCTTGGAGTTGTTGGTGTCGTTTTGGCGCTGGTAGAGGTTGGTCCCCTTATGTCTGTGGCGAGGTTGCGACTTTAGCTTTTTGTTTGATGTTATTTCAAGATGGTTTGGCTTATGCTACAGTTTTAAGGGTTTTGTCTGGTATTTCCTTTTTTCTTCGAGTTTTAGGTTCCCCTTCCTTTTTAGATTATTTTATGATCCAACAGGTTTTGAAGGGATATAGACGGGGTAAATGTTTTCCTGACAGCAGGTGACCTATATTCCCTGCGTTGTTGAGGTCATTATGTCATGCTACTTCTAGGGTTTGCTCGGACGATTTTGAGGCATTGCTTTTTTCCACTGCGTTTTGTTGTATGTTTTTTGGTGCGTTTAGAATTAGTGAGCTGTTTCCCAACAATGGAAGGTCGGGTTTCGGCCTGGCGTTAAAGCACGTTCATATTCATGTTTAACTATGTTTTTATTTTTCTTCCATCGTCCAAAGTGGATCAATCAGGTAAGGGTACCTGGATTCGTGTGAACAAAGTCAGGTCGGGTTCTGTTTGCCCTGTGAGTATGTTATCTTGATACTGACATTTCAGACCTGTGGGTGTTTTTTATTCATGCGGATGCTTCTCCGTTGACACAGTATCAGTTCAGGTCTGGGTCTAGAGGGTTTTCGCCTCACGTCTCATTCCTTTCGGATTGGTGCTGCCACAGCGGCGGCGGAGTCTGGTTTGAGTACGTCTGTAATAAAGAGTATTGGTAGATGGTCGTCTAATTATTTTAAACTGTATATTCACCCTGATTTTACCGTTGTTTAACTTTCTTTTGTTTATAGCTTTCACAGGGCTCACCATATGGATCATCGGCCATTCATTCGTGCATTGGGCCCATAGAAGAGCTTTGGAAAGATCGTGCGGTGACAATCTGTCTTGGTCTACAGACGTCGTTAGAGTATATTGGAATGGAGTCAGGGGTTTGCGATGGGATGGTTTATTGGATATAGTGTTCGTTATACCCAGACCCTGATGTCATTATTTTTCATGCAGGGGCCAATGATGTGGGCAAATTCAGCACCATTGAATTGGCTTTCTGTATGAAGAGTACTGTGGTCAGAACAAGGCGGTTGTTTCCTGACGCCCGTCTTGTTTTTCCGAGATGATTCCTTGTTTGCTATGGTTGTCTTATCCTAATTTTAAGTACTTGAATAAGATTAGGATACGAATTAATAGGATTATGGCTCGTTTTATGCCTCTGGTCTGGGGATTCTCTTTTCGTCATGTGGACCTTGAAGGTGGTTTGCCCGGCCTACATTTTTCAGATAAAATCCATTTGTCAGCAATTGGTTTGGATATTTTTAGCTTAAACTTGCAGGCTATGATTGAGTTAGTGGTTGGTGGGGTGGGGCCCATGCCGCCTGTTTAGTCGGCATGTTCCGGTGGGTAAAAGTCGCTCACTATTAGGTGAGCGGACGAGTTGAGTCAGTAGTTTAGGCCGAGCTTATGGCTGGTCTAAGTATTGGTTTGTTAATAAGATATTAATGATGATTTAATTTTTTGATGATTTAATTTTATGATGATTTATTGTTAAATGACTTTAAGCTAATCTTTAATAAAGATGTCCGTGGCCTAATTTATTCCACCCATTAAAGTGTCCATGTGTATTTTTATTTGGTTAAGCTATTGGTTAGTTGGTTATATGGTTTGGGTATGATTTATAATCCCATGCCTGTTGTCCGTGTCTGCGGACAAGAATATGACATGTTCTTTTTTTTGTGGAACGGAAGTGCGGATGCGGACAGCACACTGTGTGCTATCCGCATCTTTTCCGGCCCCATTGAAAATGAATGGGTCCGGATCCGTTCCGCAACGGATTTGGATCTATTTTGCGGACGTGTGAATGGACCCTAACACTGATGTCCTATCTCTAAAAGGGTTGTCTGTGATTTTCATATTGATGGCCTGTGACTCCCAGCACCCGGGCTGATCAGCTATAAGAAGAGGCCGCAGGTCTTACTAGATCTTACTTTCATGAATTACGGACCTAGGCGCAGCTCAGTCCTTTTCAACTGAATGGGGCTGTGCCACGCAATAAAGCACAGCCGCTATCAAATGAACGCTGCTCTGTTTGTCAGCTGTGAAGAGGCTGCAGCGATCACAGAGCTTCAGTCAGCGCCATTTCCGAGAGTCGGACCCCCACTGATCTCTTATTGATGACCTATATTGAGATAGGCCGTCCATACAAAAATCCCTTTAAGGTTGCCTAATAATATTTTATTGGTGGGGGTTCCATTCCAGGCACCTTTTAAATGGCTGCCAGCATCGGAAACTAAACAGTGGACAGAGCTTAAAGCAGAAGGCTCTGTCCACTGTGTAGTGTGTGCATGCTGGCATACTACAGCTGAACTCCCATTCACATCCAATGTACAGTGCAGCTCCCAATCATATCCATTGTGTAGTAGCTGTGCCGTCATTCTGTATTCACTTGAATTGGAGCTGAGCCGCATTACACCGGCACAACCATTACACAGTGGACAGAACCTTCTGCTTCTGGTTCCATCCACTGTCTACTTTCCAGCAGATGCCCAAAACAGCAGATTGGTAGGAGTGTTGGACCCTCAAAGATCTTATATTGATGACCTATCTTGTCATATAAAGACTGCATACTGCAAGTAATTGCAAAACACGTGATTTATTCAAGAAATTCCCAGTATGGAGTCCTTATATTACTCTATTGACTGGTCTGGGACCCATCTGCTGCACCCTATGGTGATGATGGTGTGCCATTGAACTTAGTTTGAGTCCTACAGTATATGGAGGATGTGTCTCAATATCAACAATCTGGACAACCCCTTAAATGTTTCCTCCTGCTCATATCAAAGAGAATTAGAGAGCTGGGGAGGGAAGGAGACTGCAGTTTGGGAGAGGTAAGTATTCTAAAATGTTAGGTGTAGGTAAGTATTTTCAGTAGGGAAAGGGCGGATGTATTTCATGTGGGAGAACATAGTTTGTCCCTGGCTGGCGGTGCATGGGAAAGGTATGGTTGGCCACAGCTTGTTATACAACCCTTATAACTCCCATTCAGTGCAGCTATCAGAAAGCACACAGCCCTGCTGCACTGCCCAGACAGTAGGATTTGTGTGCGGTCAAGATGGCAATCATCAGGGGCGACAACATTTACAAATGATTATAAATACATCTTCCCTACACATTGAAATCCAATGAATGAAGCCAAGCTTCCATTTCTGAGAGGTTTTCCTTTCAGATGGTTACACCACCCTGTGTCTCATGAAATCCCAAGTCTCAGGCAGCACTTGGACAATGCAGTGTATTGTTGGATGCTCTGTGAATTGTCCTTTTGTGCGTGGCTTTCTGTGTATTGCTGTGTATTGTGTTTGTGGCTGAAAGTATGAAGACAATTGAAGCTAATGGCAATAAATGCTGTATGCATGCTCTGTTCCAATCCAATTATTATATCATTGTTATCTAGGTTGAAAACGTATCCGCATGAAATTGCTTTAATGTAACCGCAGTCCAAATTCCATTGGTGCTGGAAGAAGTACGTTGTTCTTTATGCTTCTGCAGCTTCCGGAAGTCATTCCGCTCAGTGTGGGAGGGATGTGCTTCACCACCAGGCTGTCTACTCTTCAGAGGTATGAAGACACCATGCTGGCTGCCATGTTTAGTGGACGCCATCACATTCCAACAGATGCCGAGGGCAGATACTTTATTGACAGAGATGGAACATACTTTGGGTAAGTAAGTAATTACCAGCTTGCTTTGAGAGATAATACCTAATTCCCTAAATACATGGTTAGGCCAACTATTTGAGATTACTTTGACATACATAGGTACTTTTTTAGATCTGTAATAGCGTTGGGCGAGCATGCTCGGCCAAACACTAATTCGGCTCGAGCATCGCATGTGCTAATTTAGCCTCTATTTCTGAAAAGTTTCTGGCAGGATTTGAACTCACAACCTTCTACATTACAGCCCAGAAGGTTAACCACTACACTATAGAGCTTCATGGCCAGTTACTAAAAAAAATACAATATGAAACTTCTGCTGTATAGGAATACTTACTACTAGTAAGTATTCCTATACAGCAGAAGTCTCATATATATATATATATATTTTTTTTTTTAAGTAACTGGCCATGCAGCTCTATAGTGTAGTGGTTAACCTTCTGGGCTGTAATGTAGAAGGTTGTGAGTTCAAATCCTGCCAGAAACTTTTCAGAAATAGAGGCTAAATTAGATTTAAATACACTGGGTGTCCCCAAGCACTGACTCCATATATGGATCCGCTCCTATAATGCAGACGTTTGTATCCGTTCAGAACGGATCCGTCTGCATTATAACTTAGAAAAATTTCTAAGTGTGAAAGTAGCCTGAACGGATCCGTCCAGACTTTACATTGAAAGTCAATGAGGGACGGATCCGTTTGAAGATTGAGCCATATAGTGTCATCTTCAAACGGATCCGTCCCCATTGACTTACATTGTAAGTCTGGACGGATCCACTTCCCTCCGCACGGCCAGGCGGACACCCGAACGCTGCAAGCAGCGTTCAGGTGTCCGCCTGCTGAGCGGAGCGGAGGCTGAACGCCACCAGACTGATGCATTCTGAGCCCCTTCAAACGGAGCTCACAAGCGGAGCCCCGAACGCTAGTGTGAAAGTAGCCTTAGTTATCTGCTTATTTTTCTTAAATCTTCATTTTCTCTTATATTGGATGACATCTTGGGGCTCTGGAACCGATTACTCAAGTTACAATGGTTTCAACATACCATGGTCATCCTGGAACCACTTAATATTGTAACTTGAGAAACCACTGTGCACCATATATATGCAACACACATATATACACCATATACATGGTACACATACATAAATACACCATATATACAGGGAGTGCAAAATTATTAGGCAAGTTGTATTTTTGAGGATTAATTTTATTATTGAACAACAACCATGTTCTCAATGAACCCAAAAAACTCATTAATATCAAAGCTGAATATTTTTGGGAGTAGTTTTTAGTTTGTTTTTAGTTTTAGCTATTTTTGGGGGATATCTGTGTGTGCAGGTGACTATTACTGTGCATAATTATTAGGCAACTTAACAAAAAACAAATATATACCCATTTCAATTATTTATTTTTACCAGTGAAACCAATATAACATCTCAACATTCACAAATATACATTTCTGACATTCAAAAACAAAACAAAAACAAATCAGTGACCAATATAGCCACCTTTCTTTGCAAGGACACTCAAAAGCCTGCCATCCATGGATTCTGTCAGTGTTTTGATCTGTTCACCATCAACATTGCGTGCAGCAGCAACCACAGCCTCCCAGACACTGTTCAGAGAGGTGTACTGCTTTCCCTCCTTGTAAATCTCACATTTGATGATGGACCACAGGTTCTCAATGGGGTTCAGATCAGGTGAACAAGGAGGCCATGTCATTAGATTTTCTTCTTTTATACCCTTTCTTGCCAGCCACGCTGTGGAGTACTTGGACGCGTGTGATGGAGCATTGTCCTGCATGAAAATCATGTTTTTCTTGAAGGATGCAGACTTCTTCCTGTACCACTGCTTGAAGAAGGTGTCTTCCAGAAACTGGCAGTAGGACTGGGAGTTGAGCTTGACTCCATCCTCAACCTGAAAAGGCCCCACAAGCTCATCTTTGATGATACCAGCACAAACCAGTACTCCACCTCCACCTTGCTGGCGTCTGAGTCGGACTGGAGCTCTCTGCCCTTTACCAATACAGCCACGGGCCCATCCATCTGGCCCATCAAGACTCACTCTCATTTCATCAGTCCATAAAACCTTAGAAAAATCAGTCTTGAGATATTTCTTGGCCCAGTCTTGACGTTTCAGCTTGTGTGTCTTATTCAGTGGTGGTCGTCTTTCAGCCTTTCTTACCTTGGCCATGTCTCTGAGTATTGCACACCTTGTGCTTTTGGGCACTCCAGTGATGTTGCAGCTCTGAAATATGGCCAAACTGGTGGCAAGTGGCATCTTGGCAGCTGCACGCTTGACTTTTCTCAGTTCATGGGCAGTTATTTTGCGCCTTGGTTTTTCCACACGCTTCTTGCGACCCTGTTGACTATTAAGAATGAAACGCTTGATTGTTCGATGATCACGCTTCAGAAGTTTTGCAATTTTAAGAGTGCTGCATCCCTCTGCAATATATCTCACAATTTTTGACATTTCTGAGCCTGTCAAGTCCTTCTTTTGACCCATTTTGCCAAAGGAAAGGAAGTTGCCTAATAATTATGCACACCTAATATAGGGTGTTGATGTCATTAGACCACACCCCTTCTGATTACAGAGATGCACATCACCTAATATGCTTAATTGGTAGTAAGACAACATGCATAAAGAGGATGATGTGGTCAAAATACTCATTTGCCTAATAATTCTGCACGCAGTGTACACTACACACTTCCCACCCAACTTTTAGGTTAAATGCACGCGATCAGGATTGCGTGTGGATTTGCGTGCAGAAAATCTGCACCGTAGGTCATGTACATTGTATTCTATGAGAATAAAAAATTCTCAATGCACACGATGCAGATTTTTTTCCGCGCGGATTTTGACCTGCGTTGCAGATTTTAAAATCCGCAGCATGTCAATTTATTTTATTTTTCCTGACCGGATTTTCTTCATTCACTCATCTTCACCAAATCAGCACCAATGCGGATTGACCGTACGGATTTGCCTGCGAACACCTGCGGATTTCAGTGCGGATTCTCCGCACATGTATCCTGAACGTGTGCATGTACCCTTAAAAGCCTAAGGAGCTAAACTCTGGAATGGAAGCGCTCATCTCCAGCTGGCGCTGTAATTTTAACAACCAGATCTGGAGAACCTGAGGTAACTGGCTGAATCCCATGCCTGGTTGAGCGCTTCCTTCTGTCTTCTCATTTTCTCAGCACCCGGATCACAATGATCAAACTTTTCACGTCACTATAACATGTCAAACAGTTACAATTTAAAAGAGTTTTTCACAACTAAAATATTGATGGCCTTTTGTAAGGATAGGCTGTAAGTATCTGGATGGGTCACTGCTCCCCATACAGAACAGCTGATTAAACGGGTTATCTAACATTATATCAGACCTCACAGAGTGGCCCACCCGCAGTGGTGATCATACTTACCTGGTCCCCGCCGCTAGGTTTAATCTTTATTAAACCACAACCAGCTCTTCATCTCCCTGATGCGTGGAGCTTGGGTGCAATGAAAGCAATGGTGATTCGATTATTGCACCAAAGGCCTAATTTGCTTATTAAGAAAAAGTATTAAAACTTTGTGACGGACTCCTGAGGAGCTTCCATTGGCCTGGTTACCTGAGGTTCTGTAGACACCCAGCCTCCTATGAATTTATCACACCCTTCACTCCAGGGCTTTTTGCAAATTTTTTAGGTCACTTGTGCATAATTGTGCACTCCAGTTTTGAAAAGTAGGAGTGGTTAGCTATGTGAAGGAGTTCCAAAGTCACTCCAGTAGGATGGTGGTGCTGAAAATTGCCGTAGCATGTCACGTAAATTTACATCAAAACTGCACGATTTAGTGCAGTTTTTCTGCTGCAGGTCTCCCATAGGGCACGACTTCATGTTCAGCTTTTCTGATGCAGTTTTAGAAGCCGAAACCAGGAGTAGATTCAAGAAGGAGGAGAAGTTGCATCAAAACTGCATAAAAAAAACTGACTGTGTGCTAGCACCCTAAGGGTGCAGATTCTTGTGCGAAAAAAGGCATCGTAGTACAGTACCAGCAAAGTAAATGAGATTAGACAAATCTCATGCTGTGGTCCCACTAATTCCTATAGGATCACCAATGCCTGTCGCTGACATAATGCTGTCAGTGTTATCCAATACATTCCAGAACTGTAAGGGTTACATAACATCATAAATCAATATAATGCTATGCGACCCCGGCAGTGCTTGAAGATCAGGATAGGTTCTGCACTGCGAGTCCGCAGAGTGACACACGCTCGTCTGAAAGGGGCCTTAGGGTGCCTTTACACGTAGGCAGAAAATTCTGCGACTGCAAATCAGTTCCATTCACCTTGATGGGGCTTGCAAAAATCCATGTGTTTGCCTCCCAATTCAAATTAATGGAACTGATTTTCAGTCGCAGAATTTTATGCCACGTGTGAAGGCACCCTTAGGGTACGGCCAGACGGAGTCGGCGTGCTGCGTTTGGGTTGCGTTCACCGCATTTTTTTTATATTTTAATAGTTTGGACTTTTCGTGGCAATATGTGATATGTTTATTTATTTATTGTTGATATATTTTATGTGTAAAATTGGGAAAAGGGGTGATGTATACTTTTTTTTTATATATATATATTTTTTTACTTGCACCCGAACTCTATGACACGGCGCTGCGATCCACGGCAGTTAACCCCTCAGGTGCGGCACCCAGCTCCCTGTCACACAGGTCGGGTGCAGGCTATGTCATTTTGCCGCCGCACCCTCCTCCTGTATCTGTATTAGACGTTAATTTTCATTGGTGGCGCACTGCGCCCACCCCTCCTCTGCCCCTCTCTCTTCATTGGCAGCGGCGCCACAGGGGGAGGGAGAGAGTGACTCCTTCTCCCCTGTGCTGCTGAGGGAACATGGCGCGCTTACTGCAGCGCGCTCCATGTTCTCTGATTCTGGGCTGTGCAGTAGCCTAGTATCGATAAAAGGCAAATCCCGGTACCGAACCGATACTGGGACATAAGTATCGATTGGGTATCAATATTTCGATAACCGCAACAACCCAAGCTGTAAAGTGAAAGTAAATATCCCAGCATGCACTGCAGCAAACATCTTCAGAGGAGCAGTCACAGGACATCCCTGCCCACCTGTGTTCCCATAGAGACAAGAGCTCCTCATACATTAGTAAATAACTGCAGTACAGACATAGCAATAGAAAGCACGCCCCAGTCCCATCAGTAAAAAGAGGCCACTCCCCGTCCCACACAGGAATGTGATGCTGCTGTATCATATATGTTGCTGGGAGGGTTAGGCTCCATTCAAACGTCCATGGAATGGGTCCGCATCCGTTCCACAATATCCGGAACGGGTGCGGACCCATTCATTCTCAATGGAGCAGGAATGGATGCAGAGAGTACACACTGTGCTCTCCGCATCTGCATTTCCGGAGCGCATCTGCATTTCCGGTCCACAGCTCCGGAAAAAGATAGAACATGTCCTATTCTTGTCTGCAATTGAGGACAAGAATAGGCATTTCTATGGGGGTGCCGGCCGGGTGTATTGCGGATCTGCAATACACCACGGACGTGTGAATGGAGCCTTAACCTGTTCATAAATTTGCTGTGGGGCCTAGTCATTTCTAGTTGTGCCACTGAATATAAGCCATGAACAGAATGAATAGAGAGGGAGATTTATCATTTCCCTTGTTTCTGAAATGTGGCGTTAAAAAGTTGCAAACTGTGTTTGCGACTTTTTAACTGCGCCTTTAAAAAAAAAAAAAAAAAAAGGCTGTGGCAATGGCAGGGAGGGGCACGACCAGTCTCCTCAACAAATTTATGTTTATTTTCGTCAGTTTTCTGACTCAAATGAAGCCAGAAATCTATGGCGAGGGGGGGGGGGGGGCGCGACAGCCCTTTGTTGCACAAGAACTCTGATGAATAAATTTGTACAAATCGAGTGAGGAGCATCCTGTCTATCATCACACGACTTGCTCCCAGCTGACAGCCTAGAAATAATCTATAATATATGACTACCCTTCACCTGGGGAAAAGGGGGGAACGAATGTAGTCAGACACTGTATAGTCAGACTCCTCATTATAATGGGGGCGGAGGCACGGCAGCGCACGGCGAGAGGCTGCCGGAATAAATGTCGGACATGTTGTAGTTTTTGTCCGGCTACCTCCGCCGTAACTCCGCCCCCGCCCCCATTATAGTCAATGGGGACGGAGCGGCAGTCAGGGGGCACGTGGTCACTAGCGGCAGGACGGATCCGACAGGCCGTTCACCTGACGGAACAGCCTGTCAGAGGTCCGTGCCGCTAGTGTGAAAGTACCCTTAGCGATGATCTGGCAGTGTAATACTGCCGCCGATCACCCGATCGTTCATCAGGCAATTCCAGTCTTTCAACAGGTTTAAAAAAGTCATTGTTTGCTGGCCCTGTGTGATCACGATCTGCTGCCGGCATACAATGATTCAGTATGGGGAAGAGCGATGGCATAATGACCGCACCTCCCTATGCTGAAGAGATCGTTGCATGTAATAGCAGCGATCTCCTCCACTGATGAGCAAACAATTGCTGGGAAAGAACGCTTCCCTCCCGACAACTGCCTGCATAATCTGCCTGTCTAATACAGCCTGTTTTAGACAGTCTTATTTCTTTAGACACATTTACTACTGAAAAGCTTTAGAGGCTTTTGTGCCTCATCCGACTATTTAGATTTTTTAGACCAATTCAGAAGTGTTTTAACTTTTGTGACCTTTTTCTGACCTATTTATGTAGGTACACAGGGGCTGGCGTACTTTTCTTCGTCTGTTTTTAGTGCTAAGAATTGTGCTTTCCGGGAGACATGCGACTTTTCTCCGCAAAGATATGACTTTTTTCACGCGCAGATAAATTAAACCAGTCTTAGTCTACTTTCACACTGGTGTTTTGGATTTCCGTTTGTGAGATTCGTTCAGGGCTCTCACAATCGGTCCAAAACGGATCCGTTTTGCCCTAATGCATTCTGAATGGAAAAGGATCCGCTCAGAATGCATCAGGATTCCGCTTTGGAGGTGGACACCAAAACGCTGCTTGCAGCGTTTTGATGTCCGTCTGACGAAACTGAGTTTTCTATGACACAATCTGGCACCATAGAAAACTGATCCGTCATCCATTGACTTTTAATGGTGTTCAAGACGGATCCGTCTTGGCTATGTTAAAGATAATACAACCGGATCCGTCATGAACAGATGCAGACGGTTGTATTATCTTAACGGATCCGTCCATGACGGATCCGCACAAAACGCGAGTGTGAAAGTAGCCTTAGAGAATATGAACCTGTCTAACTGCAAAACAACCACCAGAGGTCAGACTAATAACAATACGCCTAACTCGTCTAATTCACGAATGGCTGTGCGACTTTTAATAAATACTCAGCAAAAGAAAGATTGTTTATAAAAAGGAAAACATTTTTGCACCCTGATTTTTACATCACAGAATCTCTTAGGCCACCTGCACACGGTGCAGCTGAATTTCCATGTGGCTTTATGTGTGTCTCTGCAGCATATCCGCAATGTCTAACTGCAGTTTTTGGTGCACATTAGATGCGGTTTTGGCGCAGATCGCACTCTTCCATTGAAAAGGGTGAAATCTGCAGCTAAAACCACAAACATAATTGACATGCTATTAAATTTGAAATCCGCAATTGAGGTCAATTTCCGCACAGAAAAAATCCCCAAAGTGTACATGAGATTATTGTAACCTCATACACTTTCCTGGTACTGTAATACGCTGCGGTTTTTCCACATGGAAAAACGCACGTATTCCGCAATGTGTGCAGGTGGCCTTAGGTAGATTAGTTTGCACCAGAAATTACGCAGAATTTATATATTGTGGGGTTTCGCTCTGGTAGATAGGGTAAGCAGACGCAGTACAGAGGCAAAAGACAAGTTCTTGACTCAAAACTTCAGTGTTTATTCACACTTGAGGCAAATGCACAAAACAATGTCTTACTTTGCAGTCTTGGTGTTTACTTCACACACAATGGAAAGTACATATAAGACAAGTCACCTTGATGTCAGTTCTGCCTCCAGCAGTCCACGGCAAGCTTTAGGGGGCCTGTTTCCTCGGCCCATTGGTCTCAGCCCTCCAACCTGGCACCAAGCCTCAGATCCCAACACGGAGATCCTGCTGCTGAGCCCAGCTGCCTATTTAAGGATAGCCAGGTGCTGCCAAAAACCCGGACCGGCAATTAAAATCCAGTCCAGTATTTGACCCCACCTGGCTGCAAATCAGCCCAGCAGCACACACTGGGAGGAAAATACCTGTTTTCCCAGACCATTCCCCTCACTGTGTCACAATATATATAGTATTTTAGAGCTGCATCACTAATACTCAGACCCTAAATTGCACATAGTCTGCTTCATCTGTACTCATTGTGTAATGGCAGTGATGATACTTGCTTTCAGTGGGTAGACAGCGGTATATGTAGACCTCACTGCATTAGAATGGTTCCTTTCACCAGTGCAGGTATATAGGAGAGCAGCGCCCCATGTGAGATGCTCTGCAGGCTTGTTTCTAGCCCGTTACATAGCTACAGGAATAACCGGGCCTGTCTGGACCTGTAGACATTTGTTTAGCTGTTAATCTCTGGAGCCTATGGGGCAGGTATGTCAGCTTGTGCTGATGCGGAGGGTCAGAGACCTTAGGCACAGGAAGGCACACACAACGCTTGGCTCTGTTACTTCCTATGACATAATGATTCATTTCTTGGTTCCACACACTTCAGACCATTGTGGATGGTTCCCTTCATATGAATGCATGATTAATTCAAGCAAAGTGACATGAGAAGGGAAGTAAAGGGAATCAAACACACAGCGGGACCTGTGACCTCTCTCCACGCAGACTTCCTGCTCATTATAGTAGACAAAAGATGAATAAATCACCTATAAAAGAATGTGTATGCTCAAAACATATACTAAATCACATACAATCTCAGTTAAAAAATAATTATCATATATCACAAAAAGGTGTTAAAAGCAATAAAAAAAATCTACACAGTACATGAAAGGGACACCTGGAATGGAGGCTAGCTAGAATTTATATCCATTGTGTATATCAGACATAAGTACCTACATTTAGAACATGGCACAATGTAAACCTACATAACAAAGTACAGTATATCAAGTAATTGTAACAAAGGCAAACAAATGCCTTAAAAGCTCTCATGTGAAGGCCCATATATAAGAAAATGTTCAATACATATTGTATAAAGTGCAAGTGCATAATCAACATGAAAGAGAGATAAAGTACATACTACAATGTCACAAGCTAGCACAAACCATCCCAGTGTCCCACACCTACCTTAATAGTGTGCTACTAAAAAATGTATGTATGAATAAAAATGTAAAAGCAATTCATTGAATTTGTACATGAAAAAAGCATTTTATATATATATTGGGTGAATAAGTGATAAACTCACAATTCATTGGATATGCACATCTGCACATAATTTATATGCACATGTGTACAGCCATAAAATAGGAAAGTGAAAAGTGACACTCGTGACCCATGTGCAAAGTGAATGTGAGGTGACACATATAGATTCACATGATTAGAAATGAACATAATTAAATAATTACAAGTGACCATGATAATAATGATGTAAATAAATATCTAAAGTATAAAAAACTCATATTAATGCAGTGAGTGTGTACTCAAATATAATCAGAAGCCATCTATATAGGTAAGAGGAAGAGCCTCATAAGCTATTTTTATATTTTCATCCACGCAGTCAGATCACACCTATATGCCTAAAAATAAGGAAATGCGGAAAAAAGAGAAAGAGAAAAATGGTTAAAATTCAATAAAACACCACCAAATACCATATATATACCCAGAAGGGAGATATTATTCTCACAAATTATGCATAACAGACTAATCCCATTTGTATGTTTAAAAGAAAGGTACACAGCTGTTGTATTCATTCAATCCCTGAGGATATGAAGTAGCTAGTTTATGAATCCGCATCGTTTCTATTTGTGCAAGGATCCTCTTCCAGTTTCCACCCCTAATCGTTCGGTACACCCGGTCTATTGCTCTGAACTTCAGTCCGCTTCAGTCCTCACCTGCTGTAGAGGCAATGTCTCGGACATGTTCACGTACTCTTCTTTTGAATTCTCTTGTGGTCATTTCAATATACAGTGGGGGAAATAATTATTTGACCCCTCACTGATTTTGTAAGTTTGTCCAATGACAAAGAAATGAAAAGTCTCAGAACAGTATCATTTCAATGGTAGGTTTATTGTAACAGTGGCAGATAGCACATCAAAAGGAAAATCGAAAAAATAACTTTAAATAAAAGATAGCAACTGATTTGCATTTCATTGAGTGAAATAAGTATTTGAACCCCTACCAACCATTAAGAGTTCTGGCTCCCACAGAGTGGTTAGACACTTCTACTCAATTAGTCACCCTCATTAAGGACACCTGTCTTAACTAGTCACCTGTATAAAAGACACCTGTCCACAGAATCAATCAATCAAGCAGACTCCAAACTCTCCAACATGGGAAAGACCAAAGAGCTGTCCAAGGATGTCAGAGACAAAATTGTAGACCTGCACAAGGCTGGAATGGGCTACAAAACCATTAGCAAGAAGCTGGGAGAGAAGGTGACAACTGTTGGTGCGATTGTTCGAAAATGGAAGGAGCACAAAATGAACATCAATCGACCTCGCTCTGGGGCTCCACGCAAGATCTCACCTCGTGGGGTGTCAATGGTTCTGAGAAAGGTGAAAAAGCATCCTAGAACTACACGGGAGGAGTTAGTTAATGACCTCAAATTAGCAGGGACCACAGTCACCAAGAAAACCATTGGAAACACATTACACCGCAATGGATTAAAATCCTGCAGGGCTCGCAAGGTCCCCCTGCTCAGGAAGGCACATGTGCAGGCCCGTCTGAAGTTTGCCAATGAACACCTGAATGATTCAGAGAGTGACTGGGAGAAGGTGCTGTGGTCTGATGAGACCAAAATAGAGCTCTTTGGCATTAACTCAACTCGCTGTGTTTGGAGGAAGAAAAATGCTGCCTATGACCCCCAAAACACCGTCCCCACCGTCAAGCATGGGGGTGGAAACATTTTGCTTTGGGGGTGTTTTTCTGCTAAGGGCACAGGACAACTTATTCGCATAAACGGGAAAATGGACGGAGCCATGTATCGTGAAATCCTGAGCGACAACCTCCTTCCCTCTGCCAGGAAACTGAAAATGGGTCGTGGATGGGTGTTCCAGCACGACAATGACCCAAAACATACAGCAAAGGCAACAAAGGAGTGGCTCAAGAAGAAGCACATTAAGGTCATGGAGTGGCCTAGTCAGTCTCCGGACCTTAATCCAATCGAAAACCTATGGAGGGAGCTCAAGCTCAGAGTTGCACAGAGACAGCCTCGAAACCTTAGGGATTTAGAGATGATCTGCAAAGAGGAGTGGACCAACATTCCTCCTAAAATGTGCGCAAACTTGGTCATCAATTACAAGAAACGTTTGACCTCTGTGCTTGCAAACAAGGGTTTTTCCACCAAGTATTAAGTCTTTTTTTGTTAGAGGGTTCAAATACTTATTTCACTCAATGAAATGCAAATCAGTTGCTATCTTTTATTTAAAGTTATTTTTTCGATTTTCCTTTTGATGTGCTATCTGCCACTGTTACAATAAACCTACCATTGAAATGATACTGTTCTGAGACTTTTCATTTCTTTGACATTGGACAAACTTACAAAATCAGTGAGGGGTCAAATAATTATTTCCCCCACTGTATATCTTCCCACACGGGCATGTGGCATGATATATCACACCAGTGGTTGAACAATCTATCCGATGCGTAATTTTATATAAACCGTTTGTCCCATAGCATCCTGGAAGGAATCACATTTTGTTATATTTGGACATGCCATTTTGGACCCTTTGAGCCATAGGCCTTCCCAAGCTGCTCACCTTTATGATAACTCTGAACCAGCGTGTCTGTCTTCTGTATGTTATTGTAGGTTGTACAGGTAAATAGTTCCTCAGACATCTATCGGAGAAGAATCAGCCAATATTTATTCAAAACTTCTCGTACCTGTTTGATCGGGAATTGAAGGTAGTGATGAATCTTACCACATCTGATTGTTTCGTAGATCTCTTTACATTTAATAGCTCATCCCGATTCGCTCGAACTTGGGCTTTTTTAATTACTTTTTCACTGTAGCCTCTATCTCGAAATCTATTGGATAATTCCTCCATCCGTCTTTTGAAAGTATGTTCTTCTGAACAGATGCGTCTAGTACTATTAAAATTGTCCTTCCGGAATGTTATTGATAAGATGCCGTGGGCGAGCTGAAGTTGCATGTAAAAGTGCATTTGTCACTGTAGGTTTCCTGAACACATCCGTCTACATGTGTCCCTCAGTGTCACTAATTGTCACCGGGAAGTCTATTTTCTCTTTGCTTTGTTTATAGGCGAGTTTGATGTTGAATGGATTTTGATTCAGTCCCATAATTAATTCTTCCAATTCTCTAGCGGAGCCCTGCCAAATTAAAAGAACATCATCAATGTACCTGGTCCAAAAATGGACCTTCTCAATTTTTTTTCGCAGGGTTTACCATGAAAATCTCTCTTTCCCAATATCCCAGAAAGAGATTAGCATAGGACGGCGCAAAGGCCGCCCCCATGGCTGTCCCCTGCAGCTGGAGGTAAAACGTTATTTAAAAAGAAAATAATTGTGGGTCAAAGCAAATCTGATGGCTCTTACCAAAAATTTACAGATCTTGATGTCCAAATTGTTCATCAGTAAAAAACTTGACACTGCCATAATGCCATCCTTGTGTCTAATTGACGTGTAATTCCACGTCACAGGTCACAAGTAACATATCAGTCTGGACATGAATTTCGTCAATCTTCTCCAATAGATCTGAACTATCCCGTGTATGAGAAGGCAAAATCTCTACAAGAGGTTTCAAAAAGAAATCAATCAATTGACACAATGGTTCTAACATACTCCCCACTCCTGACACAATGGGCCTACCTGGGGGGTTGTTTGTATTCTTATGTATTTTTGGACGTAGGTATAGAGCTGGTATTAAGGGTTCATCTACTCTGAGGCCCGCTACCTCTTGTTCGTCCAGGATACCATCCTCCTTTGCCTGCATCAGAATATGCAATAATTCTTCTGTAAATTTGGATAGTTAAATGTCAGTCTTTTATAGCATATGGGGTCCCTCAATTGACGAAAGGCCTCTCTCATACATTTTAACCGGCCAGACCACCACATTCCCACCTTTAGGAATAAGCAGATGAATTAGCAGCTCTGTAGATCTATGGCCGGAGCGCTTCTTCTCATCTATATTACATAAAGCTTGGGGGTAGTTACTGTATTAACATATGCATAATTGAAATGGAAGCATTTACACATGGGATACCAAAATTCAATACAAACCAAATAACATATTGTTATGCTACTCGCCAGTCTACACATCAGTATATCGGCTACAACATTTATTATTTTTTTCTTTCTATTTACAGGTGAAATATGTTAAATCAACGTGGTAATAGTCTATGCAGTTTTTACTGGTGAAGTGCATTGATGTAAGGCTACTTTCACACCTGCGTTCGGTGCGGATATGTCTTGTATCTGCACAGACATATCCGCACTAATAATGCAAACGCTTGTATCCGTTTAGAACGGATCCGTTTGCATTATTCTCTTAAAAAACGGATCCGTCTTGACTTACATTGAAAGTCAATGGGGGACGGATCCGTTTTGAATTGCACCATATTGTGTCAGTGAAAAACGGATCCGTCCTAATTGACTGTTAGGCTCCGCATAGTCAGACGGACACCAAAACGCTGCAAGCTGCGTTTTAGTGACAGTTTAAAAAAAATGTAACGGAGACCAAATGCAGCCAATTTGATGCATTCTGAACAGATCCTTTTCCATTCAGAATGCATTGGGGCTTAACTGATCAGTTAAATGGATCTCACAAGCGGACCCAGAAACACCAGTGTGAAAGTAGCCTAACATGTTTCACCTGTCAACAACTCAATTTCAGTAGAAACACAAGCATTTTTTAAAAAGCAACAAAAAAGCACCATGAAAACCTGGCCTGTGGCACCTGCCGCAATTTATGTAAAAAAAATGGCTAAATGTTTTGTCAAGTAAAATGCTTTACTGCTGAACAGAGACATGACGGGCCTCCGTTATCGTCAGTAGAGTCCGTCCACTGCCATTTTGCTAGGTTATGGTCTTTTCTTTTCTTTTCGTTGTTCTGCCCCTATACTGAAAGGACGATGATAGCGTGAACCCAGCCTTACATACTTATATTTTTACATAAAATATCTCTATCTATCATCTATCAGTCTATATATCAATTATCTATCTCTCTCTCTCTCATACTTTGCTTTCTTCCTTCCAACCATTTCTGCCTATCTATATGTCTGTCTGTCTATATTTGAAATGTGTACATATCTGCATGTTTTTATATATTATATGTGTATATACTGTCTGTATGTGTGAGATGTGCATATATGTGTAGCTACCGGTGTCTTCTTATGTGGCACTTGGATCTTTGGGCCCCCTCAGGCTCCTGGGCCCCGTGACGACTGCTACCTCTGCACCCCCTATAGCTACGCCCCTGGTTATATCTGTGTGTGTACACCAAAGCAGCACTACCACTCTACAGTTAATATACATCTCTCTACCTACCCGTCTGTCTATCTACATACTATACACTGCGTGCAGAATTATTAGGCAAATTAGTATTTTGACCACATCATCCTCTTTATGCATGTTGTCTTACTCCAAGCTTTATAGGCTCGAAAGCCTACTACCAATTAAGCATATTAGGTGATGTGCATCTCTGTAATGAGAAGGGGTGTGGTCTAATGACATCAACACCCTATATTAGGTGTGCATAATTATTAGGCAAAATGGGTCAAAAGAAGGACTTGACAGGCTCAGAAAAGTAAAAAATAGTGAGATATCTTGCAGAGGGATGCAGCACTCTTAAAATTGCAAAGCTTCTGAAGCGTGATCATCGAACAATCAAGCGTTTCATTCAAAATAGTCAACAGGGTCGCAAGAAGCGTGTGAAAAAACCAAGGCGCAAAATAACTGCCCATGAACTGAGAAAAGTCAAGCGTGCAGCTGCCAAGATGCCACTTGCCACCAGTTTGGCCATATTTCAGAGCTGCAACATCACTGGAGTGCCCAAAAGCACAAGGTGTGCAATACTCAGAGACATGGCCAAGGTAAGAAAGGCTGAAAGACGACCACCACTGAACAAGACACACAAGCTGAAACGTCAAGACTGGGCCAAGAAATATCTCAAGACTGATTTTTCTAAGGTTTTATGGACTGATGAAATGAGAGTGAGTCTTGATGGGCCAGATGGATGGGCCCGTGGCTGGATTGGTAAAGGGCAGAGAGCTCCAGTCCGACTCAGACGCCAGCAAGGTGGAGGTGGAGTACTGGTTTGGGCTGGTATCATCAAAGATGAGCTTGTGGGGCCTTTTCGGGTTGAGGATGGACTTAAGCTCAACTCCCTGTCCTACTGCCAGTTTCTGGAAGACACCTTCTTCAAGCAGTGGTACAGGAAGAAGTCTGCCTCCATCAAGAAAAACATGATTTTCATGCAGGACAATGCTCCATCACACGCGTCCAAGTACTCCACAGCGTGGCTGGCAAGAAAGGGTATAAAAGAAGAAAATCTAATGACATGGCCTCCTTGTTCACCTGATCTGAACCCCATTGAGAACCTGTGGTCCATCATCAAATGTGAGATTTACAAGGAGGGAAAACAGTACACCTCTCTGAAAAGTGTCTGGGAGGCTGTGGTTGCTGCTGCATGCAATGTTGATGGTGAACAGATCAAAACACTGACAGAATCCATGGATGGCAGGCTTTTGAGTGTCCTTGCAAAGAAAGGTGGCTATATTGGTCACTGATTTGTTTTTGTTTTGTTTTTGAATGTCAGAAATGTATATTTGTGAATGTTGAGATGTTATATTGGTTTCACTGGTAAAAATAAATAATTGAAATGGGTATATATTTGTTTTTTGTTAAGTTGCCTAATAATTATGCACAGTAATAGTCACCTGCACACACAGATATCCCCCTAAAATAGCTAAAACTAAAAACAAACTAAAAACTACTTCCAAAAATATTCAGCTTTGATATTAATGAGTTTTTTGGGTTCATTGAGAACATGGTTGTTGTTCAATAATAAAATTAATCCTCAAAAATACAACTTGCCTAATAATTCTGCACTCCCTGTATGTACAGAACAGTAACTTTGTACACAGTAGATTGAAATGCCTAAAGAAATTAAATGAGATTATAAAATCATGACTGCTTGCTACCAAAAATAGTGGTACTCTTGTGCATGCTTTGTCTAGTATTGCAGCTCAGCATCATTCACTTGGACATTTACTTTGTAGAACATTATTGGTCACATTTATTATGACTGGTGTTTCATATGCGAGTTTTAAACAAAAGGTTGTTGAGTAAATGGCGCCAGCTACCAGAAGATAACTTCCCCCCTTAGTCACCTACTAGTTTAACCCTATGATAAAGAAATATGAGGAGATTTGGTAGGACCTGGAGTACTTCTAAGGCTACTTTTGCACCTCCAGTGTGAAACTCCGGCACGGCTGTTCCGGCAGACAAGCAGAGAATCGGCAGACAAGCAGAGGTTTGTTTCTGGCTGGTTCTCCGCTTGTCTGCCGGAATGCGCACGGATCTCCTCCAGACCCCATTTTAGTGAATGGAGCCGGCGGACATTCCGCCAGAACAGCCTGCTGGACTTAAAACTGGAAGTGTGAAAGTAGCCTTACCCAATATCAGTATCATAACCACAGTATAAAAAATACAAATGGTGGGTGACCTCAATTAAAACGTAGCTGTCGGTATTCAGCCGGGCCTATGGCAGCAGCGCAGATATTACTGTCATACGCTGCTGCCATAGGCCCGGCTGAATACCGACAGCTATTGAAGAAACAGTGGGCCTCTATGCTGGGGAAAAGTGGATGGCGTAATCCACACTACATTGTCAGGCCAAATGTGATGTTACCATCTTCCTTTCAATTTTCACTTGCTATCTGACGGTTGTTTTACTATGCTATCAATACAGTGTTACCTGTTATCTGATGGTCATTTTGCTTTAATGTCAGTATAACACATTGTTCTGAGTCCCCTGATGAGTTGGCCCTATGCCAATGAGACGCGTTGGCAAAATCATATGTGTATTGATAAAGCTATTTGTTTATGCTATTTGCCTTAAGCATCAGGTCTCCCTCTGTCCTATCCCTTTGCCTGACAAAGCTGGGCAGTCAACTGGCACAACATAAGGATGTCAAGGGACATATTCAGGAGGAGGGAACACCACATTGATAAAGCCCTGGTGAGGGTGAGTGTGGTTATCCCCTGTGTAGGGAGCTGATAGAGGAGGGATATCGAGGGGAAGAGACCCAGCACCCCCTTGGCCCTACCCCCTCTTTGTTGGGCATAGCATTTGTATATCTATGCTATTGTGTGCTATTATGTTTTGCACTTGGTGTTTGCTTTATTCACCATTTGTTATTGGGTTTTTATATTAATTGAGCAATAAAAGCTAAGTTTTAATTCAGGTCACCCACCATTTTTATTTTTTATAGTGTCATTATCGGGGTACCCATTCAATTATAAAAAGGATTAACCATTACGTCTCCCATGGTTGTGTAATCATAACCAGAGTAGCTTAGACCTGGACATACTGCTGATTTACTGGGCCAGTACTGGTTGTAAAGTCACTGTAGAAGCTTATATATGGGGGGAAGGGGACACCCTGGCTCTATTATCGTCATCATAACATAACAGTTTGAGACTATTCTTGTCATCGGTGTAACTGACTGTTTGTGTTTTTAGAGACATATTAAACTTTTTGCGCTGTGGTGAGCTGCCCCCACAAAACCGTGTCAAAATGGTGTACAAAGAGGCTCAATACTATTCAATCGGGCCACTGCTTGACCTTCTGGACAAGATGCAGCCACTTACTGGGGAGAAAGTGAGGCAAGCATTTCTGGGGTTAATGCCTTATTATAGAGGTAAGAAAATGTTTAGCCTCTTACTGCTGCAGTGATGTACTATGTAAGGTCAGGCCCAAGTCTCTGTTATTGCTTATAAATGATTAAAGAGTGGCCTCCCTTACAGGTATTGTTTAAATTATTAACAAATTGAAGGAAAAATGCAAAGACTGACTTTGCTGCACATGCTACATTTCTAGACTGCAGCATTTCCAGAATCAGCGCCAAAAACAGTACTAATGATGGAAAAAGTCTGCAATCCCTGCCACGTCACTGCAGTGCTGTATGAACCCATATTTCATTACCTGGATTCCATGGGACCAACAGAGGAATTGACTCTTAGGGCCTACCCTCCTTCTGTACAAGGGTCTAGTATTATGTCAGGAGACCTCCCCGGTGGCACTTTGCCGGATTAAGCCTTAGGCTACATGCACACGAACTTTGTTTGTGTCCGTTCGTTTCTTTTTGCAGATAGGATGCGGACGCATTCATTTTAATGGGTCTGCAAAAAATGTGGACAGCACACCGTGTGCTGTCCGAATCAGTATGTCCGTTCCGTAGCCCCGCAAACAAAATAGAACATGTCCTATTCTTGTCCGTTTTAGGCATTGTTACAATGGATCCGGAAAAAAAAAAAAATGATGGCATACGGATGTCATATTTTATATTTTTTTCGGATCCGCAATTTGCAGACCGCAAAACACATACGGTCGTGTGCATGTTGCGTTTTGGTCAGTGATTTCCATCGGTGATTGTGAGCCAAAACCAGCCTCCACAGACATAAGGCATAAGGAAAAGATCTGCTCCTATTCAGTGATTACATCCACACCTTGTTTGGGCTGAAAATCACTGACCGAACACTTGGGGCGATTTATCAAAACTGCTGTAAAGGAAAACTGGCTTCGTTGCACCTAGCAACCAATCAGATTCCACCTTTTATTATGCAAAGGAGCTCTGAAAGATGGACTCTGATTGGTTGCTATTGGCAACTAAGCCAGTTTTCCTTTACACCAGTTTTGATAAATCTCCCTATCTGAATAAGGCATTACACGAGGGATAACACTGCCACCCAGTGGACCCCATTAACTTACAGTGGATTCCGCAGGGTTCCCTTGTGGTTTCCTTCTAGTTGATGAGAAGAATAGCACTGCATCAAACACTATTCTCCCTGTCAAATCTGAGAGGGGTGCAGACAGAAGCTCTTAACCTCCAAATTAGGGCTCATGCACACGACCGTTGTTGTTTTGTGGTCCGTTTTTCACTGATCCGTTGTTCCGTATCTGAGGTTTATTTTCTCTGATTTAAGTCCTCTTTCGTTCCGTTATTCCACAAAACATATCCGTATGGTTTCCATATGCGATCCGTTTTTTTCGGATCGGAAACAGTAAATTATTAATCACCAAACACATGAGCAATATGGACTGGGCATAGCATTTCTACAGTATGGATCCGCAAAATACAGATGACATACGGATGTATTCCGTGTGTGTTCCGTATTTTTTGCAGACCCATTGACTTGAATGGGGCCTCGGACAGTGATTTGCAGACAATAATAGGACATGCACAACTTGTTTGTGGAATGGAAATACGAAAACGGAATGCACACGGAGTACCTTCCATTGTTTTTGTGGTACCATTGAAGTGAATGGTTCTGCATATGGTCCGCAAAAAAAAACAAAAAACAGAACGGAAGCGGAAAGAAAATACGTTCGTGTGCATGAGCCCTTAGTCAGTTATCCAATGGTACTAATCTCCTCAGGCTCACAGGAGCTTAAAGTGCAGTGATCCTGCTATATGGATAGCCAGCTTCAGTCATATGGCTACTAACATATATGTAGAGTCAGATTCAGAATATGGTGATTCAAAGAAAAAAAATTAGTTTTTTCCAAAGTAAAAAAAAAATTTCAGTATCAAAACTCAAGAAAAAATATACATATGTGGTATACGGTAATTGTAATCATACTGACCTGGAGAATGAACGATAACAGGTCAGTTTTACCTCATAGGAAATGCTGTAAAAACAAAACCCATAAAACAGTGGCAGAGTTTTTTTTTAAATATAATTCTAACCCATTTGGATTTTTTCCCCCCTCTTCCCACTATATTGTATTCAACCATAAATCGTGCCATTAAAAGTAACTTGTCCCGCTAAAAACAAGCCCTCATATGGCTAGGTGAATGGAAAAATAAAAAAGTTATGGCTTTGGGAAGGCTGGGAGTAATACATGAAAATGGAAAAACGGTCCTGAAGAGGTTAAATGTCCATGTGTTTGGGTAATAATGGGTTTGTGTGACACAGCGCTAACTTTAAGGCCTCTTTCAGACGGGCGTTGCGGGAAAATGTGCGGGTGCGTTGCGGGAACACCCGCGATTTTTCCGCGCGAGTGCAAAACATTGTAATGCATTTTGCACTCGCGTGAGAAAAAAAAAATCACGCATGTTTGGTACCCAAACCCGAACTTCTTCACAGAAGTTCGGGCTTGGGATCGGTGTTCTGTAGATTGTATTATTTTCCCTTATAACATGGTTATAAGGGAAAATAAAGGCATTCTGAAAAAAAATTAACTCACCTTCTCCTCTTGTTCGCGTAGTTCCCGGTCTCTTCTTTACTTCTTTAATGATGAGCTATGGGCTAAAGGACCTTTGGTGACGTCAGATCACATGCTCCAATCACATGGTCCATCACCGTGGTGATGGACCATGTGATTGGAGCATGTGATCTGACGTCACCACAGGTCCTAGCCGGTAGTTCATCTTTTAAGAAGTAAAGAAGAGACCGGGAACTACGCGAACAAGAGGAGAAGGTGAGTTTATTTTTTTATTTTTTTTTTAACCCTCGATCACCTACTAAGCATTCTGTATTCAGAATGCTATTATTTTCCCTTATAACCATGTTATAAGGGAAAATAATACAGTGAATAGACTGTCACCTAGCAACCATGCGTGAAAATCGCACCGCATCCGCACTTGCTTTTCACGCAACCCCATTCACTGCTATGGGGCCTGCGTTGCGTGAAAAACGCAGAATATAGAGCTTGCTGCGATTTTCACGCAACGCACAAGTGATGCGTGAAAATCACCACTCATGTGAACAGCCCCATAGAAATGAATGGGTCGGTATTCAGTGCGGGTGCAATGCGTTCACCTCACGCATCGCATCCGCGCGGAATACTCGCCCGTGTGAAAGGGGCCTAAGTCTCAATTCCATTACTACTATGAGCATCAAAAACGCCAAGAAATTCTTTCATTTTTTACAAGCATTTTTCAGGGTTGACTTTTTTTTTGTCACACAGCGTTTTACTTGATTTTTTTTGCAGACAGTTTTTCTCCCTATAGAGAACAACTACTCAAAGAACATGTGATTTTAAAAAAAACACGGCAAGGGACAAAAAACAAGTAAAACTGTCTTGAAATATCACTACAAAAAATACAGTGTTTGTAGTTTTTTTTATAATTTCCTATTGACCAACATGTAACATCTGGCCATGGCGTTTCTTTCTACACCCAAAAAAAAGAAAAACCCTGTCAAGAAATGTGGCATTCGTGAATAAAAATAATGTGGAACCAACCTTACTCAGTTTTGGGTAGTTTACACAGGTTTGGGAAGCACTGAACTAAATAAATACAGACCCCAGACTGACATTTGTGCCTTTATAGAGGTTGTCCGATTTTTTATATTGATGACCTATCCTCAGGCCCGGATCAGCTGTTTGAAGAGAACACAGCCCATGTACGAGCACTGCCTTCTCTGCTCTTTTTACCTACTCGCCGCAACAATTGCAGCGGTAAGAAGGTGTAATTACAAGTATAGCATCCCCATTCATTTCTATAGGACGGCTCTGTAGTATTCACTTGAATAGACTGAGCCGCCCTATAGAAGTAAATGAGGACGCCATACTTGTAACTACACCTGCTCACCACTGTAATTGCTGCAGCGAGCAGGTAAACAGAGAAAAGAAGGCAGTGCTTGTAGAAGTGCTGCCTTCTCTTCAAACAGCTGATTGGTGGAGGTGCAGGGAGTCAGCCCCCTGCTGATCTGATATTGATGACCTATCGTGACGAATAGGACCTGAATAGTAAAAAGTGGACAACGCCTGTATGGATCTTTCTATGATCCTGTCTTTTTTTTTTTTCTCCTTAAATAAAATTGTACCCTGCCCTGCCTACCCCTTTTCCTGGCTCTGTGCCCCTTTCATATAGCATATATGAAAGGAGTGTACTTTCTGGCATCCGTCAAGCTGATATGCCTGCATGGAATATATAGACTACACTATTCCCTGCAGATAGAAAGATCTTTTGTGTTATGTTGATTTACTATAAGGTACTATGGGCAACAAATGGCATATGTTGGAGGTTTAAATAAGGAGAATTTGCCAGTGTATACCTCCAACAGAAGGTTCCAATGTATGCCACTGTATAGAAAGGCAATAACGAAATGTGGTTTTCCACTGATCCCTGTTGTCATCTCAGCATAATGACGTGCCTATGGCGGCCTTTAAGTGCACTTAAGTTATAAGACATGTATCAATGAAGATGTTCTTGTATTTTCTTTATACTATCGATTGTGTATTGCGTATTTACATAGTGTTTGTTTTAAAGATCACTTGGAGCGAATTATTGAGATCGGAAAACTTCGAGCCATACAGAGGAAGGCCAGGTTTGCCAAGCTGAAAGTGTGCGTCTTCAAGGAAGAGATGCCCATTACTCCTTACGAGTGCCCACAATTCAACACATTACGTTTTGAGAGGAGTGAGAGTGAATCCAATCACTTTGAGCATCACTGTGACGTAGATGTGTCTTTTGGGCCCTGGGAAGCAGTGGCTGATGTGTATGACCTTCTCCACTGCATTGTCAGTGATCTCTCTGACAGAGGCATCTCTGTGGAGCACCAGTGCATTGGAGTGTGTGATAAGCATCTTGTTAACCACTATTATTGCAAGCGCCCTATCTATGAATTCAAAATTACTTGGTGGTGAGCGTTTAATGCTGTCAGGCAAGGCACAGGACCAAATATCTGGTTGCACGACCAATGGTTGCATGACCAAATAGCTAGGAAGTAGCACTGCAGATGTGGCGTTGGCTGTTACCACCATCTGTTAGCTATGGCGTAAGAGCTGATTGCGCTTATATCCCACAATTTGGGACTATTGCTCTAATAGAACATTGACTGAGCTATTATTTCTATGGGGTTAAAGAGTGCATTGAATGGTCAGAGAGGTCTAGCTCCTTTGCAGCACACAACTAAATGTAGAATTATGTAGGGTAGTACAGGAGAATAATATTCCTAGAATGTAAGGCATTACACTGATTGAGATACCATATAGAAGATAAAAAATGCCCAGAATATTCCTTCTCCTAATCAATGACTGTGTATTTATCATTATTTTCAGAGACCTTTCTGTCCACTAATAACTATATTTATAATTATTTTAAGTAATGGTTTTACATTTAAATAGTGTTCTATTTATTTCTTGCATTATATTAATGTATTTTGTCTGCAGTAATTGATTATTTATGTAAAAAATAAAAAACTGCTATAATTTGGTATATACGTCATCTTATGTGATATTGATATGACCAAACATATCAGGAATAAGAGCTTCATGAAAGGAGAGGCAGATAAACTGTACACTCATTGATAAAAAAAAAATGCATCAAGAAGGAGTTGTATGAATCAAATAAAACTTTTCATATAAGAAAATAATGATGATATATATAAGTGATTACAATATTAGAGCGAAAGGATACTTTTATTGGGGAAAACTGTATAATTTAAAGGAGGTTCTAGTACCCTGTTGGGCCACCTCTAACCTGGAAGCAAGATGAGATACAGTTGAGCATGGGGGCACATATGTTCCATATAGTATCCTGTGGCACATTTGTCCAAAGATGTTGCAGCTGGGCCTGTAGATAGTGAACACTTATAGGTTGCCGAAGCTGGTGTCCCAACTGATCCCATAATATCTCAATTGGCAATAAATCTGGCAACTGGGCAGACCAAGGACATTCTGGCAGAGACATTCTTGGGAAACTCGTGCTGTGTGTGTGGTCTAGCGTTATCCTGCTGAAAAATGTCAGTTGGAAGGCCTACTTTGAGAGGCAACACATGTGGCCACAGGATGTCCTGCAAACTTTTAGTGTCCCTCCTATCACTTCTAGGGGTGACTTATTGTCATATGTAATGGCTCCCCAGATCATCACACCAGAAATTGGGGCAGTGTGCCACTCCACAGCAAAGGCAGGATTGAAGTACTCACCAGGAGGTCTCCATACCCATTGTGGGAACTGAAAGAGAACCTAAATTTGTCACTAACAACGATATGGTTCCAGTCCATAGCATTCCAAGTTTCTCATTCACATCACCATTGCAAGCAAAGGCGATGGTGGATGGCTGTCTATGGCAGGACACGTAATGGGCAGTGTGACACCATATTTCCTTCTGCTAAGCACCTGGAACTGGTCCATGCAGAGACAGGGCTGTGTAATGGTGCCACCTGTGTCTGGATGATGGACAACGAAACTGTGGAACCTGCTCATGCTTGTGAGTGAATCAAACAATCCTCTGTACTGGTGGTCTGTCTGGGCAATCCAGAGATTGTTCACCGTATGTGTATGCCTCAACACCGGCTCACAGCTAGGTCAGAACGCCCTAGATGGCGGGCAGTTTATCAAAACAACCATTCTGCTTCTCTCATTCCAGTGATGCGCTTCCTCTCAAACTCTGTCAGCTGGGCGAAATGTCTTCAAGTGCATTGTAAATGCATGTCTAGCATTCAATGATTTCTCACCAAGAGGTACACTACCCAAAAGTAGCCTCTGAGAGCCTTTTTATAGGGCAGTGAGGGAAGCACTTTTACACCCAGTGTGAGGGCTGAGACTCCATTTTGTATAAACATGTCCTCCATCTTGTGTGTATGGGAGATTTAGGTCAGGTCCTAAATGGAGCTTACAGACAGATAATAATGTCTAAAAACAAGGTCAAAAAGTCAGTTTATGTGTGTGATAGAACCCACCCCCACCCCACAGTTTCCTCTCTAGCAGATAATATAGTCTGAGCCTCAGGAAGTGCGGGGGGGTGGGGGGGGGGAAGAAGAGAGAGGAATGGAAACATATGTATGATGTAACCGCAAAAGTCATGTTTGTCATGTGATGTAAAAGAGGTATTTCCCTAACACCAGTCTAATCAGACCACACCTGTAATAATTTACATATCTACCTGAGATATAACTAATTATATATATATATATATATACACACACCGTATTTTTTCGCCATATAAGACGCACCGGCCCATAAGACGCACCTAGGTTTTTGAGGAGGAAAATAAGAAAAAAAATATTTTTACCAAAAGGTGTGCTTTTGGTGGGTTTTGAACTAATGATGTTCTGTGCACGACACTATTATGGGGGATCTGTGGATGATGCACTGTCATGTGAGGGATCTGTGGGTGGCACTGTTATGGGGGATCTGTAAATGGCACTGTTATGGGGGATCTGTGGATGGCACTGTTATGGGGAATCTGTGGATGGCACTGCTATTGGGTGGGGATCTGTGGATGGCATTGTTATGGGGGGGATCTGGGGATGACACTGCTATATATATGTCGACTTTATTGGGACTTCAAAGCAATGATACACGTAGCAGCAACGTTTCGGCTGATAAACAGCCTTTGTCAAGCCTGTTCACATTGTATTACATCCACATATTTATGTTAAAAACAAGTGAGCCATCCCCATACAGATTATCCAATCACAAGGTACTAGTACAATCCAACCAATGAATATACACCTTTTTCAAAACCCTCTTTAGCCTAATCTACATTCATGTCTCACCTGAATGTCATCCAATCACACTGCAAGTCCGATCGTCACATGACATCCGACACTGCTGAATGGCATATGCATATAAGTATTCAATTGTGTAGATCACAGCATCAATTCAACCATTCAGCGTTCCTCGCTACTGTGTGCGCATGTGCGCACAGCTGTCCAATCATCTACTTCATGGTCTATGTTACCTAAGATGCGTCCGTGGGTCCGCCTCTCCAAATCATCTTGCTCCGTTGTCACGGATGATGTTACAGATAGCTGGAACTTATGAATAAACGTCCGACTGGCTTGATCCCAAACTAAGGAGCATTTAGGTGAGCCCTATAAAACCCTAAGAGCTCTCCCTGACTGCTATGCCCATGCAAGGGTCTCAATGGTAGACGATTGCAGGCCCACGTACCTAAGCCTGTGTGACACCTGAAAACCCTATAATAGTGAGGGGACACGACTAGGGATGAGCGAACCCGAACTGTATAGTTCGGGTTCGTACCGAATTTTGGGGTGTCCGTGACACGGACCCGAACCCGAACATTTTCGTAAAAGTTCGAGTTCGGTGTTCGGCTCTTTCTTGGCGCTTTTTCAAAGGCTGCAAAGCAGCCAATCAACAAGCGTCATACTACTTGCCCCAAGAGGCCATGCCTACTATTTTCATGGCTGTGATTGGCCAGTGCAGCATGTGACCCAGCCTCTATTTAAGCTGGAGTCACGTAGCGCCGCACGTCACTCTGCTATGATCAGTATAGGGAGAGGTTGCAGCTGCGACGTTAGGGCGAGATTAGGCAGATTAACTCCTCCAAAAGACTTCATTCTGTGATCGATCTGCAGCTGTGGATCATTGAAGTGCTATTATTGACTTGCTCACTTTTTTGAGGCTGCCCAGAGCGTTTTTAGATCACTTTTTTTCTGGGGTGATTGGCGGCCATTTTGTGACTTGTGGTGCGCCAGCACAAGCTATCACCAAGTGTATTTAACCATCGATAGTGTGGTTATTTTGTGCTATATCCTACATCAGCTGCAGGCTGAGCCTGTGTCACCGAAGTGCATTTAACCATCAACAGTCTGATTATTTTTTGGCCATATACTACATCTGGTGCAGGCTGAGCCTGTGTCACCCAAGTGCATTTAACCATCAACAGTGTGGTTATTTTTTGGCCATATATTACATCAGGGGCAAGTTGAGCCTGTCACCCAGCGCCTAAAAAATAGACCTGACATTTCTATTCAACCAAATCTGTACTGTTTTAGCTGGTCAAGTTATTTGTAGTGACCGTAAAAGCACACTTTTTTTTCTGGGTTGAAAAACCATTCCCAAATTTGCCATTCTCAAAATAACTAGTTTCTGGTATTTGAGGCCTACTTGAAATCTTTTCCAAAAAGAATATCTTACATTGAAGCTAGTGATAGTGTCATTCAGAAAAACCTAAGACACACGCTAGCGTGCTGATAGAAATCTGATTCTGTGATTAAACCTATACCTGTCACACAGCGCAAAAAAAAACAGGCCTCACATCTCTATTTAACCAAATCTCTACTGTTGTAGCTGGTCAAGTTATTTGTAGTGACCGTAAAAGCACACTTTTTTTTCTGGTTTGAAAAACCATTCCCAAATTTGCCATTCTCAAAATAACTAGTTTCTGGTATTTGAGGCCTACTTGAAATCTATCCCAAACAGAATATCTTACATTGAAGCTAGTGATAGTGTCATTCAGAAAAACCTAAGACACACGCTAGCGTGCTGATAGAAATCTGATTCTGCGATTAAACCTATACCTGTCACACAGCGCAAAAAAAAACAGGCCTCACATCTCTATTTAACCAAATCTCTACTGTTTTAGCTGGTCAAGTTATTTGTAGTGACCATAAAGGCACACTTTTTTTTCTGGGTTGAAAAACCATTCCCAAATTTGCCATTCGCAAAATAACTAGTTTCTGGTATTTGAGGCCTACTTGAAATCTATCCCAAAAAGAATATCTTACATTGAAGCTAGTGATAGTGTCATTCAGAAAAACCTAAGACACACGCTAGCGTGCTGATAGAAATCTGATTCTGTGATTAAACCTATACCTGTCACACAGCGCAAAAAAAAACAGGCCTCACATCTCTATTTAACCAAATCTCTACTGTTTTAGCTGGTCAAGTTATTTGTAGTGACCGTAAAAGCACACTTTTTTTTCTGGGTTGAAAAACCATTCCCAAATTTGCCATTCTCAAAATTGTGGTGAACGGGAACAATGAGGAAAACATCTAATAAGGGACGCGGACGTGGACATGGTCGTGGTGGTGTTAGTGGACCCTCTGGTGCTGGGAGAGGACGTGGCCGTTCTGCCACAGCCACACGTCCTAGTGAACCAACTACCTCAGGTCCCAGTAGCCAGCAGAATTTACAGCGATATTCGGTGGGGCCCAATGCCGTTCTAAGGATGGTAAGGCCTGAGCAGGTGCAGGCATTAGTCAATTGGGTGGCCGACAGTGGATCCAGCACGTTCACATTATCTCCCACCCAGTCTTCTGCAGAAAGCGCACAGATGGCGCATGAAAACTAAGCCCATCGGTCTGTCACATCACCCCCATGCATATCAGGGAAACTGTCTGAGCCTCAAGTTATGCAGCAGTCTCTTATGCTGTTTGAAGACTCTGCTGCCAGGGTTTCCCAAGTGCATCCACCTAGCCCTTCCCCAGGGGTGGAAGAGATAGAATGCACTAACGCACAACCACTTATTTTTCCTGATGATGAGGACATGGGAATACCACCTCAGCACGTCTCTGATGATGACGAAACACAGGTGCCAACTGCTGCGTCTTTCTGCAGTGTGCAGACTGAACAGGAGGTCAGGATCAAGACTGGGTGGAAGACGATGCAGGGGACGATGAGGTCCTAGACCCCACATGGAATGAAGGTCGTGCCACTGACTTTCACAGTTCGGAGGAAGAGGCAGTGGTGAGACCGAGCCAACAGCGTAGCAAAAGAGGGAGCAGTGGGCAAAATCAGAACACCCGCCGCCAAGAGACTCCGCCTGCTACTGACCGCCGCCATCTGGGACCGAGCACCCCAAAGGCAGCTTCAAGGAGTTCCCTGGCATGGCACTTCTTCAAACAATGTGCTGACGACAAGACCTGAGTGGTTTGCACGCTGTGCCATCAGAGCCTGAAGCGAGGCATTAACGTTCTGAACCTTAGCACAACCTGCATGACCAGGCACCTGCATGCAAAGCATGAACTGCAGTGGAGTAAACACCTTAAAAACAAAGAAGTCACTCAGGCTCCCCCTGCTACCTCTTCTGCTGCTGCTGCCTCGGCCTCTTCTGCTGCTGCCGCCGCCTCGGCCTCTTCCTCCGCCTCTGGAGGAACGTTGGCACCTGCCGCCCAGCAAACATGGCATGTACCACCAACACCACCACCTGCGTCACCAAGCATCTCAACCATGTCACACGGCAGCGTTCAGCTCTCCATCTCACAAACATTTGAGAGAAAGCGTAAATTCCCACCTAGCCACCCTCGATCCCTGGCCCTGAATGCCAGCATTTCTAAACTACTGGCCTATGAAATGCTGTCATTTAGGCTGGTGGACACACACAGCTTCAAACAGCTCATGTCACTTGCTGTCCCACAGTATGTTGTTCCCAGCCGCCACTACTTCTCCAAGAGAGCCGTGCCTTCCCTGCACAAACAAGTGTCTGATAAAATCAAGTGTGCACTGCGCAACGCCATCTGTGGCAAGGTCCACCTAACCACAGATACGTGGACCAGTAAGCACGGCCAGGGACGCTATATCTCCCTAACTGCACACTGGGTAAATGTAGTGGCGGCTGGGCCCCAGGCGGAGAGCTGTTTGGCGCACGTCCTTCCGCCGCCAAGGATCGCAGGGCAACATTCTTTGCCTCCTGTCTCCTCCTCCTCCTACTCAGCTTCCTCCTCCTCTTCTTCCACCTGCTCATCCAGTCAGCCACACACCTTCACCACCAACTTCAGCACAGCACGGGGTAAACGTCAGCAGGCCATTCTGAAACTCATATGTTTGGGGGACAGGCCCCACACCGCACAGGAGTTGTGGCGGGGTATAGAACAACAGACCGACGAGTGGTTGCTGCCGGTGAGCCTCAAGCCCAGCCTGGTGGTGTGCGATAATGGGCAAAATCTCGTTGCAGCTCTGGGACTAGCCGGTTTGACGCACATCCCTTGCTTGGCGCATGTGCTGAATTTGGTGGTGCAGAAGTTCATTCGCAACTACCCCGACATGTCAGAGCTGCTGCATAAAGTGCGGGCCGTCTGTTCGCGCTTCCGGCGTTCACACCCTGCCGCTGCTCGCCTGTCTGCGCTACAGCGTAACTTCGGCCTTCCCGCTCACCGCCTCATATGCGACGTACCCACCAGGTGGAACTCCACCTTGCATATGCTAGACAGACTGTGCGAGCAGCAGCAGGCCATAGTGGAGTTTCAGCTGCAGCACGCACGGGTCAGTCGCACTGCGGATCAGACACACTTCACCACCAATGACTGGGCCTCCATGCGAGACCTGTGTGCCCTGTTGCGCTGTTTCGAGTACTCCACCAACATGGCCAGTGGCGATGACGCCGTTATCAGCGTTACAATACCACTTCTATGTCTCCTTGAGAAAACACTTAGGGCGATGATGGAAGAGGAGGTGGCAGAGGAGGAAGAGGGGTCATTTTTAGCACTTTCAGGCCAGTCTCTTCAAAGTGACTCAGAGGGAGGTTTTTTGCAACACCAGAGGCCAGGTACAAATGTGGCCAGACAGGGCCCACTACTGGAGGACGAGGAGGAGGTGGAGGAGGATGAGGATGAAGCATGTTCACAGCGGGGTGGCACCCAAAGCAGCTCGGGCCCATCACTGGTGCGTGGCTGGGGGGAAACACAGGACGATGACGATACGCCTCCCACAGAGGACAGCTTGTCCTTACCTCTGGGCAGCCTGGCACACATGAGCGACTACATGCTGCAGTGCCTGCGCAACGACAGCAGAGTTGCCCACATTTTAACGTGTGCGGAATACTGGGTTGCCACCCTGCTGGATCCCCGGTACAAAGACAATGTGCCCACCTTACTTCCTACACTGGAGCGTGATAGGAAGATGCGCGAGTACAAGCGCACGTTGGTAGACGCGCTACTAAGAGCATTCCCAAATGTCACAGGGGAACCAGTGGAAGCCCAAGGCGAAGGCAGAGGAGGAGCAAGAGGTCGCCAACGCAGCTGTGTCACGGCCAGCTCCTCTGAGGGCAGGGTTAGCATGGCAGAGATGTGGAAAAGTTTTGTCACCACGCCACAGCTAACTGCACCACCACCTGATACGGAACGTGTTAGCAGGAGGCAACATTTCACTAACATGGTGGAACAGTACCTGTGCACACCCCTCCACGTACTGACTGATGGTTCGGCCCCATTCAACTTCTGGGTCTCCAAATTGTCCACGTGGCCAGAGCTAGCCTTTTATGCCTTGGAGGTGCTGGCCTGCCCGGCGGCCAGCGTTTTGTCTGAACGTGTATTCGGCAGGGGGCGTCATTACAGACAAACGCAGCCGCCTGTCTACAGCCAATGTGGACAAGCTGACGTTCATAAAAATGAACCAGGCATGGATCCCACAGGACCTGTCCATCCCTTGTGCAGATTAGATATTAACTACCTCCCCTTAACAATATATTATTCTACTCCAGGGCACTTCCTCATTCAATACTATTTTTAATTTCATTTTACCATTATATTGCGGGGCAACCCAAAGTTGAATGAACCTCTCCTCTGTCTGGGTGCCGGGGCCTAAATGTGTGACAGTGGCCTGTTCCAGTGGTGGGTGACGTGAAGCCTGATTCTCTGCTATGACATGAAGACAGATTCTGCGCTGACATAAGGCCAGATTCTCTGTTACGGGACCGCTCTCCTCTGTCTGGGTGCCGGGGCCTAAATGTGTGACAGTGGCCTGTTCCAGTGGTGGGTGACGTGAAGCCTGATTCTCTGCTATGACATGAAGACAGATTCTGCGCTGACATAAGGCCAGATTCTCTGTTACGGGACCTCTCTCCTCTGCCTGGGTGCCTGGGCCTAAATGTGTGACAGTGGCCTGTTCCAGTGGTGGGTGACGTGAAGCCTGATTCTCTGCTATGACATGAAGACAGATTCTGCGCTGACATGAGGCCAGATTCTCTGTTACGGGACCTCTCTCCTCTGCCTGGGTGCCTGGGCCTAAATGTGTGACAGTGGCCTGTTCCAGTGGTGGGTGACGTGAAGCCTGATTCTCTGCTATGACATGAAGACAGATTCTGCGCTGACATAATGCCAGATTCTCTGTTACGGGACCTCTCTCCTCTGCCTGGGTGCCTGGGCCTAAATGTGTGACAGTGGCCTGTTCCAGTGGTGGGTGACGTGAAGCCTGATTCTCTGCTATGACATGAATACAGATTCTGCGCTGACATAAGGCCAGATTCTCTGTTACTGGACCTCTCTCCTCTGCCTGGGTGCCTGGGCCTAAATGTGTGACAGTGGCCTGTTCCAGTGGTGGGTGACGTGAAGCCTGATTCTCTGCTATGACATGAAGACAGATTCTGCGCTGACATAAGGCCAGATTCTCTGTTACGGGACCGCTCTCCTCTGTCTGGGTGCCGGGGCCTAAATGTGTGACAGTGGCCTGTTCCAGTGGTGGGTGACGTGAAGCCTGATTCTCTGCTATGACATGAAGACAGATTCTGTGCTGACATCAGGCCAGATTCTCTGTTACGGGACCTCTCTCCCCTGCCTGGGTGCCGGGGCCTAAATGTGTGACAGTGGCCTGTTCCAGTGGTGGGTGACGTGAAGCCTGATTCTCTGCTATGACATGAAGACTGATTCTGCGCTGACATGAAGCCAGATTCTCTGCTATGGCATGAAGAGACTGATTCTCTGCTGACATGAAGCCAGATTCTTTGCTATGGCATGAAGAGACTGATTCTCTGCTGACGTGAAGCCAGATTCTCTGCTATGGGACCTCTGTCCAATTGATATTGGTTCATTTTTATTTTTTTAATTTTTATTTTAATTTATTTCCCTATCCACATTTGTTTGCAGGGGATTTACCTACATGTTGCTGCCTTTTGCAGCCCTCTAGCTCTTTCCTGGGCTGTTTTACAGCCTTTTTAGTGCCCAAAAGTTCGGGTCCCCATTGACTTCAATGGGGTTCGGGACGAAGTTCAGATCGGGTTCGGATCCCGAACCCGAACATTTCCGGGAAGTTCGGCCGAACTTCTCGAACCCGAACATCCAGGTGTTCGCTCAACTCTAGACACGACCACCGGCTCCCTGCACTTAATACGGACGGAGTCAGGGTCACCTAGAATCAAGCCAGCAAGGAAACACAATACATGAAAAGACTTATCTGAGCAAATAGCAGCAGCAGCCTCCAGCAGTGAACACTTCATCAGGGAAGTAGTATAAACCGCAAAGTGAGGCAGTATGGGAGGGAATATAAAGGGAGACGATTAGTCTAAATAGGTGACACCTGGGAGAAGGAAAGGAGATGACAAAGTGAAACCAAAACAAAGAACGTCATGCAAGAGGTAGAGAAGGACGTCTGCCAGAACTGGCGGTGACAGTACCCCTCCCTCTACGGGTGGACTCCGGACACTCAGAGCCCACCTTCTCAGGATGAGACCTATGGAAAGCCATGATGAGACGAGTGGCCTTAATGTCCGCCACTGGGACCCACATCCTCTCCTCAGGACCATAACCCTCCCAATGAACGAGGTACTGGAGAGAACCGCGGATAATGCGAGAATCCACAATCCTAGAGACCTGAAATTCAAGATTACCATCAACAACAAACGGAGGAGGAGGCAAAGAGGAGGGTACAGTGGGTTGGACATAAGGTTTTAATAGGGACCTGTGAAAAACATTATGGATCTTCCAAGTCTGAGGAAGATCAAGACAGAAGGCAACAGGATTGATGACGGACAAGATCTTGTAAGGCCCAATAAACTTAGGATCCATCTTCCAGGAGGGAACCTTCAGTTTGATATTCTTTGTAGACAACCACACCAGATCCCCCACATTCCGTTTACGGACCAGGCACACGTCTCTTATCCGACACCCGCTTATATCTCTCACTCATCCTCTTCAGATTACCCTGAATCTTTTGCCAAATAAATGACAAAGATGAGGAAAATCTCTCCTCATCAGGTAAACCAGAAGACCCCTCTCCAGAGAATGTCCCAAACTGCGGATGAAACCCATATGCATCAAAAAATGGTGACTTATCAGAGGACTCCTGGCGACGGTTATTTAAAGCAAACTTAAAAGAATACCAATCCTCCTGATTCTCCGCCACAAAACAGAGCAGATATGTCTCCAGATTCTGATTGACGCGTTCTGTCTGACCATTCGACTGCGGGTGAAAAGCAGAAGAGAACGACAACCGAATCCCCAAGCGAGAACAGAAGGCCTTCCAGAATCTGGAAACAAGTTGCGTGCCCCTATCAGAAACGATATCTGAAGGAATGCAATGCAAATTAACAATGTGATCAACAAACGCTTGCGCCAACGTCTTAGCATTGGGTAACCCAGGAAAGGGAATGAAATGCGCCATTTTTCTAAAATGGTCCACTACAACCAGAATCACAGTCTTCCCCGAGGAACGAGGCAGGTCCGTAATGAAGTCCAAGTACGGGAAGGAATGGGTAACGGGAGGAGAGAACCCGATGGCCGTGAATGAGGGACCTTGGCACGAGCGCAGGTCTCGCCACAAAACCCTCAACCGTCTTACGAAGAGCCGGCCACCAGAATCTCCAAGCAATGAGATCCACTGTGGCTCTACTCCCCGGGTGCCCAGCAAGGACAGTATTGTGGTGCTCCTTAAAAACCTTGTGTCGTAAAGCGAGAGGCACAAACAACCTCCCAGGAGGACAAAGATCAGGAGCCTCTGCCTGGGCTGCCTGAACCTTTGCCTCCAAATCAGGATAAAGAGCAGAGACGACCACCCCTTCAGCCAAAATGGGACCCGGGTTTTCAAAGATCCCCCCTCCCGGAAAACAATGTGACAGGGCATCCGCCTTCACATTTTTAACCCCAGGGCGGAACGTGACAACAAAATTAAACCTAGAAAAGAACAAAGACCATCTGGCCTGTCTTGGGTTCAGACGCTTGGCCGATTCCAAGTAGGCCAGATTCTTATGGTCGGTAAACATGGTAATAGGGTGTCTGGCTCCCTCTAACCAATGGCGCCATTCCTCAAAAGCTAATTTGATGGCCAACAACTCCCTATCTCCCACATCGTAATTTCTCTCTGCAGAGGAGAGTTTCCTTGAGAAAAAGGCACGCGGTCGCCATTTGGCAGGGGAGTGACCCTGAGATAATACCGCACCCACACCCATCTCAGAAGCGTCCACCTCAACAATAAAAGGTAGAGAGACATCAGGTTGTACCAAAATGGGAGCGGAAGCAAAACTTTCTTTGATACTAGAAAAGGCTTTAAGCACATCTACCGACCAGGAGGAAAAATCTACCCCCTTTTTAGTCATATCAGTGAGTGGCTTAACAACAGAGGAATAGAATCTCGCATGCTTGGCTCCGCCATTTGGGCCCCGCTTTCAGAAGTATTGCATGCTTGATCCTACTCACATGGCTCTGCCATCCTGAGTCTTGCACGCATGGCTCCGCCTTCTGGGGTTGGGCGAAGTTCTTTCGTTCAAACCTCGCACGCTTGGCTTCTCCCTCCTCGTGCCACACATGCCTCAGCCAGCAGGTTTGCTTGCCTCCACGCTCCACCCGCTTGGCCCGGTCATCTGTGCTCTACCAATACAATGTTTTTGGGAGACTCGCACGCGTGGTTTGGCCACTAGAATCTACTTTAGTTATCATTTCTCTCTGTTTTTCTTTTTCCAGATTGTTGGGTCCTCTTTTTCTTGTCATCACAAGTCAAGCATTTAAAGCCTACTGTTCGGATTTCTTTTTTCTCAGGTTCGCTCTCATTTTCCAACTTACTCTCTCTAGTTTGTCTCTCTAGCTCAGGCATGGCCAACCTGAGGCTCTCCAGCTGTTGTAAAACTACAACTCCCACCATGCCCTGCTGTAGGCTGATAGCTATAGGCAGTCTGGGCATGCTGGGAGTTGTAGTTTTGCAACAGCTGGAGAGCCTCAGGTTGGCCATCCCTGCTCTAGCTCCTCAGGGTCACCTTTTCCTCTTGCCGTCTCGGCTTTCATATGACCACCTTTCCAGGAAATCCTTCCAGCGGCCTTTTTTCTGTTTCCTACTGCAGTTCTGCCTCCCAGGGGATAAAAAAAAAAAGCTATTTTGCTTCAGGTAGGTATATAAAAAAAAATATATGCATAATGGTACGTTCCTTCGCTTTCAGGTTCTCGGGTCATGGTAGTCCTTAACAAAAAAAAAAAAAAAAAACACTTTCAACATCAGGTTTCTGCTTCTATTCTTTTCCCGGTTAGGTCCTTTTTCACTCTTTGCGTTTTTTTCAGGCTTTCCCTTTTCGGCCGACCCCACCAGTTCGCCACCCGCGGCTTTGCGGTCAGGGTTACCGGGAGTTGCTCCTGCAGGCGCAAAAGTCCATTTTCCTCGTGTCCTAACGTTCTTGTCCTATTTGTTTTCATTTCCTTTGCAGTAGGCATGTCTCGAGCCTCAGACATAGAGGACGCCTTGTCAGTCCCCGAAATGGCAGTGTCAGCTCATGCCAGCAATGCATCATTTCGGCACTGGACGGTTCCCAAACTTATCACCAAACTCAATAGGAGGGGCATTCGGTATTCTGCTTCGGCCCGAAAAGCGGAATTGTATAAGCTTCTCATGGCCGATTCAGCCACTCCAGTTAACGAGGAGGTCTCTCTATCTACCATTCAGCTGTCCCTCACGCAGTTGCATTCGGCGATTAATTCAATTTCCACTTCTGTGTCGGATCTGCAGACCAGACTCCTGGCCGTAGAAAACAAGGGGGCCGCGGCCACTCAACCTGACCCCTTGGTTGCAGTTCCGTCCACCTCCCAGTCCCCCTCCCCAGGTGCATCTTTTTGCTCTCCGGATATGGCCCCATCCCATTTCGTTCCTGAGAATATCAGGAAAGATATTCGGGCAGGGAAGGATGTAAACTTAGCCTCCATCTTAATTGCCACCCACGACACCTTCGAGAATAAGACCATTGTCTGTGGGGATGTGTCTATTGTTTTAAAATCAAAAGATGCACGCCTTATCTGAATTTGTCCTGGCCTTCAGCCTGTTTAGGGACATTATCTGTTCAGCTCATCCGGAGAGGCGGGAGGAGTTGGACACTTATCCTTACCGGGTCACTGACTTGGGGCACAAATACAGGGGTCACGCTTTCTATAATTACCATCTCTCTTTTTCTGCTAAAGCTGCCGCGACCCTGGCCCAGTACAATCGCACTACCAACTGGGTGGTCATGGATATAGAGCTTTTTTGCTGACATTTTGCTGGGCTCCGGGCTCCGGTCTGCGGTGTTTGCCTGTCCATTTCCCACTCTTCCGATTGGTGCCCCAATTCAGTGGCTGGTGCCCAGCCTCCCTAGTTCCCTAGTCTACCTGGTCGTCAGCGGTCTACACTCCCGGTAGACAAATGGGGAAGGCCCGTGGTTTTTCTGGGTAAAACGCAGGTCTGTAACAGCTATAATACTGCCGGTTGTTTTTACAATGGTTGTATGGCGCTCCATATCTGCTCTGTTTGTTTTAGGGCCCACCCCAAAACCACATGCCCGCAAAGGTCTTCCAAGTCATCCTAACTAAGCAGGGTGAAGGTGGACTTACTGTCCGCATTCCTCCAAGACCATCATGACCCCTGCTTTGTCAGTTTCCTTATTTCAGGATTAATAAGTGGTTACCACACCGGCCTCGTTACCCTACCACAATGTACCTGGGAAGGTCCAAACCTTCTTTCAGCCTCCAACGATCCAGCAGCAGGAGATGAGCTAAATCAGTCCGAACTTCATAAAGGCTTTATTATCCATTCTCCACCCCGCCGTTCCATATTTGGAGAGTCAGCCCCATAGGTATTGTTAGCAAAAAATCTTCAAATGAAAAACGGTTGATCTATGACCTGTCAGCGCCTCATAATTCTCACATTCCAAGTCTTAACTCCCTAATCCCTTCAGAAGAATTTGCCATGAAGTATCTGTCAGTAGATGAAGCTATCCAACTTATCATCCAGGTGGGCAGGGGGGCCAAACTGGCCAAAGCGGATATAGCAGATGCTTTTAAATTGCTGCCGGTTCTGCCACAGCTGTGGAAATATGGTATTAAGTGGTCAGGTCTGTACTATTTTGCCAACTGCCTCACATTCGGCTCCAAGAGCAGTCCGTGGCTTTTCGATCAATTGGCACAGGCTTTACATTGGATCCTCGTCAATCATGGCAGCACCCCCCTGGTCATCCATTACTTGGATGACTTCCTACTGATAGATTTTCCTGGTTCCAGCTCCAACATGATGGACGCCCTTCTAAATATTTTTTCCAGCCTTAACGTGCCAGTGGCCCCTTCAAAATCAGAGGGCCCTGCTACAGTGATTACCTTCTTAAGTATTACTCTTGACACCGAACTCATGCAAGCTCATCTCCCTGAAGAGAAATTGCAAAAAATCAAATCCGAAATCGCTAGGTTCAGGGGTTCCAGCTCCATTACCAAAGTTGAGCTCCAGTCACTGCTAGGTTCATTTAAGTTTGCCTCAAAGATCATGCCGCAAGGTCGCTCTTTTATTTCACGCCTCCTACAATTGCTTCCTCAAGCCCCTCAGCAGGACAGTCCGGTCACTCTGGATGCCGAAGCTTTGGCATATCTGGCTATGTGGAATACCTTTCTTTCCTCCTGGAATGGTATATCACTGTTCGTACCAACTTGGGGGCCTGGTTTGCCTACAGTTTTTTCAGACACAGCGGCTTACCATTGATTCGCGGCTATTTTTCAGAATCAGTGGTTCGCCGGACCCTGGCCGCCAGAGTTTTCAGCAATATCGGAACTCCTTAGGTCTTCTCCACTCCTGGAGATCTACCCGATAGTAGCAGCGGCCCAAGTGTGGGGTAGATCCTGGTCCAATCAATCGGTTGCTTTTATCACTGATAACCAGGCGGTGGTGGATATTCTAGCGAAAGACAGATCCGACTCCCCGCAAATTATGCCTTTTGTGCGTAAATTGGTTTTGCTTTCATTACATTACAACTTCCATTTTTGCTGCCATCACATCCAGGGCTTCAAAAATCTGGCAGCAGATGCCCTATCATGGTTCAATTTTGCTACTTTTTTCCAGGTCATACCAGAAGCAGAACCACACGGGTTAACCCCTCCACTATATCAAGATCTGGTATTGGACTAGAAGGCCTCGTCTCGACCGCCTACGAGTTAGTCGGCAAGTCCCTTTCAGCCAACACGGCAAGGAACTATAAAACCGGATGGAACATCTTCGAACAGTTTGCAAGGTCTCTCCCAGACTGTCGGATCGTTCCAGATAACCACAAGCATATTATGGCTTTCCTGGCTTATTGTCATTGAGACCTCAAGCTGTCCTATAATTCTGTTTGATTATAACTAGCCGGGGTACAACATTTCTCCCTGCTGGAGCAGCCTGGGCGCAGGTCAGTGTTTGCATCCCCAATCATCAAGGCCACGCTCAGGGGTATTCAGAAAGATTGTGCGGGGAGTGCCCCGAGGCGTCAGCCAGTCTATGGAGATCTGTTTCGTTCCCTGTCTAAAGCCATGGACGGCAACCCTTTTGGGCCATACTCTAGCATTCTCATTAAAGCAGCAATGTATCTTAGTTTTTATGGTTTCCTACGGCCAAGGGAATTCACTTGTGTTTCGGACAAGGATAAAGGGCTCTCTATTGGCCAGTTAGCTTGGCTAGAGGACCATTTCTCCTTGTCATTAAAAATCACCAAAACTTCACAGGTAGGCCCGGCAGTCAAAATCAGGTATTTCCAGTCTCATAACGATTGGTGTCCGGTCAAAGTTCTGAAGGAGTTAATGGCCATGTTGAGGGACGCAAGTCCAGATGAGCCGCTGCTACCTTTTAAAGGCCGTCCGCTTACCACCTCACAGTTCATCAAACATATACGCATTCTCATATCTGGTATGGGCCTCGATCCATCCTCCGTGTCGGGCCATTCTTTCCGTATAGGCGCCGCTTCGGCAGCTTCAAAACAAGGGGTCCCGGCACATATCATCAGGAAAATTGGCAGATGGCAGTCATCCTGTTTTAATCGTTATACCCAATCCTCAGTCTGAAATTTCAAAAGCCTTTCGCACTCTCGTGCTGTAAGTAGTTTGCGAGGTATAATAAATCTTTAAAGAACACTTCTTTACCTGTCTGGTCTGTTTTTTGCCCCTTTATAGGCTTACCCCGCACGTGGCTAAGGGCACACTTCAGCCATGTCAGGTCCACGGATCTTTTGGGTTGTCCCCACGTGTTCGTCATTAGTAGTCCCGACCACAAGTTTTAAGGCTGATTTCAGCCTGTATTTGTGGGAGGGACGGAGATCTATTTATAGCCGCCTCCCTCGTTCCCTCATTACGTGCGATCCTCGTGCCCCACCCTCGGTTCCCTCCCTCTGAGTTTTTCTCTTTTTCTTCAGGGTATGCCCCCTTATAGGCTTACCCCACACGTGGCTAAGGGCACACTTCAGCCATGTCAGGTCCACGGATCTTTCGGGTTGTCCCCACGTGTTCGTCATTAGTAGTCCCGACCACAAATATATATATATATATATAAACATATTTTTCGCCCTAGAAGATGCGCCTGCCCATAAGACACACCTAGGTTTTAAAGGAGGAAAATAGGAAAAAAGTATTTTTTATCAGAGCTCAGCTCAGACCCCCCAATTAGATCCCCAATATTAATCAGTCCTCAGCTCAGACCCCAAATATTAAAGGGGTTATCCAATATCATAAACACTCCCCCCATTTGCCGGTCCCATCAGAGGGAATATACTTACCCTGTTCCCTGCGGGGCTCCTGGTCCCCGCACCGCCGCTGCTGCTTCTCCCTGTACACGGATGAAAGCAGGGGATGTCGGGGGGAAGCCTCCCAAGCATCGCGGGTGACGCTAAGGAGGCTCGTCCCCGTACCTGCCTGCCACCGTGTGAAGCAGACTTCAGATCAGAGAACAAAAAACAATTAACCTGTCCTGCTCTGGACACCGCTCCTAACTTCCCGTGTGCTTCCTGGTCTTCATGCCGGGTGCAGTGCTGTGACCTGACGCCGCACAGCGTGAGGTCACAAAGTGCTGACGTCCTCACGCTGTGCACAGTCACATCACAGCCAGCAGCAGAAGAGCAGGAGACACAGAGTACAGAGCCCGGGGAGTGCTGCATTCACTGCTTCCCGATCCTTTGGTACTAATGAGTGCTTCCATAATGGAAGCGATCATTAGTATTCGCCCCATAAGACGCACTAACATTTTCCCCCTGCTTTGGGGGGGTGGGACGGTGCATCTTATAGAGAGAAAAATAAGGTGTATATATATATATATATATAGTTTATGTGTATATAAAGATGTAGCCAAGCTAAACTTGATGGTTAACGCGCTATGTAAAAAATGCCAAGAAAATGTTAATTGACTTTTACAATGGATTTGAATGGCTTTTGTCACAAGATAACACTGTGTTATCAGAGTCAATTTTAGCTCGGCTGCATCTGTATAGTAATGATGCCCATTTATACACTTTCAAAACCTGTGGAAATTGATTAGTTCAAGTTTGTGTTTCAAATTGCATTTGAGCTTAGAAAAACTAGAAACTACTGCCATCTAGTGGGTGAATGATATAGTACAGAAGCAGGGTTTCATGAAATGAAAGAGGTTATTCCACAAAAACGTCCACAGGATAGGGGATAAATAATGGATGATGGAGGGAAGCTGGGTAAGTGATAAACAATTTCTGCAAGTAATTATAATGATGCTGCAGGTAATTTCATAGGAATTTTTGTTGAGGCTTATATGTTATTAACACTTCATAAAGAAACATAAAGGGCTTAGTTGGATTATAATCATAGAGGCCAATGTACTTAATGTTAGTGGCAAATTTGGGTCGATGTTATATCTTTATTTATAAAAAATACAAAATTTACTGAAAATTTTGAAACATTTCTCTGCTTTTACGATGGACAATAATACCTCACAAAACAGTTATTAATTAATATCCACCATATAATATTCACTTTATGTTGTCATTTTATTTTTTTAAGACGTTACAAGTCTTAGAATTTAAAAAGCTATTTTTCAAACCTTCAAGAAAATTTTCCAAACCGACTTTATTAAGAACCAATTCAGTTATGACGTCACTTTGTGGGTCTTACATAATAGAAACCAACAATAAATTACCTAATTTTAGAAACTACATCTCAAATTATTCAAAACTGATTTTTTTTCTTAACCTTTTAGGTGTTCCACAGGAATTAAAGCAAATTGAGGTGAAATTTAAAATGTAATTTTTTGTGCAAATTTTCAATTTTTATCCATTTGTTCCTGCAATACAGCCTAACAAACCTCAGTATTTATTACCCTGATTCTGAGGTTTACAGAAATGTGGCTGTAAACTGCTGTATGGACACACTGCAAGGCTCAGAAGGGATGGAGCTCTATATGGTTTTTGGAGAGCTACTGTATGTTTCATTTGAAGTGACCCTGAGGAACTCATAGAAAGGAAACCCCCAAAAATGTAACACATTTTGGAAACTACAAAATGCACCCTACAATTTGTTATGCATTTTTTCCTTAATGTGGCAACACCCCATATGTGGTCATAAACTGCTCTTTGGGGACATGGTAGCATTCAGAAGGGAAGGAGCCGCATCTGGATTTTCTAACAGAAACTTTTTTTTTTTTTTTGTTGGTTGAACAATTTTTAATTTTAATTGGTACCATACTGGGGTACAAATTACTTTTTATACTATTTTTTAGGAGGCAAGGTGTACAAAAATTGCCATTCTGTCAGTGTTTTTTAATTACATTTTTTATGGGGTTCTCCATGCAATATATATAATATGAAAACTTTATGTTGTGGGTCGAAAATTTTATGGTGATACCAAATTTATATGGTTGTTTTCATGTTTTAAAAAAAATTAAAAATAAGTAATATTTTGCAGCACCATATACTAACATCCATATCATTTTTATTTTTCTGTCAACGTAGCTGTCTGAGGGCTTGTTTTTTGTGGGAATAGCTATAGTTTTTATTGGTACCATATTGAGGTACAAATTACTTTTTGATTGCTTTTTGTACATTTTTTTAGGAGGCAAGGTACGCTTCCTCCATCTGATAACCCCTTACATCAGTGGTTGCTACTGACCATGGAATGTAAGGGGTTAAATATCTGGTATCGGTGCCAGCACTAATCAGAGTGATCACTGACAAGGAACCACTCTGATTGATCCTTTGCCGGCTGCTCCATAGTCTCCTCTGTCCTTGACAGGGGCTGACACTTTATCGTGTGTATCATATCGCCCAATTGCAGTAAGTTAGGGTCCATTTTTTTCGGGAACCGAATTGCAGACCCGGAAGTGCGGATCCGCAATTCCGGATCCGGGCAGCACATCGTGCAACCCCATAGAAATGAATGGGTCCGCAATTCCGTTCCGCAAAATGCGGAACAGAATTGCGGACGTGTGAATGGAGCCTTACATGCAATCTGGACATACAGTCTCGTCCGTTTGAGGCAAGGGGTTAACCCCTTAAGCACAGGGTGACTTTTCTGTTTTTGCGCTTTCATTTTTTACTCCCTGCCATAACTTTTTTTTCCCATTCACTTAGCGATATGATGGCTTGTTTTTTGATGGACAAGTACTTTCTAATGGCACCATTTTATATTGTATACGATATAGTAGGAAGCTGAATTTTTTTTAAATAGGTCTGTACGATTACAGTGATACCACATTTATATAGTTTTTCCTGTGTTTTATTGCTTAAAAAAATAAAAACTTGGGAAAATATTTTTTTTCTGCATCTGACCCCCATAGCTTTTTTTTTATAGTTATGTCTGTGGTGTGAGAGCTGATTTTTTGTGTGGCGATCTGTAGTTTTCATTGATATCATTTTGGAGTGTGTATGGCCTTTTGATCACTTTTTATAGATTTTTTTGAGGGGAGATAAATCGACAAAAAAAGTAGCCGATTTTTTTTTTCCGTTACAGCGTTCACCTACAGGAATAAATACTCATATTTTAATAGCATGTATGTTTTGGAATGCAGCACTGCAAATGATTATTATGGGGAAAGGGGGATGATTTGAATTTTATGCATATTCTTAGTTCCCTTAGGGGACTTAAACATGCGATTGTTAGATAGACTGCAATCAATTACCACTGGACGCTATGGGAGTTGCACTATGTTGCTGTGGAGCCCTGGGTTCCTGAGGTGGAATATTAATCAGTTCATTTGCTATTTCATCACCTCAATATAAACAGCTTTTGTTATTATTATTAATAACATTCAACTTTATTTAGATGAAACAAAAAAGCACAAAATGAAGATGAACATCCGGGAAGGTACACAATACTTATTGGATGCTGAACCTAAGGGCTGTTGTTATGATGATGGCCTTTGCATGCCGCCGCTCTGCTTTCCCTAAAGGACATGGGCAGGCACAACTCTGCTTACTGGCTCCTGTGCTCGGGAGTGTCGATGGGGGCTAAGTTCTCTCCCTCCATAGCCAATATATTTATGGCATGGTGGGAGAGGAGCTTTCTCCTAATCAACACTCACTCTTTTCGTGATTGTGTGCAGTGGTATAACCGTTACATCGATGACCTACTATTTGTATGGTCTGGTGATGTGGCGGCCATACCGCTGTTCACGGATTACTTAAATTCATGTGTGGACTCTATTTCCTTTAATGTCCACCATGATTCAGATTCTATAAACTTTTTTGATTTGTGTCTGAGGGGGGATGTGGATACGTCCGTGGTTCACACACTCACATATAGGAAACATACGGCGGGAACACGATTCTTCATGCGTCCTCATGTCATCCACCTCATGTTATTCACAACATTCCTAAGGGTGAACTCATTAGGGCAAAAAGAAATTGCACGGATGAGGGATCCTTTAATATTGAAGCTAATAACATTGTAAAGAGACTTTCATACAGGACGTATTCCAGGAAATTGTTTTTAAATCATTACAAACTTGTCTCTAATATAGATAGAAATATGCTGATCTTTCCTGAAAAACAAGTTCCTCGTGAAAAGAATCACCAGTGTTCCACCAAAATTTGTGCTACTACATTTGTGACACAATATAGCGAGCAATTTAGTGAAATTTGCAAAATTGTAAAAAAAAAAACATCTACCCCTTCTTAGCTATGACAATCAGTGGTCAGATATTGTAGCAGGTGGTATCAGATGTGCAGCACGTTAGGCTCCTACCCGTGGCAAATTAAGTCCAAGTATGTTTCGGGATTCTATTATCCCCAAACCCACATGGATTAGCAGTAAAGGTAGTTTCAAGTGTGGTCATGGCAGATGTATTTGCTGTGACCACATGTTGGCCACTAACCGTTTTAAATCAACTGCCAATGATAAAGAGTTTATTATTAAATCTTACCTTAACTGCAACACCAAAAATGCCATTTATCTGATTACCTGTATGGATTGCCGTTTGCAATATGTGGGGTGTACATCAAATCAGATAAAAACCAGGATACGCAAACACATCTCTGATGGGCCCCACCATGAAAACCGCAATGTGTCTGCTGTCAGTTTGCATTTTGCGGTTTGTCATGATGGGGACACTTCTATATTGAAAGTGCAGGGCATTGAAAGAGTTGGGGTTCCTGTCAGAGGAGGGGATCACAGAAGAAAACTGTTAAATAGGGAGGCATACTGGATGTTCCAGCTAGCCGCACATCACCCGCAGGGGTTAAGCAAAAGACATGATCTTATTTTCCAGTATTAGACTATGTGTTAGATATTTTTCATAGTATCAATCTATTTGCCAGCCTTAAAGAGAATCTGTCACCAGGTTTGACCATATTAAGCTCTCACCATTGCCATGTTTAATAAAATACCTTATCTCCTGCAGTGGTTTTCTTTCTTATTTTCATGTTTTCATTTTTGCTAAAAATGCTATCTTTGTGTTATGCAAATGAACCCTGAAGTTGCCCAGAGGGGTGTTATTCTTCACCCTCTGAGCCCATTAATGCCCCCCTGCTGTGCCTAGCCCGCCTTAGTTTATAGCCCAAGCACGCCTCCTCGCTATGTAGTAACGTCCCACAGTCTAGTTTAATGGCGCCGCCCCCTCTGCTACGTCAGTTAATTTATTCAAACCAGGCACCTGGAATCTTCAGTTAGTACGGCTGAAATCTCGCGCATGTGCAGTACCGCCTACTGCCTGCGCCTGTGCGATCCAACCGCTCCTGAGGGCAACAGTGATAAGAAGATGTCACTGGGCTCGGCGTATGCCCAATGACAGTGACACTTTTGAGGCTGTTGCCCTCAGGAGCAGTCTATCAAACCAGGTGACAGAAGCAACATACAATATTTGTTTTATTTTACTATTGTAAATTTAGTGCATTTTAATCTATTTTTCACATTTGTATTTTGTACACTTTTAAATATCACATGTGGTCCTGATTGCACCTTGTTTGCCCTGGTCACGTGAGTTCCTGATTGCATGGTCAGGTGTTGGGGGGCACATATAGTGCAATCTTTTGAGCTTTTTTGTGTCATGATGAAGGACCCATATTGAGAGTGGTCTGAAACACGCAACAAGATTATCTGTGTACTGGAAGTTTTAAAACCGCTGAAATAAAGTTCTCTTACCCTGCTAATGGACTTTTGAAGTTTTTTGAAGTCTCCTATTAATAGCGCAGTCCAGGTGCTATGTCCGTGCTCATTGCAAGGAGACGCAGATGAGAGCTGCTTCTTTTTTTCACTTTTTATACGAAATTAAAGTTGTATATATTGCCATAAGAGTTGTACATAAAGATCAGAAACACCATAGATAGGGAATTAATAGACATGAGGTCATACAGAGGTGTCACATTGCCATACAATAAGCAAAAGCTATGCCTGGGGGTCAGGAAAAATCCATATCGTGATAATCACTAAAAAAGAGGCCATAATCCACTGTGCTGGACTTACCTGTGCCGCAGTTTGGTATGTAGAGAGGAGAGTAGATGCACACCGTAGGAAATGGTGCTAACCAGCACCTGTGGGAAAGTGGTGTAAAATATAGCTGACCATGCGCTGGTATAAATAGAATGTAGGGGCATACAGGGTAGACACATGTGGCCTGGAGCGCTTGGTGTTCTGCCAGATTTCTATACCTTGCGAAAACGCTATACCGGAAGTGACGCAGCCGCACAGAATTCAGCTGGAGGAGGGTGTGTGCGGCGCTGTGCATCCACATCCACTGGATAAGCAAAAAATCATTGCAGTGCCGCGGGAGAAGGACTTCATGCGCATGCGCGAAACTGTACACTGCGCGTGCGCACTTAGGGGTAGGTAGATTTTCCAGCGCAAAATGTTCCATCAGATCTCCCTACCCCTGAGTGCGCACGCACAAATCATCAGGAGCAGCTCATCCTTACCGCAGAGCTGAGTGCTGGATATTGGGGTCACCACATAAGTGGTGTCCCCCAATATCCAGCACTCAGCTCTGCTATGTGGAGACCTCGATATTCTGCAATCAGCTCTGCGGTAAGTATGAACTGCTCCTGATGATTTGTGTGTGCGCGTGTGCGCACTCAGGGGTAGGGAAATCTGATGGAACATTTTGCGCTGGAAAATCTACCTACCCCTAAGGCGGCACGCGCGGTGTACGGTTTCGTGCATGCATATGAAGTCCTCCCACGGCGCTGCAATGATTTTTTCCTAATCCAGTGGATGTGCGCACACCCTCCTCCAGCTGATTCCTGTGCGGCCGCGTCACTTTGATATAGCGTTTTCGCAAGGTATAGAAATCTGGCAGAACATTGGAAGTCAACCGGGGGGTGGAACGCACAGCCCGGAAGTTGCGTTCCACAGACTGGAAGTTGTCTGGCCGTGGAGCGCAAGCTAACAGTGGTAGTGAAGGAAGGAGGGGCCTAAGGAACAATGTGAAGGAGGTGAAATCTGTGTGTATGACAGAGGGTATGTATGACTGATCGGAAGAGAGGTTAAGAGAAGTGGCAACAGTGAAAGATAAAGAGGCACAGTAGAGAGTAAATAAGGGGAATGGCAGAAAAAACGAGGGGAAAAGATAGGAAATAGAATGATGTAAAATAAGAAATTAAATAAAATAAAAAAAGTTGTAAAGAGGAAAATGGAAGATAATTGAAAAATCTGGATAATAGATAGAACAAATGACAATTACAGTAAATAGATAATAACAGATCACAGTAGTTTATCTTGAAACAAAGATGCTTTTATTGCTGAGTACATGGGAATCATGTGGCAGTACGTGTGTTAACGTTTTCGGCACGCAGGCCTTCATCAGACACTGAAAATGCAATGAAACAAATACAATCATACAACAAAGAAAGAAAAATGACAATACAATGAGTGACATAACACAAAAGAAGGCTGTGAATACCAAAAATGACTATGCTCCAAGTGTTATGCTGAATACAAATTGTCCTAGTAGTGCCATAATGCTGAATACAATTGTCCTAATAGTATCAGAATGGTTACCACAGGTGTTATGCTGAATACAAATCGTCTTGGTAGTGACCACTGGAAAATTAAACAAAAGGACCTGGACACTGGTTACATTTCCCAGTGCATCTGATAAAGAATTAAGGTAAAATTACAGACAAAATAACATGGTCAAAGATAAATCTGGATATAAAAAATAGTGTCCTGGTCCATGGGGGAAAAGGTACAAAGGTATCATAGGTGCGCAGGAGAAGATAATGGATACAATGAACCAGGTTTGACAAAATTGCTTAATATAGCTGACCAGTAGATCCCCTCTATGGACCAATGAACACTCCATCTTAAATATACAATAGGATTTAGAGGCTATAATCTCCTATGTTGGACTTACCTGTGCTGCAGTAGGTATCAGGGGAGAGAAATAGCAGCACACAGAAGGAAGAGGTGCTTAATCGCACCAGTGGTAAGAGGGTGTGTGCTGCCACCCGCCCAGTACATGCTATATATAGAAAAATTTGAAAACAGTGGTTTCCAGGGGCAGCACTAACCTGAAGTGCATGCTGGATGCCGTGCGTTTCACGCGACGGAAGTCGGCCGGGCGGTGGAACGCATCGGGAACGGAAGTTGCGTTCCACACGCCGGAAATAAGTCCGGCCATGGAGCGCAAGCTGTAACTGAGCAACGGGCCTGGTTGGATGTCAGAAAGGACGGTGGAGTAAAGGGAAACCTAAGAAGGGACGGTAGTGAAAGGAAATTGTAAGACAAGAATGTGACACAAAAAGGTCAATAAGGGTGTGGCAGATCAACATAAAAGGATACCCTTGTGCGGCACGTCGTCGTCCCAAAAGGAGATCAGGGGGCCTAGAATCAAAAGAGATATATGTCAGTAATGTACAAATATCACAACAGTCCAAACCATAAAGATTGTAAAACAAAGCCAATAAATGTAATAAAGGACCGCTAGCCCTAACCAATGTATGTATCAAAATATGTATCAGAACATGTACAAATTGGCAATTAAAGAAGATTTTGTACCTCATACTCCCTATTCATGCCTTTAGGGGTAAGGGTTTGTAATGTATGTATCCAATATGCCTCCCTAAGTTTGAGTGTTTCAATTCTGTTACCTCCCCTTCTTAGAGGTGGAACTTGTTCAATGATCTGGAATTTCAGTTGGGCTATGGAATGTCTGGCTTCATAAAAATGAGAAGGGATCGGCAAGAGTAGGTTTTGGCGTCTAATGGTGGATTTATGTTGACAGATTTTGTCTTTCACCTTTTGGGAGGTTTCCTCTACATACACTAAGCCGTACGGCATTTAATGAGGTACACAACATATTCTGAGTCGCAGGTGAAAAATCCACGGATATCAATCAATTTCCCCGTGTGTGGGTGAGTTATAACAGAACCTTTTTGTATGTTGGAGCATTGGAAACAGTGTAGACACGGAAATGTGCCTTTCTTCTGGGTCTGAAGGAACAGTTGTTTAGGTAAGTGGGTGCCAGGACCTTCATCTGCTCTTACCAGAACATCTCGCAGGTTTTTCGGCCTCCGGTTGCAGGGTAGTAAAGAGTTACTAAATTCCTCTATTTTTGAATAGGCTTTTTTTAGTAGTGGCCAATGACTACGGATAATATTGAGAACTTTCACCGCTAATAAGAAAGGTATGGACAAAGGGAATACGTTTAGACACATTAGTATGTTTTTGTTTGTTTTGCACTGGGATTGTCAAAGTGTGTGATGGGTAACCACGGTCCTTGAACTCGCATCTTAAAAGGATACAGACCATAGTTGAAGACCCTTTAACCCGAGGACAATGGATTGAGCAAATCAGACAACGGTGGTAAGTTTCCTGAAGAGTTTTTGATGACATGAAGTCACAGATCTGTACCGTAAACCAAAGACAGGAACAATTTACCTCACTTTTCCAGTTTTCATCCTCCCACCACAAAAAAATCTCTTCCAAGTTCTCAATTGAAAAGGGTACATACCATAGTTGAGGATCCCTCAACCAGGTTACAACAGATTGAGGAAATGAAACAGCGGTTCAAGGATCGTGGCTATACATCACATACACTGACAATCCCGTCACATAATAAACAAAAACCTACGAACGTGAAGACCGTATAGTATTCACGGACACATATAATAAGTACACGCAACACATTTTATTTTGGGGTCGATATATCGATGATATATTGATTTTCTGGGATGACACAGAAGCACTTTTTCATGAATTTTTTGTCATCTTAATGACAATCAAATTGGAATGAGATTTACAGCAGAAATACACAAGAGCATACTTAATTTCCTGGATCTTAAGATACTATTGCAGCCTGACGGCAGTATACAAACAGAAATATACCGGAAACCAACATCTACCAACAATTTTTTGCACTGGCAAAGCTTCCATCCTGAACCCCTCAAAAAGGAATTCCAGTGGGACAGTATCTTAGAGCCAGGCGGAACTGCTCTACAGAGGAAGCACTTGAAAGAGAATGTAGTACACTGTAGTCACGCTTTCATAATAGAGGATACTCTAAGAAGTCCCTACACAGAGCATACAATAAAGCTAAAAAGATGGGAAGATTAGAACTATTAGCAGGAAGGACCCAAAAAAGAGGAGAAAAAAATCATACGTTGTATAGGAACATATGATACTGAGCATGACATCGTAAAGCAGATTTTGAGACGTCACTAGCATATTCTACAAGCAGATACTGATTTACAGGAAGTGATACCGTGATACCCTATGATAACTTATAGAAGGGGAAGAAATATGAGAGAGATGCTAGTTCACAGCCACTATCAACCCCATAAAAAAGCATATAAAACAACTTGGTTAAACCACAAAGGATCATACCCATGTGGAGACTGTACATTTTGTGATCGAATGAGTATTACAAAAACATTAGAAAATCCGGTGGATGGGAGGAATTATGAAATAAGAGATTACATAAATTGTAAAACTAAAGGAGTAGTGTACATTATTAAATGTGATTGTCCCAGACTGTACGTAGGAAAAACTACTCAAGAACTAAGAAGACGGATTTCTAGACACTTGAGCAGCATCAATACGGGAGAGGATACAAGCCTGGCCAGACATATGAGAGAAAAACATAAAGGAAACAGTACAAACTTTAAATTCTGGGGAGTAACTAAAATAAAATCAGGTCCACGTAAAGGAGATATTGACAGAAGGCTCCAGCAAGAGGAGACAAAATGGATTTACTGTTGAAATAGTTTATCCCCAAGAGGCCTGAATAAAGGTTTCACGTACTCGTCTTTCCTGTAGCTGGACCCCCTCCTAAGAGAAAATAAAAATGATTTAATAAACTGAAAGAAGGAAAATATTACAATAAATAAAAAAACTAATTGTAATCAGAGAAACTGTTCGGCAAAAATAATGCAAAGAATTGAATATATGAAGGCATAGAAGGAATCAATAAGTGAACCGATTCAATTAAAGGATTGAATAATACAGGACAACTTTAGGCTACTTTCACACTTGCGTTTGGGGTTCCGCTTGTGAGTTCCGTTTAAAGGCTCCGCTTGTGAGTTCCGTTCCGTTTAAAGGCTCTCACGAGCGGCCCCGAACGGATCCGTAGAGCCCTAATGCATTCTGAGTGGATGCGGATCCGCTCAGAATGCCTCAGTCTGGCACAGTTTGGCCTCCGTTCCGCTCAGCAGGCGGACACCCGAACGCAGCTTGCAGCGTTCGGGTGTCCGCCTGTCCGTGCGGAGCCAAACGGATCCGTCCAGACTTACAATGTAAGTCAATGGGGATGGATCCGTTTGAAGTTGACACAATATGGTGCAATTTCAAATGGATCCGTCCCCCATTGACTTTCAATGCAAAGTCTGGACGGATCCGTCTGACTAACTTTTACACTTTTTTCAGAAATATAATGCAGACGGATCCGTTCTGAACGGATCCCATCGTTTGCATTATAGGAGCGGATCCGTCTGTGCAGACACCAGACGGATCCACTCCGAACGCAAGTGCGAAAGTAGCCTTATAAAGTATGTGCGGTCCTAAAGCCACTGTTCTGAAAGCGATAGAACGCATAGATGATTAGTTCCCTGACATGCGCCATAGTAAGAATGGTTGAACGGATAACTAAGTCTCAACGCATGTGCAATGGTAGGATATATATTGCCAGTGAATGATATGAAATTCTAATACATGCGCAATAGTACCGATGGCAGCACCAACAACTAAGCTGTAATGCATGCATAGACATACTAACCCGCGTTAGAGATCAAAGTCCTGAGACATGCGGAATAGTAAGAATGATAGTGGAATTTACTAAGTGCTGGTGCATGCGCAGTGTATAGGATACGCTAAAGAGCAAGTGAAATCAAATAGCAACAAGTAAACTATGTCCAGTGACATGCGCTTTGGCACCAATGGCACCAACTAAGTACCAACGCATGCACAGTTTTGCGATAAAGACATGGGAGTGATAGAGGAATATACTAAGTGCTGGCGCATGCGCAGTATATAGGAAGCGCCAACAAGCAAGGGAAACCAAATAGCAAAAAGGAGACTATGTCCAGTGACATGCGCTCTGGCACCAATGACAGCATAGACAACTAAGTACAAACGCATGCGCAGACTTACGGCAAAGACATGGAAGTGCCGAATACTAACTCTCATGACATGCGCAATGGCACGGACGGCGGGTTAAGTCTATCAAACATGCGTTGCATGTATTGATGACACAAATTGATCGCAACCAACCAGGAAAGATAGGTTGGACAAATGATGACAGCGGAGGGAAGGACTGTAACTGTTACCAATCAGATTTGAAGTTCACTGACGAATATACTTCTATTGGATAAGATAATAACGCATTCTAGTGGCGACATGCAAACAGAGATTATAAATTAAGCCGAGCAGGGAGCGCGCTCACACTCTGCCCTAACCCCTGAAGACACCGGTACTCGGCGAAACATGTCGGGGGGCAGCGTTGCTCTTATGTTTTAATTCAGCTTAGTCTCTAGCAAAGCACCAGTACGACACAAAAAACAAATGATACATTGAACCTACAAAATATACTGGCAGCGCGCAGCCAGTAAGGTAACAATGTTACATTCCTAGCTAGGATACTATAGCAGGAATTGTAATGTATACTTAGAAGTGCAAGCTGAGACGAACTGGCAATTTTAAAAGAATCCTCTAGTAATATATTAGATTTACCAATTAAAAGTTAAGTTTTAGGAATAAGGAGGTGCAGGATAAGGAGGTGTAAATTAGTCCTTGGGACATTAGTAGGTTTTATCCTCCCTAGTATAGCACATGTCATAAGTAATCCTCCCTAGCATATCACGTCATAGGTAATCCTCCCTAGCATAGTACATGTCATAGGTAATCCTCCCTAGCATAGCAAATGTCATAGGTAATCCTCCCTAGTATAGCACGTTATAGGTAATCCTCCCTAGCATAGCACATGTCATAAGTTATCCTCCCTAGCATAGCACATGTGATACATTATCCTCTGTAGGATTGTATATTTGGCTACATTTTCCTTTCTTGTATTTTTATTACAAGTTGATGAGGTAAAGAATCGTTGGGGACCAGTTCCACAAAGAGATGCAGCACCAGTGGCGTAATGGTTCCGGGCCCACAAAGAAAAGGCCCTATATATTCAAGGAACAACTGATGTTCCTGCGTGAGGTCATGAAGCTGCGTCCGTAAGTTAATTCTAGACACTGACCACTGATGCACTGTATGTAGACTATGTAGGTAATGTGATTGGTAATAATTGGTAAATTAAAAAAGTCATAGTTGCCAATAGCAACCATTCCGATTCCTCCTTTCATTAGCAAAAGTAGGTGAACAACATGACAAGTGGACTAGGATTTGTTGCTATGGGCAGCTATGACACTTCTAATTTCCCCAATGTTGCTAAATGACCCCATATGTAATATGTTGGTTAGTTCATGTAGTACTGTGTGCAAAAAGTAATTTGATGATGCCAGTAATATGTGAGGTGAATATTTATAATACAAAATAGTGTTCATATACTAATGTACTATGTTTTTTATTTTTTTTTAACGCAGGACAACCTAGAGGAGAAAGGGGATGAGTCGGCTCCGCAACAGTCAAGTGCCTTTGAGGAGGACACTCTCTCTGGGCCAGCGCAGAGCGAGAGTGCCCCAGGACCCAGCACGGCAGCATCCAGTCGTCCTGCTGCTTCCGGAAGGGAATCCCCCCCCCCTTTGGCTCTACCCAGCTGGGCCAGAAGACGGGCCATGCCTCTCATAAATACCCAGGTTCTGGAGTATTTATCTAGAGCCCAGCAGAAGGATCATTTAGACCTCTTTGCCCGTAGTCTCGCCCATTATTTGCCCCGGCTGCCTCCAGAACGATTACTGAGAACCAAATCGGATCTTGGAATTGTTCTGGATGCAACCACTCCCCCCAATGACACGACGGAGATGTTTGTGGCCCTGGAAAATTGGCGCCTCCATGGGCACATGTTTGGCCACCGGCTAATGCCAATTTCCCAGGGTTCACAGGGTCCCCCACAGATCCCTCCTCCAAGGGATCATTATGGGCCACCTATTCGGCCATATGGGCCACAATATCAGGGGGAATCTTCATATGGGCAGCCTGTCCCCTCCTCCTCACAAGCTGGCCCATCGCAGTACTCAGGCCCCCCTTCCCAACCAGCCTACCATGGCCTGCAGTTTCAGGGTCCTCCCTCGCCATCTGGGCGTTTTTTTAATTTGTGAGTTTTATTTTTTATGCTTTATTTATGTTATTTTCTGACAATTTAAAAGAAAAAAAGTCGAGTTGACTATATTGTCTGCTAATAAACAGAGTTTTATTTTTATGATTTTTACTGTTAGTTCTCTTTATTATATACAGTGCATAATGATATTTATGTAGCACCAACACATACACCACATTAATAATAGTACACTTTTACTATACATTAATATCACCCAAATACACTTACTATATAAATTAAAAACTCTATACACACACTAAAATTAATGTGGTTATAACCAATATCTACAAACTTAGAAACTTTATTCTACATATTTTTATTTATAATACATATTGTCATACACACAGGGGGTGGGGAAGTGACCACTGAGCTCAACCCGGGCCCCTGTCCCTGCCTACTTTCCTCGCAAGTCCTAGTGACAAGGGACAACTGGTTGACAAACCCTAAGCTAGGATAAGTGCAGGGGAGACAGACAATACATGCAACAGAGTAGTCAAACAAGCCGAGTCAGAAACCAAGAAAGCAGCACGGTACCAGAGGAGCAAGCGGAGGATCGTCAGGAGAAGCCGAAGTCAGAACCAGGAGGAAATGCCAAGACCAAGGGATGAGACGGATGGGTAATCAGAAGACAAGCAGGACCAACAAACCAGATAAGTAATATCGCAGGAAGGACCTCAATAACAGGCAATCTGTGTCCAGCAGATTGCCTGTTTAAATAGGGCGCTAGTGGAGTGGCCAGCGTCACATGACTCCTGAGTTCCAATACAGCCGAGCGCCGAGTGATAAGCTCGGCACTCAGCCCCAGTGTGGTTACCACGGGAATGGGCGACGCCGGGCACGCTGATGATGCGAGTGCGCCTCGCCCGTCCCCGCCTCCTGGAACCATGCACAGAGCGCACTGTGACAGTACCCCCCCTCCACACAGGGCCACTGGACCCAAGGCCCCAGGCGACAGCTTCTCAGGATGTTCCACATTAAATTTCTTAACAAGTCTAGAGGCATGAACATCCTTAGCTGGTACCCAGGACCTTTCCTCCAGTCCATAGCCTTTCCAGTTCACCAGGTACGGAATATCCTAACATCCAAGACCTTGGAAAACACAAACTCCTCGGAATCATTAACCAGTATCGGCGGCGGAGCAGACTGTGAAGGAACAACAGGGGCAATATGTTTTTTAAGCAGAGATTTATGGAAGACATCATGGATGTGGAAAGATTCGGGCAGCTTCAGCAGGCGGACACCCGAACGCAGCTTGCAGCGTTCAGGTGTCCGCCTGTCCGTGCGGAGCCAAACGGATCCGTCCAGACTTACAATGTAAGTCAATGGGGACGGATCCGTTTGAAGTTGACACAATATGGTGCAATTTCAAACGGATCCGTCCCCCATTGACTTTCAATGCAAAGTCTGGACGGATCCGTCTGACTAACTTTTACACTTAGAATTTTTTCAGAAATATAATGCAGACGGATCCGTTCTGAACGGATCCCATCGTTTGCATTATAGGAGCGGATCCGTCTGTGCAGACACCAGACGGATCCGCTCCGAAAGCAAGTGTGAAAGTAGCCTTATAAAGTATGTGCGATCCTAAAGCCACTGTTCTGAAAGCGATAGATATAAAGTACTATACTAAAACATAGATGATTAGTTCCCTGACATGCGCCATAGTAAGAATGGTAGAACAGATAACTAAGTCTTAACGCATGTGCAATGGTAGGATATATATTGCCAGTGAATGATATGAAATTCTAATACATGCGCAATTGTACCGATGGCAGCACCAACAACTAAGCTGTAATGCATGCATAGACATACTAACCCGCGCTAGAGATCAAAGTCCTGAGACATACGGAATAGTAAGAATGATAGTGGAATTTATTAAGTAAACTATGTCCAGTGACATGCGCTTTGGCACCAATGGCACCAACTAAGTACCAACGCATGCACAGTTTTGCGATAAAGACATGGGAGTGATAGAGGAATATACTAAGTGCTGGCGCATGCGCAGTATATAGGAAGCGCCAACAAGCAAGGGAAACCAAATAGCAAAAAGGAGACTATGTCCAGTGACATGCGCTCTGGCACCAATGACAGCATAGACAACTAAGTACAAACGCATGTGCAGACTTACGGCAAAGACATGGAAGTGCTGAATACTAACTCTCATGACATGCGCAATGGCACGGACGGCGGGTTAAGTCTATCAAACATGCGTTGCGAGCAGACTGTGAAGGAACAACAGGGGCAATATGTTTTTTAAGCAGAGATTTATGGAAGACATCATTAATGTGGAAAGATTCGGGCAGCTTCAACCTAAAAGATATTGGATTAATTACCTCCGTAATCTCGTACGGACCTATAAAGCAAGGTGCAAACTTTTTGGAGGCCACCTTAAGGGGCGCATTTTTAGAAGATAGCCACACCTTCTCCCCAACCTGAAAATCCATCCCCTTAGAACGTTTCTTATTTGCTTTGATTTTTTTCTTATTTTGAGCTTTTTTTAGGTTCGACTGAACCCAAGCCCAAACTGTGCACAGTTCTGACGAGACCTTATCCGCCTCGGGGTTAGATGAGGAGACGGATGACCCAGAATGAAAACGAGGATGGAAACCGTAATTACAAAAGAATGGGGAGACACCAGCGGAGGAATTAACATGGTTGTTTATCGCAAATTCTGCCAAAGGAAGGTACTTGACTCATAATTGTTGATCATCGGATAATAATAGAAAAACTCCAGTTGTTTGTGAATCAAATGGTTTTCTGTTTATTTTGATATGCGGCTTCAAAGTGACGTTTCGGCCTAGATGGCCTTTATCAAACTGTGACAATATCAATAGAAAAGTGACAATTACAATTTAGTGGACATATAAACCAACATCTGGTTACATATTTATATATGTTATTAATAAGACAATTACTCATACGCTATTAGCATTGTATATACGTATTCATTGCCATACAGTATTGGTGTTCAGCAGAACCAAAGCAAAATAAAAGCAAAATAAAAGACAGAAGTTAAAGAGGGACATAGAAAAGAAACATAGCTTTATACTTAAATCATAGCATTATAATTTAAATCATCATCGCCAGTTAGAGCAGTGTATATGGAAACCTCTATGTTAAGGAGAAGCAATAGATGTTGTGGACCAAGATCTAAAGGTGATGGGTCTAAACTCCGGGTAACACTTGGAACAGAGAAGAGATAAGGTTATATATTAACCTCATAAAGGTAGTTGATATCGTGCCCAGGGGGGGTGGGTAGAATAAGCCTGATGGACTTATAAGTGATCCTATTAGTGGTGTACATATGGAGAGACTTACCCAATACCGCTGTGGGAGGCTGTGTCAATAGATCCTGCGCTGAGTCGGTGATGGCGTGTGTCCACACGCCTCTCTAGGGATGCGCTCTGTTTAGATGCTAGGCGCGTCTCTAAATAGCGTGGGGGGGCGTGTCGCTATGTGCCGGGAGCGTGCGGTCCACCATGCGTTCCACTAGTCACATGGTGGGGAGGATGTGGCGTCACGTGTAACCGGAAAAACCCTGCGTTCCAGGGGAATCCGGAAGTGATGCGTTCCACTACTAGTCTCCTGATCTATCAGTCGGAGGCTAAGCTAGATAACTGTTATTTGACAGTATGTGCACACCTAGCGATTTGGTCTATCTTAGATACTAGAATATGTCTAGTGTGGATGGAGGTGTATATTATACAAACAATCCCAGGATCTATTACCACATTAGAGGGAGGCTTTTGATTCAATATCAGAGAAAAGGATATCAGAGAAAAGGATATCTGGTCATATGTCGCAGTCCGACATTGATTATATAGCCTATGAGAAAGGAGAAGAAAAATGATTAGAGATGCATAATAACTCTTGTTATATCATAACCATGGGACAGATCAGGATTTCATGTAAAACATTGTATTTCGTAGTCTCTGTTGAGTCCCTTAGGTTCCAAGCAGTCCATCTTGTGGATCCAAAATGCTTCCCGTTTTTTTAGTTGCGTTATGCGATCATATCCTCTCCTGTGGGGTAAAATCTGTTCTATGACCTGGTATTTAAGTTGTGATAAATGGTGCCCGGCTGTTTCAAAATGGGACGGTACTGGGAGTAATAGATTTTTGCGTCTAACCGAAGACTTGTGTTGGCATATGCGGTCACGTATTTTTTGGGTCGTTTCACCTATGTAAATTTTGCCGCACGGGCATTTGAGTAAGTACACTACAAAGGCCGAGTCGCATGTGAAAAAGCCTTTCACGGGAAAGCTTTTTCCTGATTGGGGGTGATGAAAATGGGTACCTTTTTGTACATTGCTACATTGTTGGCAGTGAATGCATGGAAAGGTCCCTGTTTTTTGTGTTGTGAGGAACCTCTGTCTAGGAATGGTGTGTGTGGGGCCAATGTCCGCCTTGACTAGAAGATCTCTTAAGTTCTTGGGTCTCCGTGTACAAGCTAGAATGGGATTCCTAAATTCTTCAACTGTGGGGAAAGCTTTGTGTAGGATGGACCAATGATTTCTGATACTGTTCAGCATCTTTTTATTGGTGGGATGGTAGGTATGAACAAATGGTATGCGGCTGAGTTTAGTTTTTGGTTTCCTGATGGCGGTAGTTGTCTCATCTCTAAGGAATTGTTCTGGATATCCTCTCTCTATGAATCTATCTTTCATCTCCGTGAGGCGTGTTTGTAGTTGATTGCTAGATGTAACAATGCGTTTGATTCTTGTGTACTGGGAGGTGGGGAGGGATTTCTTGGTATTCAATGCATGGAAACTTTTAAAGTGTAGTAGGTTGTTGCGGTCTGTTGGTTTTCGGTACAGGTCTGTGGAGAGGGTGTCTGATGGAGTTTTGATGACCGTTGTATCTAGGAAGCTGATGGATGTAGGGTCAGAATGAATGGTGAACTGTAATTCTTGATATATACTGTTGAGGTATGAGTGGAAGTCGTTCAGGGACTCCAACGAACCCCTCCATATGCAAAAAATGTCATCGATATAGCGTTTCCAAACGAGAACATGTTCACAAAAACGACTGTCTGGATAGATGAAGGATTCCTCGAACTCGGCCATGTAGCAATTTGCATATGGAGGGGCTACGTTGGACCCCATCGCGGTCCCCTGGCACTGTAAATAGAAGGTGTCTTCAAAAAGAAAAAAATTATTGGTGAGAACAAGTTCCAGTATGTCCATATAGAATGATATAGTGTCAGGATTGTTGAAGTTGACTGTAAGGCATTTAGAGACGGCCTGTAGTCCTTTGTTGTGTTGGATTGAGGTGTATAGGCTCGAGACGTCCCAAGTGACCAGTAGTGTTTCTTGTGGTAGTGGTGGGAGATTGTGGATAATCTTTAAAAAGTCTGATGTATCGAGTATAAATGATTTAGTCAGTTTGATCAAGGGAGTGAGTGATTTTTCTAGTAGAATGGAAAGTGGTGACAATATCGAATTAGTTGAGGCCACGATTGGTCTCCCGGGTGGTTTATGTAGGTCTTTATGGATTTTGGGTAGTGTGTATAGAACAGGGATGACCGGATGGCTATTGGATAGGAAGGTGACCGTAGTGTTGTCAATGATGTTTAGCATCTGATATTGCTGTAAAATCTTGCGTATTTTCTCCCTAATCTGTGGGGTGGGGTCTGAGGTGAGTTTGCGGTAAATGGTTGTATCTTGTAATTGGCGGTGAATCTCTGTTGTATATTGGGCTTTGTCCATTAGTACCAGTGCACCCCCTTTATCTGCTGGTTTTATGATAAGGTCTTTTCTTTTTGTTAAGGAGAGGAGGGCCTGTTTTTGGACATTGTTAAGGTTATTTTGGTATTTATATTTGCCCATGTGGAGATCTTTCCTAAATTGGGTCATGTCTTTTTGGACCAGGGCAATAAAGGTCTCTATGGCCGGTTTTGTCTTAGGTGGCATGAAATGACTCTTGTTTCTTAGTCCCAAGTCACCGATGGAAACTTGTGGGCTAGGATTACAAGAGATGGTCTTGTTGCGTTCCTGTAGTTCAGAAAAATGTGCCTTTAGGCGAATGTTCCTGTAAAGTCTGTGTAGGTCTAAATCCAATTGGAAAGTGTCCACTTGGTTAGACGGACAGAACGATAATCCCATCTCAAGAAGGGATATCTCAGCAGGTCCTAGTGAGTGTGATGAGATATTTACGACTAAAGACGGTACCTGAGATCTAGTCGTCATGTTGGGTGGTCTCCGTGTTGTTGTTGCCGTTCTTCCCTGGTTTCTGCGTCGGCCTCTGAAGGAATGTTGAGTATAGTTGTCCTGTTGAGAGTGGGGGTCACCTTCTGAGCCTGAGTGTGATGAGTCCCTTGATTGGGAGCGGTATCTGTAGCGGCTGTTGGTGGTATTGGTGGGGTCGGGCCATTTATATACCCTGTTGAGTCTGTAATCCTCGGTATCGCGTAGAAACTTGTTACGTTTCGTGGACTCGACTTCCTTCTTGTGGTTCTGTAGAGAAGATTCAATCTTGGTGTGTAGCTGCTGGAATTCATCTGCCGGTAGTACCGCGGTTAATTGTTCCTCTATGGTCTTGATTTCACCTTTAGTTTTGGTGATTGCTTCTTGGAGGTATGATAAAGTTAAGGCAATAAGGTCAAAGGAGCATTTATTTAAAATGCGTTCGAACTTGTTACAAAATTCGGCGTCGTCCTTAAAGAATGTCGGTCTCGTGCGGATTCTCAGGCCGCGAGGGATTCTCTGTACTTTAAGGTATTCCGCTAATGTAACGCAGTGAAGTTCGTAGTTCAGTAGTCTCCGGGATTCCCTCTCGAGGTCCCTGGACTTCAATTCTGAAGGTGATGTTTGTAGAAAATCACTTGAGATGTTGACTTGTGATAGCATATGTGTAATCTCGTCCTGTTCAAAGGAAAGAGTTTCACTTGCCATGATGTTGGTCTCAGGTGCTCAGTCCAGTAAGGGAAGATCAAGTAGAGATATAACCTCCTGGCACTCTGGAAGTAATCAATTGGAGTCGGGTTCCCACCCCGTACAATAATAATAGAAAAACTCCAGTTGTTTGTGAATCAAATGGTTTTCTGTTTATTTTGATATGCGGCTTCAAAGTGACGTTTCGGCCTAGATGGCCTTTATCAAACTGTGACAATATCAATAGAAAAGTGACAATTACAATTTAGTGGACATATAAACCAACATCTGGTTACATATTTATATATGTTATTAATAAGACAATTACTCATACGCTATTAGCATTGTATATACGTATTCATTGCCATACAGTATTGGTGTTCAGCAGAACCAAAGCAAAATAAAAGCAAAATAAAAGACAGAAGTTAAAGAGGGACATAGAAAAGAAACATAGCTTTATACTTAAATCATAGCATTATAATTTAAATCATCATCGCCAGTTAGAGCAGTGTATATGGAAACCTCTATGTTAAGGAGAAGCAATAGATGTTGTGGACCAAGATCTAAAGGTGATGGGTCTAAACTCCGGGTAACACTTGGAACAGAGAAGAGATAAGGTTATATATTAACCTCATAAAGGTAGTTGATATCGTGCCCAGGGGGGGTGGGTAGAATAAGCCTGATGGACTTATAAGTGATCCTATTAGTGGTGTACATATGGAGAGACTTACCCAATACCGCTGTGGGAGGCTGTGTCAATAGATCCTGCGCTGAGTAGGTGATGGCGTGTGTCCACACGCCTCTCTAGGGATGCGCTCTGTTTAGATGCTAGGCGCGTCTCTAAATAGCGTGGGGGGCGTGTCGCTATGTGCCGGGAGCGTGCGGTCCACCATGCGTTCCACTAGTCACATGGTGGGGAGGATGTGGCGTCACGTGTAACCGGAAAAACCCTGCGTTCCAGGGGAATCCGGAAGTGATGCGTTCCTTTCCATGCATTCACTGCCAACAATGTAGCAATGTACAAAAAGGTACCCATTTTCATCACCCCCAATCAGGAAAAAGCTTTCCCGTGAAAGGCTTTTTCACATGCGACTCGGCCTTTGTAGTGTACTTACTCAAATGCCCGTGCGGCAAAATTTACATAGGTGAAACGACCCAAAAAATACGTGACCGCATATGCCAACACAAGTCTTCGGTTAGACGCAAAAATCTATTACTCCCAGTACCGTCCCATTTTGAAACAGCCGGGCACCATTTATCACAACTTAAATACCAGGTCATAGAACAGATTTTACCCCACAGGAGAGGATATGATCGCATAACGCAACTAAAAAAACGGGAAGCATTTTGGATCCACAAGATGGACTGCTTGGAACCTAAGGGACTCAACAGAGACTACGAAATACAATGTTTTACATGAAATCCTGATCTGTCCCATGGTTATGATATAACAAGAGTTATTATGCATCTCTAATCATTTTTCTTCTCCTTTCTCATAGGCTATATAATCAATGTCGGACTGCGACATATGACCAGATATCCTTTTCTCTGATATCCTTTTCTCTGATATTGAATCAAAAGCCTCCCTCTAATGTGGTAATAGATCCTGGGATTGTTTGTATAATATACACCTCCATCCACACTAGACATATTCTAGTATCTAAGATAGACCAAATCGCTAGGTGTGCACATACTGTCAAATAACAGTTATCTAGCTTAGCCTCCGACTGATAGATCAGGAGACTAGTAGTGGAACGCATCACTTCCGGATTCCCCTGGAACGCAGGGTTTTTCCGGTTACACGTGACGCCACATCCTCCCCACCATGTGACTAGTGGAACGCATGGTGGACCGCACGCTCCCGGCACATAGCGACACGCCCCCCCACGCTATTTAGAGACGCGCCTAGCATCTAAACAGAGCGCATCCCTAGAGAGGCGTGTGGACACACGCCATCACCTACTCAGCGCAGGATCTATTGACACAGCCTCCCACAGCGGTATTGGGTAAGTCTCTCCATATGTACACCACTAATAGGATCACTTATAAGTCCATCAGGCTTATTCTACCCACCCCCCCTGGGCACGATATCAACTACCTTTATGAGGTTAATATATAACCTTATCTCTTCTCTGTTCCAAGTGTTACCCGGAGTTTAGACCCATCACCTTTAGATCTTGGTCCACAACATCTATTGCTTCTCCTTAACATAGAGGTTTCCATATACACTGCTCTAACTGGCGATGATGATTTAAATTATAATGCTATGATTTAAGTATAAAGCTATGTTTCTTTTCTATGTCCCTCTTTAACTTCTGTCTTTTATTTTGCTTTTATTTTGCTTTGGTTCTGCTGAACACCAATACTGTATGGCAATGAATACGTATATACAATGCTAATAGCGTATGAGTAATTGTCTTATTAATAACATATATAAATATGTAACCAGATGTTGGTTTATATGTCCACTAAATTGTAATTGTCACTTTTCTATTGATATTGTCACAGTTTGATAAAGGCCATCTAGGCCGAAACGTCACTTTGAAGCCGCATATCAAAATAAACAGAAAACCATTTGATTCACAAACAACTGGAGTTTTTCTATTATTATTGTACGGGGTGGGAACCCGACTCCAATTGATTACTTCCAGAGTGCCAGGAGGTTATATCTCTGTTGATCATCGGAGACATATGACCTGAGAAACACAGACTGATTAAGTCGTTCCGTCTGCCCGTTACTCTCAGGATGATAGGCAGATGAGAAAGACAATAAAATTTGGCACCTCTGACAGAAGGCTCTCCAAAATCTAGACACAAACTGGACACCCTATCAGATACAATGTTTTGGGGAATACCGTGAAACGTACAATTTGTTCTACAAATACAGAGGCCAGAGTGTTAGCATTAGGAAGCTTACCAAGAGGAACAAAATGTACCATCTTACTGAACCTATCGATCACTAACCAAACCACAGTTTTATCCTCTGCAGGTGGCAGGTCCGTTATGAAATCCATAGAAATATGAGACCAGGGTCTACTGGGAATGGGTAGGGGTCGCAACTCACCAGCAGGGCGAGTTCTAGGGTTTTTAGACTTGGCACACACCTCGCAGGCCAAAACATAGGACTTGACATCCTTGAATAGGGTGGGCCACCAGTAAGACCTTGATATCAGCTCTTTAGTATTCTCGATACCAGAATCATGACACTCCACACAAAACAGAATCATGACACTCACCCAACAGCCGGAGATGGAATTGTTCGGGGACAAACAACTTATCTGTTGGTGTGGGAGTCGAGGCCATATGTTGTTCTGCCTTAATAGGAGCCGTAATATCTTGGGACACGGCTCCTAAAAAGACATTAGCTGGCAATATGGTTTCAGGCAGTGCGTCCGTAGGCTAAAACGCACAAAAACTCAGAGATAGAGCATCTGCCTTCACGTTCTTACTTCCTGGCCTGAAAGTGATGGAGAAATTAAAACGTGTAAAAAACAATGCCCATCTGGCTTGACGGGGATTCAACCTCTTAGCAGACTCAAGAAACATCAGATTTTTGTGATCAGTAACAACGGTGACACAATGTTTAGCCTCCTCAAGAAAATGCCTCCACTCCTCAAATGCCCATTTAATGGCCAGCAATTCACGATTCCCCAATTCATAATTTCTCTCGGTTGGAGAAATTTTTCTGGAAAAGAAGGCACAAGGCCTTAAATTGATAAGACTAGAGGGGCCTTGTGAGAGGACCGCCCCCTACTCCGTCCTCTGAGGCATCCACCTCCACAATGAAAGGTCTCTCTTAATCCAGCTGAATCAAAACAGGAGCGCTACTGAAGGCCTTTTTAAGAGTTTTAAATGCTTCAGTAGCTTTAACAGACCAGTTATCCAGGTCCGCCCCTTTTTTGATGAGGTCGGTCAAGGGTCTAGCAATTACCGAAAAATTATTTATAAATCTACGGTAATAATTAGCGAACCCTAAAACACGTTGTAAGGCTTTTAAGGATGATGGCCTTACCCAGTCCATAATTGCTGATACCTTGCTAAGATCCATTTTAAAGGCGCGAGGAGTGAGAACATACCTGAGATACAAAATCTCTTGTACCCCAAAAACACATTTCTCCTGTTTGGCAGCCAATTGATTCTTCCTCAAAACCTCCAACACTTATTTAACATGAGACACATAACTCTCAAAATCAGGGGAAAAAATCAAAACATCATCAAGGTAGACAGTCACAAATTTACCCAAGAATTCTCTCAAAATCTCATTCATAAAATGTTGGAACACCGCTGGCGCATTGCTGAGTCCAAAAGGCATTACAAGATATTCGAAGTGTCCAGCAGGAGTATTGAAAGCTGTCTTCCACTCGTCTCCCTCCTTAATTCGAATTAAGTTATATGCCCCCTTCAAATCAATTTTAGAGAACCAGGAACTTGATTAAACAGATCGAGAATCAACGGGAGGGAGTATTGATTCTTAATCGTAATCTTATTTAACTCCCGATAATCTATACAAGGTCTGAGTCTTCCATCTTTCTTTTTGACACAGAAAAATCCCGCCCCCATAGGAGATACAGAAGGCCTAATGTGTCCCTTACTGAGACTCTCTTTAACATAATCCTCCATGGCTTTGCGTTCAGGTCTAGAAAGATTATAGATGCGTCCCTTGGGAAACCTGGGGTTCAAGGAGGAGAATACATCCATATATTCCTTTAGGACTAAAGGCAATGTATCAGATTTTGCTAAGATCCCTGCTTGCACCACAGACAAGCACGAGCCGCATCCAACCCCCCATTTCACCAGTTCCCTGTTGTTATGTAAAACTGAAACAATCAACCAAAAAAAGTAGTCATATTTGGTATTGTCTCGTCCATGACAACCTGCTCTATAAAAATACTACATGATCTAACCTGTCAGATGAATGTTGTAAATAAAAAATAAAAACGGTGCCAAAACAGCTATTTCTTGTTATCTTGCCTCACAAAAAGTGTAATATAGGGGGGCTTCAAATGGGACATTGTGTCAAAAAAACAGTCCAGCAAAATCTGCCTTCCAAAAACCGTATGGCATTCATTTCCTTCTGCACCCTGCCATGTGCCCGTACAGAAGTTTATGACCACATATGGGGTGTTTCTGTAAACTACAGAGTCAGGGCAATAAATATTGAGTTTTGTTTGGCTGTTAACCCTTGCTTTGTAACTGGAAAAAATGGATTCAAATGGAAAATCTGCCAAAAATGTGAAATTCAGAAATTTTATCTTTATTTGCCATAAATTCTTGTGGAACACCTAAAGGGTTAACAAAGTTTTTAAAATCAGTTTTGTATACCTTTAGGGGTGTAGTTTATAAAATGGGGTCACTTTTTTGGAGTTTCTACTCTAGGGGTGCATCAGGGGGTCTTCAAATGTGATATGGCAGCTTAAAATTATCCCAGTGATATCTGCTTTTCAAAAAATCATATGGCGTTCCTTTCCTTCTGCGCAATGCCGTGTGCCCGTACAGCAGTTTACGACCACATATAGGGTGTTTCTGTAAACTACAGAATCAGGGCCATAAATATTGAGTTTTGTTTGACTGTTAACCCTTGCTTTGTAACTGGAAAAAATTGATTCAAATGGAAAATCTGCCCAAAAATCTCTATTTTCCATTAATTCTTGTGGAACACCTAAATGGTTAACAAAGTTTTTAAAATCAGTTTTGAATACCTTGAGGGGTGTAGTTTGTAAAATGGGGTCATTTTTGGGTGGTTTCTATTATGTAAGCCTCACAAAGTGACTTCAGACCTGAACTGGTCCTGAAAAAGTGGGTTTTAGAAATTTTCTGAAAAATTTCAAGATTTGCTTCTAAACTTCTAAGCCTTCTAACGTCCCCAAAAAATAAAATGGCATTCACAAAATGATCCAAACATGAAGTAGATATATGGGGAATGTAAAGTAATAACTATTTTTGGAGGTATTACTATCTATTATAAAAGTAGAGAAATTGAAATTTGGAAATTTGCTAATTTTTCGAAATTCTTTGGTAAATTTGGATTTTTTTTATAAATAAAAATAAATTTATTTGACTCAATTTTACCACTGTCATGAAGTACAATACGTGATGAGAAAACAATCTCAGAATGGCCTGGATAAGTAAAAGCGTTTTAAAGTTATCACCACGTAAAGTGACATGTCAGATTTGCAAAAAATGGCCGGGTCCTTAAGGTGAAAAATGGCAGGGTCCTTAAGGGGTCAAAGTAAGGAAAACCATTTAACTACATCAACTTCCAGACCATTACCATATACACACAGGTGACGTATCCTCATCATTACAGCCAGGATTAGAAAAATGAACCCCCGCGGAACTTGAATCTGGTGTGACTAATAAATGAGTAGTACACCAAGTGACTTTATACAAAGTGGCCGGCCCAAAAGCACACACAAAATGTACAATATAGAATACATGTATACTGCTATTAACCCCTTCAGGACCCTGCCATTTTTTACCTTAAGGACCAGGCCAATTATTGCAAATCTGACATGTGTCACTTAATGTGGTGATAACTTTAAAATGATTTTACTTATCCAGGTCATTCTGAGATTGTTATCTCATCACATATTGTACTTCATGATAGTAGTAAAATTGAGTAAAAAATAATATTTTTTTATTTATAAAAAATACAAAATTTACCAAGTTTTGTTTGCAAATTTACCAATTTCAATTTCTCTACTTCTATAATAAATAGTAATAACTCCAAAAATAGTTACTACTTTACATTCCCCATATGTCTACTTCATGTTTGGATAATTTTGTGAATGCCATTTTATTTTTTGGGGACGTTAGAAGGTCATGAAATCTTGCAAATCTTGAAATTTTTCTGAAAATTTCCAAAACCAGTTCAGGTCTGAAGTCACTTTGTGAGGCTTACATAATAGAAACCACCCCAAAATGACCCCATTTTAGAAACTACACCCCTCAAGGTATTCAAAACTGATTTTACAAACTTTGTTAACCCTTTAAGTGTTCCACAAGAATTATTGTAAAATGGAGGGGAAATTTCAGAATTTCACTTTTTTGGCAGAATCTCCATTTTAATCTATTTTTTTCCACTAACAAAGCCAAACAAAACTAAATGTATTGCCCTGATTTTGTAGTTTACAGAAACACCCCATTTGTGGTCATAAACTGCTGTACGGGCACACGGCATTGCGCAGAAGGAAAGGAACGCCATATGGTTTTTGGAAAGCAGATTTCACTGGGATAATTTTAAGCTGCCATGTCATATTTGACGACCCCCTGATGCACCCCTAGAGTAGAAACTCCAAAAAAGTGACCCCATTTTAGAAAATACAACCCTCAAGGTATTCAAAATTGATTTTACAAACTTTGTTAACCCTTTAGGTGTTCCACAAGAATTAATGGAAAATGGAGGGAAAATTTCAGAATTTCACTTTTTTGGCAGATTTTCCATTTTAATCTATTTCTTTCCACTAACAAAGCAAGGGTTAACAGCCAAACAAAACTCAATATTTATTGCCCTGATTCTGTAGATTACAGAAACACCCCATATGTGGTCGTAAACTGTTGTACAGGCACACGGCATTGCACAGAAGGAAAGGAACACCATATGGTTTTTGGAAAGCAGATTTCACTGGGATATTTTTAAGCTGCCATGTCATATTTGAAGACCCCCTGATGCACCCCTAGAGTAGAAACTCCCAAAAAGTTACCCCATTTTAGAAAATACACCCCTCAAGGTATTCAAAATTGATTTTACAAACTTTGTTAACCCTTTAGGTGTTCCACAAGAATTAATGGAAAATGGAGGGAAAATTTCAGAATTTCACTTTTTTGGCAGATTTTCCATTTTAATCTATTTTTTTTCCAGTAACAAAGCAAGGGTTAACAGCCAAACAAAACTTAATATTTATTGCCCTGACTCTGTAGTTTACAGAAACACCCCATATGTGGTCGTAAACTGCTGTACGGGCACACATCATTGCGCAGAAGCAAAGGAACGCCATATGGTTTTTGGAAAGCAGATTTTGCTGGACTGGTTTTTTGACACCATGTCCTATTTGAAGCCCCCCTGATGCACCCCTAGAGTAGAAACTCCAAAAAAGTGACCCCATTTTGGAAACTACGGGATAAGGTGGCAGTTTTGTTGGTACTATTTTAGGGTACATATGATTTTTGGTTGCTCTATATTATACTTTTTGTGAGGCAAGGTAACAAAAAATAGCTGTTTTGGCACCGTTTTTATTTTTTGTTATTTACAACATTCATCTGACAGGTTAGATCATGTTGTACAGATGTAGCAGGGTTAACTCTTAACTCAAATTTCTTAACTCATCGCGTTATCTTGAGACAAAAGCCATTGAAAAGCAATTGAAGGTGTTTGCTTAACGCATTTAGTTTAGATAACACGTCACATAAATCATGAGTGTTAACTCTACTACATCCGTATTTTTATAGAGCAGGTTGTTACGGAAGCGACAATACCAAATATGACTTTTTTGTTTGTTTCAGTTTTACATAGACTAGATGGGCCAAATGGTTCTTATCTGCCGACACATTCTATGTTTCTATGTTTCTATGTTACATAACAAAGCATTTTGGAAAAAAAAATATTTTTTAGTGTCTCCACATTCTGAAAGCCGTAGGCTAATTTTTTTTCAGGATGAGATGATTTCATTGGTACTATTATAGGTTGCATATGACTTTTTAATCGCTTGCTATTACACTTTTTGTGATGTAAGGTGAAAAAAAATTGCTTTTTTGACACCGTTTTTTTGATACCTAATATTTCTACTTTTTTTTATTTATGTAAGTTTTACACAATGATATTTTTTAAACCAAAAAAATCATGTTTTACTGTCCCCATAGTCTGAGAGCCATCGTTTTTTCAGTTTTTTGGCGATTGTCTTATGTAGGGTATCATATTTGCAGGATGAGATGACGGTTGTATTGGCACTATTTTGGTGTGCCTATGACTTTTTGATCGCTTGCTATTACACTAAAAACAGCGTTTTTTATAAATTTTTATGGTGTTCACCTGAGGGGTTAGTTCATGTGATATTTTTATAGAGCAGATTATTACGGATGCGGCGACACCTAATATTATGTCAACTTTTTTTTATTTATGTAAGTTTTACGCAATAATATAATTTTTGAAAGAAAAATAATAATGTTTTAGTTTCTCCATAGTCTGAGAGACATTGTTTTTTCAGTTTTTTTGTGCGATTGTCTTAGATACGGTATAATTTTTGCGGGATGAGATGACGGTTTGAATGGCACAATTTTGGGGTGCGTATGACCTTTTGATAGCTTGCTATTACTCTTTTTGTGATGTAAGGTAACAAAAAATGGCTTGACCCCTTTTTTTTTTACGGTATTCACCTGAGGGGTTAGTTCATGTGATTTTTTATAGAGCAGGTTATTACGGACGCGGCGATACCTAATACGTCTACTTATTTTTATTTATGTAAGTTTTACACAATAATATCATTTTTTTTAAAAATCATGTTTTAGTGACTCCATATTCTGAGAGCCATAGTTTTTTCAGTTTTCGGGCGATTGTCTTAGGTAGGGTCCCATTTTTTACGGGATAAGGTGACGGTTAGATTGGTACTATTTTGGGGGGTATACGTCTTTTTGATCGCATGGTGTTGCACTTTTAGTGATGTAAGGTGACCAAAAAATCCAAAAAATTGTTTATTTAGCACAGTTTTTATTTTTTTGACAGTGTTCACCTGAGGGGCTAGGTCATGTGATAGTTTTATAGAGCCAGTCAATACGGACACGGTGATACCGAATATGTCTACTTTTATTTTTTTCCCTATTTAAAAAAAAAATAATCCCTTTATTTTGGCAAAAGGATATTTTTTTCTCAACTTGAAACTTAAAATTATTTTTTTTGAAACTTTATTTTTTTAACCTTTTTTTTCACTTTATTTTTTGTCCCACTCTGGGACTTGAACTTTTGGGCGTCTGATCCCTTTTACAGTGCATTACAATACTTCTGCATTGTAATGCATTGGCTGTAAGTGTATTACAGACTGTAATACACTTACAGCCTGCATGCCTGTGAGATGCAGGGGGCTGGATCTCACAGGCTCTCCCGGAAGGCAGCCACGATGCCTAAGGAAGGCATCGTGCTGCTTTCCATGCCATGGGGTCCCCGTCACAGCAGCAAGGTGGCCCGATGGCAGCTCCGATACCCACAAGGACATCGCATGTGCTGCGGTCATCGCTGACTGCGGCACATCAACGGTTAATGCGCCGCCATCAGTGATTTCTGGCGCGTGCAGCAGGGGTCCGGCTATTAGTGACTGCCGGACCCCTGCCGCCGATCTGGCGGGCGCATCTCCTGCACCCGCCCGATCACAGCGCACGTACATGGTCCTTAAGTCATGGACATCTGCGCCATACATGTACGGCGCGGGTCCTCTACGGGTTAAGTACTTAGACATAGAACAGGTAAAGTTGAGAATACACAGGCCATAGACCAAACTGCTATGTATTGGCAAACAGTGGGTCATTCATGTATGAGTCTGATAATATAGTCTTACCTTAACCCCATCTACCCCGAGCCAGTTTTCCTTCCTGCCCAGGCCATTTTTTGCAAATCTCACATGTGTCATTTTATGTGGTAATAACTTTGGAACGCTTTTATTTGTCCAAACCATTCTGAGATTGTTTTCTCGTGACACATTGTACTTCATGACAGTCATAAATTTGAGTCAATATATTTCACCTTTATTTATGAAAAAATCCCACATTTACCAAAAATTTAGAAAAATTCACAATTTTCTAAATTTCAATTTCTCTGCTTTTGAAACAGAAAGTGATACCTCATAAACTATTTATTAATTAACATTCCCCATATGTCTACTTTATGTTTGCATTATTTTGTAAATGTCATTTTATTTTTTGGGGACATTAGAAGGCTTAGAATTTTAGAAGCAATTCTAAAAAATTTTAAGAACATTTCCAAAACCCACTTTTTAAGGACCAGTTCAGGTCTGAAGTCACTTTGTGGGGCTTAAATAATAGAAACACCCCATAAATGACCCCATTGTAGAAACTACACCCCTCAAGTTACTTAAAACTGATTTTACTAACTTTGTTAACCCTTTAGGTGTTCCACAAGAATTAAAGGAAAATGGAGATGACATTTCAGAATTTCACTTTTTTGGACGATTTTCCATTTTAATCTTTTTTTTTAACACATCGAGGGTTAACAGTCAAACAAAACTCAACATTTATTACCCTAATTCTGAGGTTTACAGAAACACCCCACATGTGGTCGTAAACTAATGTAAGGTTGCACGGCACGGCGCAGAAGGAAAGGACTGCCGCATGGTTATTGCTGGACTTGTTTTTAGACACCATGTCCCATTTGAAGCCCCCCTGATGCACCCCTACAGTAAAAACTCCCAAAAGGGACCCCATTTTGGAAACTAGGTGATAAGGTGACAGTTTTATTAGTACTAGTTTAGGGTACATATGATTTTTAATCGCTCTATATTACGTTTTTTGTGAGGCAAGGTAATTAAAATTTTTCATTTTCACGCGCTTTAAAAATGCATGCAATCCACATGTCATCCGCATGGGAAAAACGCAATGCAATCGCATACAAAACGGATGCCAGACGCAAGAAAAATCGCTCGATTATCACTGAACGCATTTTGCACACGCGTGATAAAAACCTGAAGGTACACAAACAACATGTCTTAGCAACCATCCGTGAAAAATCCGCACTTGCTTGCGGATGTGATGCGATTTTCACGCAGCTCCATTCACTTCTATGGGGCCAGCAGACTATAGAACATGCTGCAATTTTCACGCAACGGACAAGTGATGTGTGAAAACCAACGCACATGTACTCAGCCCCATTGAAATGAATGGGTCCGCATTCCGTGCGGGCGCAATGCGTTCGCATCATGCATTGTACCCGCGCGGAGTACTCGCTCGTGTGAAAGGGGCCTTAGTGTTCTAAGGTTTTTCCTTGCTGCCTCAGTCTCCTATTCACAACTTTTATGACAGGGGGCTTTTTCATCTTATCATGTGACTTGTTTTTTAAAAGATTTACTACTGCTCACAAATTTATGTTCTGACATTTTGCATCTTTGCACCACTAACTGGAGTTTTGAAAAGTTGGTGTGATTAACTATGTTAAAAGTCAAAAAATTTCGCAATGTTACTCCAGTAAATGGGTGGTGTAGAATTTGGACTCACATCTTAATACAGATGTATTAGACTTAAAGGGAACCTGTCACCGGGATTTTGTGTATAGAGCTGAGGACATGGGTTGCTAGATGACCGCTAGCACATCCGCAATACCCAGTCCGCATAGCTCTGTGTGCTTTTATTGTGTAAAAAAAACGATTTGATACATATGCAAATTAACCTGAGATGAGTCCTGTCCCTGACTCCTCTCACATACTCAGGTTAATTTGCATATGTATCAAATAGTTTTTTTTACACAATAAAAGTACACAGAGCTATGGGGACTGGTTATTGCGGATGTGCTAGTGGCCATCTAGCAACCCATGTCCTCAGCTCTATACCCAAAATCCCGGTGACAGGTTGCCTTTAAAGATTCACCAAATATATCAAGCATTGTGCGACATTTGATAAATTTGGCGTAAACTACAGCAACACAGCAGACACCTGAGAAACTGGCTTTAAAAATTTCCCTCATGATAAGTCTTCCACAGAGTCTTTAGTTGCATGTTTGTTAGATCCCATTCATACGACCGTATTTTTGTTCAGCATCCGATTCGCATTTTATGCGGATCAGATGCAGTTCCATTCAATTCAATGGAGCCACAAAAAATGTGGACAGCACCCCATGTGTTGTCCGCATCCGTATGTCCATTACGCAGCCCTGCAAAAAAGATAGAACACGTCCTATTCAAAATATACAAAAAATAGCCATTGTTACAATGGTTCTGCAAAAAACAAATGCAACATGGACATCACTCGGAAGTTATCTGTATTTTTTGAGGATCCGCGTTTTGTGGACCGCAATATACATACTGCCATGTAAAAGCACCCTTAAAGCGGTATTCCCATCTGAGAGAATGGGGGAATATCGCTAGTATATGTCCCCATTGTCTGATAGGTGCAGGTCCCACCGCTGTATCAAGAACGGAGCCGGGAAAGTGGTGGCTGGAGGATCCCCAGGTTTGGCCACCACCAATTCTCTCCCATAGAAGTGAATGGGAGCACACCATGCAGGGGCGGCCACCACTCCCATTCAGTTCTATGGGCCCGAAGGAAATAGCTGAGCTAGCGCTCAGCTATTTTCGGCGGCCTCATAGAAATGAATGGAGGGCGGCTGCTATACCACTATACCGCCAGTTCATAGGTGATATAATCCTAGTTTGGCAGGGGGATGAGACTGATCTGAAACTATTCGGCAATGACTTAAATAAAAACAAATGGAGCCTCACATTTACAGCGAACTTTAATCTAGTTGAGGCCATCTTTCTAAATTTACAAATAACAGCAGTAGTGATGGACAACATCGGCCGGACGGTTCGCGAACGCGATCAAATGTTTGAAAAACCTTCAGCTCATATTTGCAGCCACCAAATACTTAGTAGAAGTGTACAAATAGTCCCACAACATGGACAGTGACATACTAGAGGGGGATCAATGATAAAAATTCCAACAAAAAATCTGTATCTTAATCAGGGGACATTTTTATGCGTCTTAAAGGGAAATTCTCTGAAATGTGCCCTGCCTCCGGCCTAGAAAATTTTTATTTTAGGCTATAGGAGTACGGGCCTTAAAAATTAGGCATTCACCTGACATACAAGAAATTGTGATTATGTGGCTCGAGGTACATTATGCGGTCACTGAATAACAATTTTACTGTAACCCACTTTTTTTTTCACTTTTTTGGGGGGGGCAACTGGTATATCACACCAGTAGAAATTATTTGTTCCAATGGCGTTTGTCACTATCTGTAGCTGAGGTAACGCGGCAAAACCGCAAACAAATGCTGCACTACCCAAATGCACTATATAGAAAGTATATTATTGGTATATAACACCCCTGCTTCAATCAGTTTTTTGGGGGGGCAACTGGTATTTTACTCCAGTAGAAATTATTTGTTCCAATGGCATTTGTCACTCTGTAAAAGATCAAAGAAAAAAGGCAATACAGGCACTCACCATCTGAGAGCAATGTAAAAAATAGATGTGTTTAATAGTTAAAACTGAATGTTGTAGGTTAAAATGTAGATATCAATAATAATTATCAATGATAAATATCAATAAACCATATATGTGGTAGAAATGTAATAAACAAGTGGTAGTGAAAGTGTGGTAAAATAGAGTGATATTAAAATATATGAAAAAATATATAAAAAATGTATAAAAAATAATAATAAAAAGTGGAAAAGTTAAAGTCTTTTAGGTCCTTAGTACGGTGCAAAAATTAATGTCTCTTATTGATTTAAATATTGTGCAATCTGCAGATAAAGTGCACCGAAATGCAGTGTACAAAAAATAGTAAATAAATAAAGTGCAAAGTTAGTATGGTTCCAATGTAGATTAATTGATGAATTGTGATGAATTTCCTTGTAGCATTGATGAATCGATTCTCGTTCGAACGAAAAAGTTTTTTGCAGATTATTCGTATACTCCCGAATTATGCTGCTGTGTTGAATTCACGGTAATCCGAAAATACGCGTTTCGAGGTGTTTTGCCTCTTCCTCAGATGGTCACTGAGGAAGAGGCAGTACACCTTGAAACGTGTCTGGCGTCATTGGATGGGACCCCCCTTTTCTTCTTTTCGGATTACCGCGAATTCAACACAGCAGCATAATTCGGGAGTATACGAATAATCTGCAAAAAACTTTTTCGTTCGAACGAGAATCGATTCATCAATGCTACAAGGAAATTCAGCACAATTCATCCTCAAAGCTTTTAAGACTTTAATGAAGAAATATCGAAAGTCTCATTTTTAAATATTCGGAACATTACGAATATTTATCATATAATCGCATTCATTGGAATAAACACGTGACAAGCCGGGCGATCCGGTGCACAATCACGTGAGACGCCGAAAGTGTAGCGAGGCCGGCTACACGAAAACTCTTATCGGCACAAACCCAGGAAGAATATAGACGCAACAGGACGGGTGAGTAGCTGAGGAACAGGTGGGACGCCCCCGATCACAGCCATATCCAACTAAGTCTCCTGTAAGTAGAGACAAGTATATGTTACATCCTCTACTATAAGTCATTCTCTTCCAAATCGATATTTAAAGCATCTTGTCAAGAACTTTTAAGTGACCTCTCAAGCGCTATATTGCGATTATTTGCATCATGCTTGATCACTATCGAACTATTTATGAAAAGTGACTATAATCTACACTGGAACCATATTAACTTTGCACTTTATTTATTTACTATTTTTTGTACACTGCATTTCGGTGCACTTTATCTGCAGATTTAAATCAATAAGAGACATTAATTTTTGCACCGTACTAAGGACCTAAGAGACTTTTACTTTTCCACTTTTTATTATTATTTTTTATACATTTTTTATATATTTTTTCATATATTTTAATATCACTCTATTTTTACTACACTTTCACTACCACTTGTTTATTACATTTCTACCACATATATGGATTATTGATATTTATCATTGATATTTATTATTGATATCTGCATTTTACACTACGACATTCAGTTTTAACTATTAAACACATCTATTTTTACATTGCTCTCAGATGGTGAGTGCCTGTATTGCCTTTTTTCTTTGATCTTTTACACATTTGTGACTAGGTGAGTCACACAACACAGAGCACCTTCACCAATTCTGATGAGGAGGGAGAGCCACCACAAATAGTATTTTGTTTGTCACTCTGTGTAGCTGAGGTAACGCAGTAGAACTGCAAACAAATGCTGCACTACCCAAATGCACTCTATCAGGGGTGGCCAACCCGCAGCTGGTGAGCCGCATGCGGCTCCTTACAACTTCATTTTCTGCTCCTTCTCTCTGCAGAGCTCTGTCTACATATGCAGTTCGCAGGGGAGCGTGCCAGCTAATCAGTGGCGGATTATAATAGTAGGCAGCCCCGGGCCTGTAGTCTTTATGGGGCCCAACGCCGCCCCAAACGCACCGTATTGGTTTGGTGTAACAGAGTGTAAAGTGCAGCACTGCCGAGAGTTGCAGTGCCACGCTAATAAGTACTGACAGCAGGCCTACAGTGATAACGTCCTGACGCTTGAGGACGTTCTGCGCGGGACTTAATTAGCACCGCCCCCTTGCTGTCATAAAGTACAGGAGCAAGAACAGAAGACCGATGCGGCGGGAGGTGGCTTTAAGGGTGAGCACATTGCTGACTGTACTGAACGCTCGCTGGGCAACTTCTGCAACCACAAGCTTGCATGTCATCAGTGCTGCCTGCAGGCTGCAGCTTGAAGTGTAAGCTATGTGAGGGGCAATGTGCACCTGGTAGATAAACCAATCACAGTGGTTGGGAGGGACATTTTGACAGTCAGTCGTATTTGTATTTCTGCAGTTACATAACGAATTTGCAGTGTGAAATGGCCACAAAATTCACTGACTGTAATTGCCTCCAAATGATAATGACACTGCTGCACTCGTATTTTATGCTGCAAAATAAAAAACTAAAACAAAACTTATGTGAAGTATTATATACCCCTGTTTAATCATCCTCCCAATAGTTACACTTAATTAGCATAATTATCCACTACTCTACCACCGTATGACTCGTTGGCGATATTGTCTTTTAAAACAGCAGACACCCGGACAATTTGCCATTTTTTTAACTCTTCATTTTTTTATGGGGGTAATATGAGCTCAGATAAGACCCCCAAATCCTCTTCAGACCCACAAAATAAGCCCCCCAGTGCTCACATAAGACAAAACAAATCAGTCACCCCATGCTCATAACTCCCCCATGTCAGATCATCTGAGCATGGAGGGGTTGTCTGAGCATTGTGGGTGATCAGAGCATGGGGGTGTCTGATTTGTAAAGTCTCATCTGAGTATTAGAGGTCTCATTTTGGAGGTCTGATGAGGATTGGGTTTTTCTCCTCTGAAACCTAGGTGTGTCTTACATAGGATGAAAAATAATTGGAGGAAACCAAGAAAACTAGGAATCCAAACAAAATCAAAGCCAGCCTCCACCCCTCAGTAAGGAGAACGCTGCAAAGTCACCACACTAAACATAAAGCCAAGCGTAAATATGAAGATGAACGCAGAACATTTCTACCGGAGTGGGAAGATTTGTATTTTTTCATTGAGAGGAAAGGGAAGCCATTCTGTCTGATATGCCAGACATCAATATCACATTTTAAAGCTTCAAATCTTCAGCACCACTTTGCCTCACAACATGCTAAAATGGACCACGACTTTCCAGCAGGTACTGAACTTCGCAAACACAAGCTAAAGTCATTGAAACGCCACTCAGAACAACAGTTCTTTAAGAAACTTACAAAACATTCAGAAACTGTCACTCTTGCATCCTATCAACTGGCATGGAATATCGCTCGAGCCAAAAAACCACACAATGAAGGGGAATTTGTGAAAAGTTGCCTTAGTGACGCCATTGCAATCTTGTCTCCAGAAGATGAACGTTTGAAACGAATGGTATCAGACCTCCAATTGTCACGACATACAGTTGAACACAGAATATCAGACACTAACAGTTCAGTTGAAACACAGCTGTACTCTGACCTTGAAAAATGCCAGTATTTCAGTATTGCACTGGATGAGTCTACTGATATACAAGACAAGCCTCAGTTGGCAATTTTTGCATGGTCTATATCAGACAACTGTACAATAAAAGAAGAGCTACTTGTTATTGTCCCGTTAACAGACAGAACTTGTGGCATCGATATGAAAGAGACCCTGATGACTGTAGTTGAAAAGACAAATTTGCCATTATCAAAACTCACAGCCATAACCACAGATGGAGCACCGTCTATGATAGGATCTGTGAATGGCCTTGTCGGGCTATCTAAATGTGATGACCGATTTCCTGAATTTTGGACACTTCATTGCATCATTCATCAGGAGCAGCTGGTGTCTAAAAAGTTAGACCACGTCATGATGCCTGTTCTGGAAATTGTCAATTTTATTCGCACTCATGCGCTTAATCACAGACAGTTCAGAAATCTCATTGCAGACCTTGATGAGAACCTTCCCAGTGATTTGCCACTTCACTGCTCTGTAAGGTGGCTTTCAAGATGTAAGGTGATATCAATTTTTTTTTTTTACTTTTGAGTCGGGTAAAGTTGTTTCTGGAAGAAAAACACAAAGACTATCCTTTGATCTCTGATTCCAAGTGGATTTTGGATCTGGCATTTCTGGTGGACATGCTGCACCACCTGGATAGACTCAACCTTGAGCTCCAAGGGAAATTAAAGATGGTGCCCGATCTAGTGCAAACAGTTTTTGCATTTGTTAACAAGCTCAAGCTTTTTAAAACTAATCTGAGAAAGGAAGAACTAACACATTTCCCCTCTGTGTCAATTGCAAGTGCCCAAGCTGCTGAGATCCTAAAAAGGAGAACTTCTTACTACGCAGAACTTCTTGAAAACCTACAACAGACCTTTGAGGACAGATTCCAGGATCTACAACTGAAGAGGCCACAAATTACATTCCTCGTTAACCCTTTTGCTGCCGATTCAGATTGTTTGAAACCCCCGCTGGTGACAGATGAAGCAACAACTCAAATTGAGATGATTGAACTTTTAGAAGATGACCGACTCAGGTCAATTCTGAGTGAGGGAACCCTGGAGTTTTGGAAAATCGTGCCTATGGAGAAGCATCCCAATGTAAAACGAGCTGCACTGAAGCTTCTGTCAATGTTTGGCTCAACATATGTTTGTGAATCTGTTTTTTCCACCCTGAAACATGTGAAATCAAAGCATCGTTCTGTTCTTACTGACACACATGTTAAAGAATTGCTTCAAGTAGCAACGACTGAATACAAGCCAGATTTGAAACACATTGTGAAAAACAAGGATTGCCAGAAGTCTCACTAAAGTTGTCTACATTACAGGTTGGAAAGGTGGTTTAAATACACTTTTAAATGTTTGAAATTTCAATTGCAGTAATACTGTTGTGTGCACGCATATTTGTGTAAATGTATAGGTTGTGGCTCTTTGTGTCTGTAAGGTTGGCCACCCCTGCACTATATAGAAAGTATATTATTGGTATATCACACCCCTGCTTCAATAACTTTTTTTGTGGGGCAACTGGTATATCACACCGGTAGAAATTATTTGTTCCAATAGCATTTGTCACTCTGTGTAGCTGCGGTAACGCAGCAAAACTGCAAGCAAATGCTGCACTATCCAAATGCACTATATAGAAAGTATATTATTGGTATATAACACATCTGCTTCAATCAGTTTTGGGGGGGGGCAACTGGTATATCATATCAGTTGAAATTATTTGTTCCAATAGTGTTTGTCCCTCTGTGTAGCTGCGATAATGCAGCAGAACCGCAAACAAATGCTGCACTACCCCAATGCACTATATGGAAGGTTTATTATTGGTATATAATACCCCTGCTTCAATCAGTTTTTTCGGGGGGAAACTGGTATATCACACCAGTTTAAATTATTTGTTTCAATAGCGTTTGTCACTCTGTGTAGCACACTGGCCCCAAGGGACAACTTAACCGTGAGTGCTACTATCCTGGGCACCTTATCACTATTACGCTCACGCACACCACCACTAGGGTGTCCGGCCGTTGCTCATGTGCTGAGCATCGAGATGCTCGAGCTAAACAGGTGTTCGGCCGTGCATGCTCGATCAACACTACTGGAGAGATCAGATCGATCTAAACTGGTATTCATCACAAAATTGAAGTCCCCCAAGGCAAATTAGATGACGATACACCAAGGGATCTATAATGTCAGCCAGGGTCCTAAAAAATCAATAGGATGGTCTATTGGGGCGTATGAATTGACCACACATATAGTAGCTTCATGTAAAGTTATTATTTGAGACCAAGCTCAATAGGCTTGACAGGCAAGCCGTTGGTGACCAAAGAAAAACAAAAAACAGCTGACAGGAAAAAGAAAGCATTTAAAAAGGAGTAAAAGAAAACCTGAGGTGCCGCCAGGTGAGCAAGGTGGCCTAGTCAGAACTGGTGCAGGTAGTCCTGTTCGCTCCAAATGTTGACGATAAGAAACGGCCCATAGACTTGAGCCTCCGGAGATTTAGGTGGTGGTCCTCAGCGTCAACGGAGGTTCCTGCTTGGTGATCCAGGAACGCACAGGCTGAGGGGTCCAAGGCGGGATAGGGACTGAGGTCTCTCATTGGTATGCCAACCTTATGCGGGGCCTCTTTATCCTCCTCGAGGGAATGGATGAGGTATGGCCTCAAGTTATAGGAGAATGCAAGAGAAAACAAGAAGCTCCAGCAATATTGTACATAGGCTTGTTGGAGAGCCAGTGTAATGGGTTTCAAGGCCCTGTGATGCCCCAAGGTGGAGAGGGCAAGGTCTGAGTATACCTGTCACAAATTGTGGTGCAAAGGTTATCTGTGTCGCAATCTGCAACTTTTCCCTGCTCACTCCAGGTCTAAAAAAGGGGGCATGAGGTGGGTGGGGAATGGGGCGGGCTAGCAGGCCCCTCTTATTTATCATTTTCTATGCGTAGAAAATGGTCAAAATCCACACGAGCAAGGGAGCTGGCACATCCACCGCCAGCTGAAGGGGTATTAAGACCTACGTCTAAAACGCCAGTCTTAATAAATGAGCCCCCATATGTCTGATTTAATCGTTTTTTTACACCAATCATAGCATAACCCCTTTCAGCACAAGGAATTGTCACTGTTGCCTAGCAACAGCTCTTGTGAGTGCTGTACACTAGGCAGCAATATCTTGTATAATTAGTAAAGTAAATTACAATAGCAATAATTATGTATTCAAGTCCTTTCACTAACAGTTTGTAAGGCGGCATGATTGCTAAGTAACAGTATTGTTGTCCCATTAATCTTCATGCAGACTGAATTATTGGTATGTTTGCTGAGAAACATGTGAAGTGGCCCAATGGTGCAAGTCAATTAAAAGGCCACTAAACACTAAAAAACAAAAAAAATGAAACCTAACCTGCTCAGGAAAGTATGTCTGTAGTGCTTTCTTCATGGACATCTGAAGCTGCTGCAGAAAGCAGTTAAACAGAAATCCTGCAGTTAGTGAAGGCTCTCCTTTCTCTTCTCATCTGTAGTGTTGATCGCGAATATTCTAATATTCGAATATCTAGAATATAGTGCTATATTTTCGTAATCGCAAATATTCTAGATTTTTTTTCATTAGTACCCATGATCCCTCACTGCTTCTTGCTTGTGGGCCAATGAGAAGGCTGCAATATCTTTGACTTTAGGAGTAGTGTTGATGGCAAATTTTCATATTGCGAGTTTTCCGATTGACGATAATCGAATATATGACGAATATTCGCCCAAATATTCACTAAATATCGCAAATTCGAATATTGCCCCTGCCACTCATCACTGCTCATCTCCATTATCGGTTGGAGACGGAATCCGTGCAGGAGCGTAGCTCACAGGCAAGCAGGGTATGGGGCCTAACACTAGTGATGGACGAACATCTGCCGGGACTGTTCGCGAACCGCAAGTTCGCGGCGGGTCCCATTCATTTTAATGGCAGGTGAACCTGAAAAACCTTCAGCTCATATTTGCAGCCAAGAAATAATTACTAGAAGTGCACAAATAGTCCGACAACATGGACAGAGACATACCAGATATATTATTCGAATTTGCGATCTCCATTCATAATTTTTTTCAATGCGAAATATAGGCAATGCGAATGCGCAAATGCACTATACAGTACTCAAATGCACTATAAAGAAAGTATATTGGTATATAACACCCCGCTTCAATCAGTTTTTTTGGGGGACGGCTGGTATATCACACCAGTAGAAATTATTAGTTCCAATAACGCTTGTCCCTCTATATCCCTGCAGTATCGCAGCAGAAACACACACAACTGCCGCACAATACAAATGCACTATAATATACTTTCTAACATAGAAAGTATATTATAACATTGTACAAGGAAGGCAATCCATTAGAATACACATAAAGATAAAACATAACCTTTAATAATTTCCGTTCACATGTCCGTAAGTGTTTTGCGGATCGGCAAAACACGGACACCGGTCATGTGCATTCGGCAATTTGTGGACCGCACATCGCCGGCACTATAATAGAAAATGCCTAATCTCAAAATGAAATTATTAAAGTTAAAGGGGTTCTGCACTTTGTTTTAACTGATGATCTATCCTCTGGATAGATCATCAGCATCTGATCGGTTGGAGTCCGACACCCAGGACCCCCGCCGATCAGCTGTTTGAGAAGGCAGCGGCGCTCCAGCAGCGGCGCGGCCTTCTCACTGTTTACGCCGGCCCAGTGACGTCATGACTAGTATCAAATAGCGTGGGAGGGGCTAAGCTCCATTCAAGTGAACAGAGCATAGCCCTGACCACGCTAGTTGATACTAGTCGTGACTTCACTGGGCCAGCGGTAAACAGCGAGAAGGCCGCGGCGCTGCTGGAGCGGCGCTGCCTTCTAAAAACAGCTGATCGGCGGGGGTCCCGGGTGTCGGACCCTTGCCGATCAGATGCTGATGATCTATCCAGAGGATAGATCATCAGTTAAAACAAAGTGCAGAACCCCTTTAAGCAAAAAGCATAGATGTGGTAGGCAATAACAAGTGCTCGGCGACACTAAATCAGGTGCTCGGCGGCACCAAATCAGAAACCATATGTCCTACCACAATCCGGGGGGTTCCAGTGCACATCCATGTATCCCGGAGGGAAAGCAAAAAACATCTATCCCTGGGCTAGATAATGATGTGGTATTGAAGGAGAGGGTGGGCAAAGAACTGTCCCTGATATTGCCCTACAGAAGGGTGCTATTAGAACTGTGCCCTGATAGCCTAACCACAGACCACCCGCCCTGATAAGAGCGACCCCATCCGGAACCTTACCCTATATAAAAATGGCCCTAGTAAGCCCCTAGCCCCTAGGCCCCTGACTTCCAGGTGATCACTATATAGATCTATGTGTTTTTGACTCAGTATAAAAGTATATTATAAGTATATTGCACCCCTCTGTGTATCACACAGATAGATAGCACACCTATTCTAGTCCTTAAAATGACTTTTGTGGCCCTATTAGCTAGCGTTTGGTGTCCCTGCTCCACACAGCAACCTTTCCCTACACTGGCAAAACACTGAATGTAAAATTTCGGCCAGATCAGGTTTATTTTTAAGGTAGGGGGTATGTCCATGTGCTGAAATGTCTCAATTGGCTGTCCTGTACCACCTGATGGAAGTGTCATGGGTCAAAGTTCTTCATAATGTAAAAGAATATGGTGGGGCGCGAATTTCTCCATATTTTCGCATGTTCGGCGAATCGCGAACACGCAAAGTTTGCTGCGAAACGACCGCCGGGCGAACCACAAGGCCATCTCTACCTAACACTGCACTCACTTTAACAGACTGTCAGACACTGTAAAAGAGTATGGAAGCTGCAAAACAGCAGCAGGTTCTCACAAAACCTCCCAGCCTTTTTTTTTAACTTGCTCACTCCAGCCAATTTTATTTCACCCTTTACCCATTGAAAGAGGTCAGCAGTGCAGAGAAGCGGTGAAGGACCTGTATGGACCGTAGTGATGTCACCATGTGGACAGAGCTCCTGTACTGTGTGTGTGTGTGACAGGTTAGTGGTTTCCCTGGGTGTTAGGCTTCTTTCACACAGGCATTGCGGGAAAAGGTGCGGGTGCGTTGCGGGAACATGCGCGATTTTTCAGCGCGAGTGCAAAACATTGTAATGCGTTTTGCATGCGCGTGAGAAAAATCGGCATGTTTGGTACCCAAACCCGAACTTCTTCAGAGAACTTCGGGCTTGGGATCGGTGTTCTGTAGATTGTATTATTTTCCCTTATAACATGGTTATAAGGGAAAATAATAGCATTCTGAATACAGAATGCATAGTACAATAGCGCTGGAGGGGTTAAAAATAAATAAATAATAATTTAACTCACCTTAATCCACTTGATCGCGCAGCCCGGCTTCTCTTCTGTCTTCTTCTTTGCTGTGTGCAGGAAAAGGACCTGTGGTGACGTCACTCCGGTCATCACATGGTCCATCACATGATCCATCACCATGGTGATGGATCATGTGATGAGCGTAGGGACGTCATCAAAGGTCCTATTGCTCACAGATGAAGACAGAAGAGATGCCGGCTGCGCGAACAAGTGGATTAAGGTGAGTTAAATAATTTTTTTATTTTTTTTACTATGCATTCTGTATTCAGAATGCTATTGTTTTCCCTTATAACCATGTTATAAGGGAAAATAATAATGATTGGGTCCCCATGCCGATCGTCACCTAGCAACCGTGCGTGAAAATCACACCGCATCCGCACTTGCTTGCGGGTGATTGCGATTTTCACGCTACCACATTCATACCCTGCGTTACGTGAAAAACGCACAAAGAGGAGCATGCTGCGATTTTCACGCAACGCACAAGTAATGCGTGAAAATCACCGCTCGTGTGCACAGCCCCATAGAAATGAATGGGTCAGGATTCAGTGTGGGTGCAATGTGTTCAACTCATGCATTTCATCCACGCGGAATACTCGCCCGTGTGAAAGGGGCCTAATAGTTCTTTTCTTCTCACTCCTCTGATAGCAAATAATATCCTAGAACTGCTGGAACTTGTAGTTCTCTCTTGTATCCCTCTCCATGTAATAACCTTTGATGCCCCATAATAACAGCCTGGACATGTTGAGAGCTGTAGTTCTCTCCTTTTATACCTCCTTCTTGTAATGTCCTCTGATATCACATAATAACAGCCTGGACATGGTGTGAGTTGTAGTTTTCCTCCTACCTCCTCCCTGTAATGTCATCTGATGTGACATAATAACAGACTGGATATGCTGGGTGTTGTAGTACTCTCCTATTATACCTCTTTCTCTATAATGTCCACTGTTGCCCCGTAATAACAGTGTTAGGATATGTTCACATGACTGATTTTGAAAATCGGCGTACAGAATTCAGCATAGAATCCATGTGTTTTGATGCGTTTTTTTTTGTTATACTTTTTTAACCCCTTCACTACCGAGCCACTTTTCACCATAAATCCCAGGCTGATTTTTGAAAATCTGACATGTGTCACTTTGGCCTCATGCACACAACCGTTGTTTTGGTCCGCATCCGAGCCGCAGTATTTGCGGCTTGGATGCGGACCCATACACTTTTTGGCAGATTTTCCATTTTAATCAATTTTTTTTCCACTAACAAAGCAAGGGTTAACAGCCAAACAAAACTCAATATCTATTGCCCTGATTCTGTAGTTTACAGAAACACCCCATATGTGGTCATAAACTGCTGTACGGGCAGACGGCATTGCACAGAAGGAAAGGAATGCCATATGGTTTTTGGAAAGCAGATTTCACTGGGATAATTTTAAGCTGCTATGTCGCATTTGAAGACCCCCTGATGCACCCCTAGAGTAGAAACTAAAAAAAAAGACCCCATTTTGGAAACTACGGGATAAGCAGGGCCGGCGCCACCCATAAGCAGAGTAGGCCACCGCGTAGAGCGCACTCTGCCTGGGGGCGCCGGCGCTCTGGAGTCCGAATTCCGAGTACTATTAGCCGCCGCCGTGCCACGCCCCCTACTTGTGAGATCCATCCATCTAATTTCCTACTAGCCGCCGCCCGCGTCACGCCCCTACCTGTGATCCATGTCTGACATCATCTGACTGCTGCGCCTCCTCTGCATTAATGATCTGACTCCTCCTGCTGTTTGGGTGTTCCTAGTTGCCGCCGCCGGCCGGATCTTCATAGTGGATGTGCTGCTGCAGCCTGCCCCTGTTAAGTCGATTCAGCGCGAGATCCCGCGAGGCCGGAGGAGGTCACGGGTCTCGCGGGATCTCGCACCAATACACACGATCCATCCTATCGTCATATCCGGGGGGACGTCACAACCGGAAGTGACGACTGAAGGTATACAAATATTACGGGGGTAGGGAAAGAGCACTAGACAAAGAAGACACCCCACAGGAACAGGATCATCAGCGTCAGCGAGCGACACAAGTATGTACGGGGGGGGGGGGGTGTTTGGCGGCAATTTCAAATTACATAATGGAGTCTGACTGTGCACTGTCTCTGGGGGCAATATTACTGTATGTGGGGGCACTGGAGGGGCAAATTACATAATGGAGGGCACTGTATGTGGGGGCAGTATTACTGTATGTGGGGGCAGTATTACATAAAGGAGGGCACTGTATGTGGGGGCAGTATTACTGTATGTGGGGGCAGTATTACTGTATGTGGGGGCAAATTACATAATGGAGGGCACTGTATGTGGGGGCAGTATTACTGTATGTGGGGGCAGTAATACTGTATGTGGGGGCACTTGGGGGGCAAATTACATAATGGAGGGCACTGTATGTGGGGGCAGTATTACTGTATGTGGGGGCAGTATTACTGTATGTGGGGGCACTGGGGGGACAAATTACATAATGGAGGGCACTGTATGTGGGGGCAGTATTACTGTATGTGGGGGCATTGTAATGGGACTTCTGTAGAATATCTAAAATTAGCTGGTCAAGTAAAATGTTGCATGCAATAGGTGGCCGAAAAAGGGGGCGGGTAAAGGGGTGTGGTCAGTGGGCGGAGTCAGTGGGCGGAGTCAAGGGGCGGCAAAATTACCTCTTGCCTAGGGTGGCAAAAATCCTTGCACCAGCCCTGGGGATAAGGTGGCAGTTTTGTTGGTACTATTTTAGGGTACATATGATTTTTGGCTGCTCTATATTACACTTTTTGGCACAGTTTTTATTTTTTGTTATTTACAGTGTTCATCTGACAGGTTAGATCATGTGCTATTTTATTAGAGCAGGTTGTTACGGACACGACAATACCAAATATGTTGTTTGTTTGAGTTTTACGGTACATAATAAAGCATTTTTGAAAAAAAATATTTTTTAGTGTCTCCATATTCTGAAAGCTATAGTTTTTTTTTTGGGCGACTTTCTTATGTAGGGGCTAATTTTTTGCGGGATGAGATGACAGTTTAATTACTATTTTATGGTGCATATGACTTTATCATGTTTTAGTGTCTCCATAGTCTGAGAACCATAGTTTTTAAAATTTTTGGGCGATTGTCTTACGTAGGGTATCATTTTTGTGGGATGAGATGATGGTTTGATTGGCACTATTTTTGGGTGCATTTGACTTTTTGATCGCTTGGTATTACACTTTTTAAGATGTAAGATGACACCTTTTTTAAAAAAAATTTATGGTGTTCACCCGAGGGGTTAGGTCATGTGGTATTTTATATAGAGCAGGTTGTTACGGATGCAACAATACCTAATATGTCTAGTTTTTTATTTATTTTTTACATTTAACACGATAAAAGCATTTTTGAAACAAAAAAAAAATCATGTTTTAGTGTCTCCATAGTCTGAGAGCCATATTTTTTTTTTTTTTTGGGCGATTGTCTTGATAGGGGCTCATTTTTTGCGGGATGATGTGACGGTTAGATTGGTACTATTTTGGGGGGCATACGCATTTTTGATCGCTTGGTGTTGCACTTTTAGTGATGTAAGGTGACAAAAAAATGTTTTTTAGCACAGTTTTTTTTTTTTTTTTTTTTTTTTTTTTACAGTGTTCACCTGAGGGGTTAGGTCATGTAATATTTTTATAGAGCCGGTCGATACGGATGCGGTGATACCTAATATGTCTACTTTTATTTTTTCCCTATTTTTTTACAATTTTTTTCTACTTTATTTTGGGAAAAGGATGCTTTTTTTTTTTTACTTGAAACTTTACATTTATTTATTTTTATATTTTTTTCACTTTCTTTTTTGTCCCACTCTGGGACTTCAATTTATGGGGGTCCGATCCCCTTTACAATGCATCACAATACTTCTGTATTGTGATGCATTGGCTGTAGGTGTATTACAGACTGTAATACACTTACAGCCTGTTTTCCTGTGAGATCCAGGGGGCTGGATCTCACAGGCTCTCCCGGAAGGCAGCCACGATGCCTAAGAAAGGCATTGGGCTGCCTTTCCTGCCATGGGGTCCCCGTCACAGCAGCGCGAGGACCCGAACCCGGACAAACGGATCTGTTTCTAAAAAAAATTCACATTTTTAAAGGTCTGCGCATGCGCAGACAGGAAGGACGGATCCTGCATTGCGGTATTTTTAATGCCGAATCCAGCACTAATACATTTCAATGTGAATTAATGCCCTTAAATTAATTCTGGCAAGTGTTCCGGAATTTTGGACGGAAATAAAACCGCAGCATGCTGCGGTATTATCTCCGTCCTGAAAAGTCAAAAAGACTGAACTGAAGACATCCTGATGCATCCCGAACGGATTTCTCCCTATTCAGAATGCATGGGGATAAAACTGATCAGTTCTTTTCCGGTATACAGGGAGTGCAGAATTATTAGGCAAATGAGTATTTTGACCACATCATCCTCTTTATGCATGTTGTCTTACTCCAAGCTGTATAGGCTCGAAAGCCTACTACCAATTAAGCATATTAGGTGATGTGCATCTCTGTAATGAGAAGGGGTGTGGTCTAATGACATCAACACCCTATATCAGGTGTGCATAATTATTAGGCAACTTCCTTTTCTTTGGCAAAATGGGTCAAAAGAAGGACTTGACAGGCTCAGAAAAGTCAAAAATAGTGAGATATCTTACAGAGGGATGCAGCACTCTTAAAATTGCAAAGCTTCTGAAGCGTGATCATCGAACAATCAAGCGTTTCATTCAAAATAGTCAACAGGGTCGCAAGAAGCGTGTGGAAAAACCAAGGCGCAAAATAACTGCCCATGAACTGAGAAAAGTCAAGCGTGCAGCTGCCAAAATGCCACTTGCCACCAGTTTGGCCATATTTCAGAGCTGCAACATCACTGGAGTGCCCAAAAGCACAAGGTGTGCAATACTCAGAGACATGGCCAAGGTAAGAAAGGCTGAAAGACGACCACCACTGAACAAGACACACAAACTGAAACGTCAAGACTGGGCCAAGAAATATCTCAAGACTGATTTTTCTAAGGTTTTATGGACTGATGAAATGAGAGTGAGTCTTGATGGGCCAGATGGATGGGCCCGTGGCTGGATTGGTAAAGGGCAGAGAGCTCCAGTCCGACTCAGACACCAGCAAGGTGGAGGTGGAGTACTGGTTTGGGCTGGTATCATCAAAGATGAGCTTGTGGGGCCTTTTCGGGTTGAGGATGGAGTCAAGCTCAACTCCCAGTCCTACTGCCAGTTTCTGGAAGACACCTTCTTCAAGCAGTGGTACAAGAAGAAGTCTGCATACTTCAAGAAAAACATGATTTTCATGCAGGACAATGCTCCATCACACGCGTCCAAGTACTCCACAGCGTGGCTGGCAAGAAAGGGTATAAAAGAAGAAAATCTAATGACATGGCCTCCTTGTTCACCTGATCTGAACCCCATTGAGAACCTGTGGTCCATCATCAAATGTGAGATTTACAATGAGGGAAAACAGTACACCTCTCTGAACAGTGTCTGGGAGGCTGTGGTTGCTGCTGCACGCAATGTTGATGGTGAACAGATCAAAACACTGACAGAATCCATGGATGGCAGGCTTTTGAGTGTCCTTGCAAAGAAAGGTGGCTATATTGGTCACTGATTTGTTTTTGTTTTGTTTTTGAATGTCAGAAATGTATATTTGTGAATGTTGAGATGTTATATTGGTTTCACTGGTAAAAATAAATAATTGAAATGGGTATATATTTGTTTTTTGTTAAGTCACCTGCACACACAGATATCCCCCTAAAATAGCTAAAACTAAAAACAAACTAAAAACTACTTCCAAAAATATTCAGCTTTGATATTAATGAGTTTTTTGGGTTCATTGAGAACATGGTTGTTGTTCAATAATAAAATTAATCCTCAAAAATACAACTTGCCTAATAATTCTGCACTCCCGGCAGAGCCCCTAGGATGGAACTCAGTGCCGGAAAAGAAAAGCGCTAGTGTGAAAGTACCCTAATGTGGAATGCACACACCCGGTATCCATGTTTTGCAGATCCGCAATTTGCAGACTGCAAAACATCCAACGGTCGTGTTCATGAGCAATTACAGTGTTAACAAAAATATTAAAGATGAAGTATGATGGCAGACATTCACAGCAAAATGCACAAACATACATGTGGCAGAATTTACACATATATGGATATCCTACACTTAAGTTAGACAGAAACAAGACACATGCAGCGCACACCCATCACTCATTGGACACATGTGGCACACAAGACACTTATACATGGCTTACATGCCACTGATGCATATGCCACATACTGCACATACACCACTGATACATAGAACATAGATATGCACACACCAATAAATGTATGCCTAACCCTATTAAGTGTAGCACACTTAAAGGGGTTAAAGGGGTTGTCTCACTTCAGCAATTGGCATTTATCATGTAGAGAAAGTTAATACAAGCCACTTACTAATGTATTGTCATTGTCCATATTGCCTCCTTTCCATCACATTATACACAGTACGTATCCGTGGTTACTACCGTGTAATCCAGCAGCAGTGGCCGTGCTTGAACACTATAGGTAAAGGTGTTGGCCTATGTGCACTTCCAGCATTTCCCTATAGTGTGTAAGCCCGGCCACTACTGCTGGATTAAACGGTGGTAATAACCACGGATACGTGCTGTGTATAATGTGATGGAAAGGAGGCAATATGGACAATCACAATACATTAGTAAGGCCTTTTTTACACGGGCGTCGCGTGTGAGGGCCGGATAGGATGCGGGTGCGTCGTGGGAAAATGCACGATTTTTCCGCGCAAGTGCAAAACGTTTTAAGGCGTTCTTAATACAGAATGCTTAGTAAAATGTCCATTGAGGGGTTAAAAATAATAAACAAATTTAACTCACCCCATCCAAATTTAACTAACCCCATCCAAATTTAACTAACCCCATCCACCCGCATCCTATCCGGCCCTATCCAGCCTTCACAGTGGAGCGCCGAGGACCAGGAAGGAAAAGGTGAGTATAGCTCTTCCCGGCCCTGACAGAACCTCAACGCCTATGCCCACCACCAGCTGCCAGCGTAAACATTCCAGCCCCGAATATTTTGACCTAACGACGCTGGAACTGCTGGAACACCCACTGATCATGAAAAAAGGGGTCCTGAGACATTCAATTACATTACTGCCAATCTATGTACAGTACACAAGGGTCTTAAGACCACGTTCCCTTGATCATGCGGGTCCCAGCAGTCAGACCTCTCGTGTCATAGCTGTTGGACGTTTTCACATTCCCTATGATTAAAGGTTTTCTTTGGGTGTAAAAATAATAATAATAAAATTTTAATTAAAAATCTGTCCCAAAATATGTGTCAAACTAAAATAAAAATGGTCGCCTGTTGAAGGACCTGTGTCCACATGTCTAGTTATCCTCTATTCACAGGATCGGTAAGAACTAAGTGATCTGTTGGGTTCTGAACGCTGGAGCCCCCACTGATCCCCCTTCTTGATTGAGTGGCAGGTCGAGCATATGCCCTGCCTCTCCATCCATTCTCTATGGGTCGCTGGAGATGGCGGAGTACAGCGCTGGCTAATTCCAGTGGTCCCAAGGAATGAATGGAGCAGCAGGGTGTATGTTTAGCCTGGCACACCATCAAAAAGGGGGATCAGTGGGAGTCGCAGAATCGGACCCCACTAATCATATAGTTATGACCTATGTTGTGGAGAGGATAACTTGAAAACCTGGACAACCCCTTTAAATCCTCCACCACCAGTATCTCTTTACATGGCAGCAGTGATGCCTGTAAATACGGAATATCACCACTCCCGCCATGTAAACCATATACGTGTCAATACTGGAGAATTTGACGCACTGTCCAACCCACTTTGCAGGTCATAACCTTTAACAAAGCCCAAGCAAAGGTGGTAGATGAGCAACGTGAGCATAGGGCACAAACGGAGGGTCATAACGGAAGTAGAGGCATTAGGGTCACCTGAGGCAGGGTAGTAGTGTGGATCCTGGAGCAGGGGTAACTGGAGAAGAGGCTATATTCGTTGTGCATTTAGAGTGGGGGCATCTGGAGCTGGAACATTTATTTATGGGGGTGCACCTAAAGCAGAGGCATTAGGGTCACCTGAGGCAAGGTAATAGTGGTGATCCTGGATATGAGGTATTAGGGGGCAACTGGAGAAGAGGCAATAGTAGGGGAGCATTTAGAGTGGGGGCATTGGGGGGCATCTGGAGCGTTGGCACTAATGGGGGTGCACCTAAAGCAAAGTCATTGGGGGGACCTAGGGCAGAGTCACCCCAATGCCACTCTGAACTTTGCAGAGAGCAGCACAAATACACAGATGTGAGTGTACTATAAACAAATCCCTTACAGTCTCCTACAGCTCACTACTGTCACACACCTGAGAAATCAGCCCAGCACCGCAGAGGAGTCATTCTCTCCAGCAACCACAGTTTTCTGACAGCAGGGAGGGCAGGAGGATGGCCAGACATGTTCTTTCCTCTTTCACTGCCAGCAGCCCGGGAAGCTTAGAAGATGCTGCGGGGCCTCCTGTACAATTTACACCAGTAGGAGGCTGCAACACTGTGCGATACTGCTACCTAGTGGCTACAATAATTATCTCTCCTGAGAAACAAGAGAAATAATTACTCCTCCGTCTTATCTCCGGGAGCAGGAGACTGGGGGCCTACCAAGGAATCCCCCGCCTCCCCGGTGGGCCAGTCCGAGCCTGACGATAAGGCTGTTGCGTTTACATGCGTATGTGTGCTATAAAACACATAGAAATCTGGACAGTTTACGCCATGTGGGAACATACCTATAGGACACTGTTCATATAGAGCAGTAGTGAACATATTCTTGATTTTGTCCAATGAAAGGCAAGATACAAAACAAAGCTGTTTCAATAATTCAGAACATGGGAGCAACCAAAGTGCCAGTCGGTACATTTTCAGTTGAACCCTGGGCATTTTTGTACACTGTTGTGCTTTAGACAACTGGACAAGTGGCATCCAGACGCATAAATATTCCTGTATTTTCCAATAGTTCAGTTTCTAAACTTAAAACGATTTCTGAGATTTTAATGGTAGACACATGTACTTTATTGAGAGCAAAATGAAACCAAAGCATGGGGAAATAATGTAAGTGGAAATCTACAAAAATAAATACGAGAAGCAAACTGTGCGCCAGATACAAAGAGTGTTCCAAGTTAATTCAGTTTCTATTACATATTACACATTACTGAAACCTTATAGCTTACTATGCTGGTTTGGAAAGTGCCACATTTAGTCTTCAGCTTTATTGTTCTCCTTTTATCCCAAACATTTGCAGTCACAGAGGCAGAAGTTCTGGGTAAAATTCTAACCATCCAGTTGATATCCTGCTATGGAGTTTGGAGACACCGTTTAATTGTATTTCTTTGAGTCTTTTTTGATGCTATCAAATGTCTTGATAGCTGAAATAATATCCTTGGAGGTGGCATTAACACAAATGACTTTTCCTTGAGTCTTGAGTTTTACACTAAAGGAAAAGACGGAAAAAGATCTTTAGAAACATGATCATTATTAAAAGAAAACCCGTCACTATGACAGAGCTATTAAGATGGCGACCTAAGGGGTAAAATGATATCCAATAAACAGCAGCACAGAGAACCAAATGGCAGGGCACATGATGTCACATGGCGTACATTACAGTGCCACAATGCGGTGTCAACAACAGGAGAGGACTCCCCTCCATACCGGAAACGGGACGGATCTGATTTGCAGCCCATAGACTTCTATTATGACAGAATGAATAACGGAATGCCTCTAAAGGAATTCCGTTATGCATTCTGTCATAGAATTGCGTTATGGTCCGTGGTAACGGAATCCATAACGCAATTCACCTTTTACCAGTAAAGGAAGCGTGAACCAATTTCAAAATATGAAATTCGCTCATCTCTAGTTGAGACAATAGGATTGTGCTACAAAATCCACATGTGTTAATAAGCTTTAATAAAACCCCATTTACTATCATTCTACTGTAAATTTGGCGCACATTTCCAATGCAGAATACACAACTAAAATCCACAACAAATCTGGAAATCTGAACATACCCTTACACTCCCTGATTTCCACTGTTGCATTACGCCCCATTCACACGGCTGTATTTTTGGTCCGCATCAGATTTTTTTGCAAATTGGATATGGACCCATTCATTTCAATAGGTCCGCAAAAAATGCAGACAGGGCTCTGTGTGCTGTCCACATCCGTATATCTCTTCTGCAGTTCCGCAAAAAACATTGAACATGTCCTATTCTTGTCCGTTTTGTGGACAAGAATAGGCATTGTTGCAATGGATCCGCAAAATAACGGATACAACATGGATGTCACACGGTCGTTAACCGTATTTTTTGCGTATCTGCATTTTGCGGACCACAAAATACTTTACGTTCGTGTGAATGAACCCTTAACAATGATGCTGTAATAGGTCTGTCATGGTAACATAGTGACAGTTTCTCTTCTAATTATACAGTAATAATACAATCCTATCAGACATGAGAACTATTAGTCTTTAGGGTATGGCCACACCGAACAAAAAACACTGCAGATGTGCGTGCAGCGAATTCACAGCATTTTACAGTACCAGCAATGTGGGGGATATTTCCAGAAACTCACTCACGCTCTGACCTGATCCACAGAGTATCTATGTATGCTGCACATTTCACCCTTTGCAATCACAGGGTAAGTTTCGCTGTAAATCCACCGCAAAATCTGGGACAAATGCACAGCAGAAATTCTACTATGAAATGGTGACAAAACCCTTATGAGACTTAGGCTACATGCACACGACCGTATGTGTTTTGTGGTCCGCAAATTGCAGATCTGCCCAAAAATGGATGACGTCTGTATGGCGTCCGTTTTTTTTTGCGGATCCATTGTAACAATGCCTATCCTTGTCTGCAAAACAGACAAGAATAGGACATGTTCTATCTTTTTTGCGGGGCTACGGAACGGACATTATGCGGACAGCACCCGGTGTGCTGTCCGCATTTTTTTTGCGGAACCATTGAAATGAATGGGTCTGCATCCTATCTGCAAAAAAAAAAAAAAACATAATGGACAAGGAAATAAAATAAATTTGTGTGCATGAGGCCTTAGAGATAAAATTATATTTCTTATATCATGGTTCTGGGGGTCTTTCTATTTGGGTGTGCGAGTATCTGCATGTAACACAAGACACTGGATTTTTTCTAAACAAATTTGACCAAAGTCTAAATCTTCAATGATAGCTAAAGATTTAAAGGGGTTGTGGCACTAATATAAATGTATCTTGCCCAACGCTAATAAATCACTTTCCCCAATTTCCACCATTTATCAAAACTGCCTTGTTCTAAAGTTATTACCCTATGATTGCACAATGTTGATATTCAGTTGCTGTAGGTTACGTCCTGCATTGGAGCCTTACAAGGTAGGACATAGGAAGCCTCATTGGTAAGAACAAGGGGCGTGGTAAGTGTCACATGATCTACTCATGTCAGGACACGTCTCGCTGCCCTAAGGCATGATGGGACAGCAGACACATGACAAACCAGGAACCACGATTCAAACATGGGGAATAAAAGTAAACTTCAGATTAGGTTAAAAATAAAAATAAAAAAATGGGCAAACTAGTGAAAATCAATGAGTAATTGATGAAAATACACTTTAGAGTGAAACGTAGTTTATGGCGCAACCCCTTTAATGATTGACTGTTCTGGTCACAATAAATTTGTCCGTATTAATGTTCTGTGGGATAAACATATAACCTAACATATATCACCTATTGTTATAGAGCGTTGGCTGCCCCTGATTTTTTAAAAAGTTGTCCAGAAATAAAGAAAATAAATCGGATTGGCGATCCTGATGGGAGGTCACACAACAGGGCAACCAATTTGTAGAAAAACTGTTCAATTATAATCTGCAATGGGGTAACTGACAAGTATGAGTCATAATAGGGATAGATTGTACTTACATATATGCCTTCTTTTTACAGGCTTTATCGTCAGTCCTGCTATAACTTTCTATGTTATTGCTGTCTAGGCGATTGGTGGGTTTTTTACAGCATGGGGAGAAGGTGCTTTTAGTATCTGAAATAGAAATCACAAGTACAAATGAAATGAACAATTAAGGTTAAAAGTAACATAAATATGACATGGTAGAAGTATACCAAACTAACAGTAATAGTACCTCTTCTACCTCCCCCGATACATGCAGTGAATCCTTGGCTTTTTCAGCAACTGAAGACAAATGTATTAGTTCTGGTATCTTAAGGAGGACCTGTCGCCTCTCCTGACAGGTCTGTTTTAATAACTACTTGCATTCCCCAGGTTATAACAAGAATCTGTTCTTATGACTCTGTGTTGCACCATTTATCATTCCTTCTAGAAGTTCTGAAGGAACAGTTTGTAATGGTGCTAACTATTGGGAATGTGTCCCTGCAGTGGCAGCACTGATTGGATGATGCCAGACTGTGCCAAACTGGTAACACCCATCTGGACCTTTATTGCAAAACTGCTAGCAATTCATTCGCAACTTCTAGCAGGAATAATACAGGAATGGCAGAATACAGAGTCATAAGAATGATGTTCCAGAACTGTTACAATAACAATATATTAGTAAGTGCCTTGTATTAACTTGATAAATGCCATTTGCTAAAGTGAGACAACCTCTTCAGACTTGAAAGGAACATCTGGCCACACACAATAAGTATATAAATGACGACATTCAGCAAAAAGAAACATTACAGAAAAGGCCATCTATAAAAGCGTCTTGTATCCTCAGTATGTAGAAGTACTTACTGATTGAAGTTGAAGCATAGCAGTTACTGATTGTGAGTTGCAGCAGAAAAGCCATGAACACAATCAGACAGACAGCTCTCATGATGACTTCTCTTGAGGTTCTTGTGTTCTGGATACATTATGTGATGTTTTCTTAAGTTTTATACTATTCCTCAAGGTGTGGGATGTTGATAATGGAATTTTTTTAAGGGGTTGACATATCATAAACCCATTGCTGAGGCTATATATTTTATTTTGAGTGTAGGAGGAACCTATATTTAAATGTGAAAGTCCCCTCATACGTAGGTGAAGCTGATAATTTAAGTGTACAATTTACAAGAGGAAGTAGGATCATTAAGTGGACCCACAGGAAGTAGGTCTGGAAAAATGTGACATCACAAGTTTATGTATAGTCAAGACGACGATTTACAGATTGTTTCCTGTCACAGGAAATGCTATAGAGACAATATTTACTTTGCTGATATATTTTACATCTAAGAAAGTAATAAGATTTGTAGGGCTATTTGCACTGCACAGTATGGGTACATGGCACCAGTAACTACTCTGTGGGCACTGCTACAGTATGTGGTTGGAACGGTTTTATGGATGCTTTTTTTCGGATGATAGTCATTGTTTGTTGCTCCCATAATGCAGATCAGCAGCCACATGTTACAGCCATATGTTACATACAATATAATATTAGATACTGTCACCTATTCCGATTATGCTTCATGCACACGGCCGTTGTTTTGGTCCGCATCCGAGCCGCAGTTTTTGCGGCTCGGACCCATTCACTTCAATGGGGCCACAAAAGATGTGGACAGCACTCCAAAACACACCACGGTCGTGTGCATGTAGCCTTAAAGGGGTTTATCAGGCTCCTGATAGCCTTTCCTCAGGATAGGTCATGAGGAACCTCGGCTATTTCTTACAGCCTCCGGCACCAGAACTAGCTCTTTGAGCAGAATGGAAAGCACAGCTCCATACAAAGAGTAATGGCTGCCCTGGTTACTGCAGCTCAGCTCCTATTCACTGCTGCAGTAACCAGGGCAGCCATTACTCTTTGTATGGAGCTGTGCTTTCCATTCTGTTCAAAGAGCTAGTTCTGGTGCCGGAGGCTGTAGGAAACAGTTGAGGTTCTTCATGACCTATCCTGAGGAAAGATTATGAGGAACATGGCCACTACACTTTGAAAGGAGCTGTGCTCCCTTCTCCATTCAGAGTGGTAGTTTTAGCCCTGGAAGCTGCAGGTAACAACTGATCGTAAGGGTGCAGGGTGTCCGACCCCTACCAATCAGATATTGATGATTTGTCCTGACGATCAGTCATCAGTATCAGGAGCCTGGAAAACACTTAAATATTTTGCACTTTTGAGCAAATTGAAGACTCACTTGCCAACATAAAGACTATGCAAACTATAATTCAAGTATTGTCTAACCAAGGTCCCACAGATAAATTCCTCCACTGCTACAGCCATCAAATTCCAGAATATTTAAAGAAAATGTGTTGCCAAAATTTTTATCTGCCAGTTAAAAGCAGTTAGCAGCACACATCCTTTTTTATAAACTGTTTTTATTTTGTGGTTGTAGATTTTTTTATTCTATTTCTTGTACATGATTATGGTGGCGGCCATCTTGCCTGAGCTGTTCTTAACAGCCTTTAGAAAGCATTAGGAAAATAGCTTTACAGCAGCCCCCAGGTCCATAGACACAATGGTCAGGAGGGGACCTCATTGACTTCTACGGGAGAGTTTTCTAGGCATGCTCTGTGAGCTGTGCAGAGGTGATTGTACAAGGAAAGAATAGATAAGATTTGACAATCACCTGTTGTGAATGGTGGATCCTATCTTATCTATACACAGAGGTGATATCACTACAGGCAGGATAAGAATGGGTTAACTGCAGTAAAGTAATCTGTATAAACCAAGAAGTGGCGCCAAATAGACTAAGGCCTCTTTCACACGGGCGTCATGTTTTTGGCCCGGATAAGATGCGGGTGCATCGCGAGAAAATGCGTGATTTTTCCGCGTGAGTGCAAAACATTGTAATGCGTTTTGCACGCGCGTGAGAAAAATCGGCATGTTTGGTACCCAAACCCGAACCCGGACTTCTTCACAAAAGTTCGGGTTTAGGTTAGGTGTTGTGTAGATTGTATTATTTTCCCTTATAACATGATTATAAGGGAAAATAATAGCATTCTGAATACAGAATGCATAGTACGATGGGGCTGGAGGGGTTAAAAAATAATAATAATAATTTCTCACCTTAATCCACTTGTTCGCGCAGCACAGTTTCTCTTCTGTCTTCTTCTTTGAGGAATAGGACCTTTGATGACGTCACTGTGCTCATCACATGGTCCATCACATGATCTTTTACCATGGTGATTGATCATGTGACGAACCATGTGATGAGCGTAGTGACGTCACCACAGGTCTTTTTCCTGTGCACAGCAAAGAAGAAGACAGAAGAGAAGCCGGGCTGCGCGAACAAGTGGATTAAGGTGAGTTCAATTACTTTTTATTTTTTTTTAACCCCTCCAGCCCTATTGTACTATGCATTCTGTATTAAGAATGCTATTATTTTCCCTTTTAACCATGTTATAAGGGAAAATAATAACGATCGGGTCTCCATCCCGATCGTCTCCTAGCAACCGTGCGTGAAAATCGCACCGCATCCGCACTTGCTTGCGGATGCTTGCGATTTTCACGCAGCCCCGTTCACTTCTATGGGGCCTGCATTGCGTGGAAAACGCACAAAGAGGAGCATACTGCGATTTTCACGCAACGCACAAGTGATGTGTGAAAATCACCGCTCATGTGCACAGCCCCATTGAAATGAATGGGTCCGGATTCAGTGCGGGTGCAATGCGTTCACCTCACGCATTGCATACGCGTGTAAATCTCGCCTGTGTGAAAGGGGGCTTAGGCCTCCTGCACACGGCCGTATGGCTTTTTCAGTGTTTTGCAGTCCGTTTTTCATGGATCCATTGTTCCGTTTTTTGTTTTAGTAGTGTTTCCGTTTCGTTTTTCCATTCCGTTTTTCCGTATGGCATATACAGTATACAGTAATTACATAGAAAAAATTGGGCTGGGCATAAAATTTCCAATAGATGGTTCCGCAAAAACGGAGTACATTCCGTATGTGTTGCATTTTTTTTGCGGACCCATTGACTTGAATGGAGCCACGGAACGTGATTTGCGGGAAATAATAGGACATGTTCTATCTTTCAAAGGAACGGGAAAACGGAAATGAAATGCATACGGAGTATATATATATTTTTTTTTTGGCGGAACCATTGAAATGAATGGTTCCGTATACGGAACACAAAAAATGCCCCATAAACGGAAAAATAATTCACTGATAACTCTTGTTTATTTGCCCTGTTGGGACTTATGAACATCATAGAGGAGGCTCTCACTCAAGACATTCCTCTATGAACACAAAGCAACTTTTTCAGAAAAAAAAGTTACACTTTAAAACAAAGTACACAATACTGAGCCAACCATATATAGTTGTATATACTTAGGGAGTAATTTATCAAACTGGTGTAAAGTAGAACAGGCTTAGTTGCCCATAGCAATCAGATTCCACCTTTCAGTTTCCAAAGGAGATGTCCAAAAGGAAAGGTGGAATCTGATTGGTTGCTATGGGCAACTAAGCCAGTTCTACTTTACACCAGTTTGATAAATATCCCCTTAGTGTCTGTTTGATGGATCAATTTTCTATAAAACAGAAATTAAGTTTTTTTCCCCAGATGGATACAAATGTATACCTTTAGAAGTCTTAGGCCTCTTGCACATGAACGTTTTTTTTCCTGTTTATGTTCCTTATACGGAACCATTCATTTCAGTGGGTCCGCAAAAAGAACGGAATGTACTCCGTATGCATTCCGTTTCTGTATTTCCGTTTTTCCGTTCAAAGATAGAATATGTCCTATTATTGTCTGCATAACGGACAAGGATAGTACTGTTCTATTAGGGGCCAGATGTTCTGTTCCGCAAAAAACTGAATGTACACAGAGGTCATCTGTATTTTTTGCGGATCCCTTTTTTGCGGACCACAAAACACTGAAAAAGCCATACGGTCGTGTGCAATAGGCCTTAGGCTAATATCACGCAAGCATTAAAATCTTCTGGCAGGCTGTTCCAGCAGAGGAAGATCCTGACGGAGTTCATCATATCCGCATTGGGCATATGTCCAAATAAAAGCTTTGAATATACAATGGAGAAAAATCAGGACACAGGCTTTAGAAGTTGCAATGAGCACCTGAAACGTTAGAACAATGTCATTTTCACATGGTTTCAGTGCATATGTGGAAACTTGCAGTGGATTACCACATGCACTGAAATCCACTCGAAAATTCCATCATGAGAAAACAGCCTGACTCCTGTGTTACCGCAAAAAGTGTATCCGTAGACCCACACCAAAAATCGTAGGGTAATCCTGGCATTCTGTTTGATTTTTTCAAATGAAATATCCGTCATGCAAACATAGACTTAGGTCTCTTTTACCAGGTCTGTATTTGGTCAGTATTTTTGCATCAGTATTTTAGCAAAAACAAGGAGTGGTTCCAAAACACAGAGGCACAAATATTTCTATTATACCTTTTCTGTTCCACTCCTGGTTTTGGCTTACAAATACTGATACAAAACACTGACCAAATACTGACCGTGTGAAACGGGCCTTATGGGGAATTTATCAGAAGCTTTGCAGGTGCTTTTTTGGCATAAAAAAAAATTGGAATTTGGATAAAAATAAATTCACTAATTTGTGACCTTAGGACAGTTCAAAATGCACCAAATGTATTGAAAGGCGTTTATATCTTAAACTTGGTGTATTTAACTCTAACCTACTTTGGTTTAAGACCAGTTTATGGGAGCAGTTTTAGTAGATGAGTTGTGAGAACACAGCTTCTCAACCAAAAATAGTATTGGTTTGCAAAGGAAGGAACTTCACATTCTGATCTGACATTTGGAGTTTACGAAACCAATGTGTTCTTCAGAAAGACCTTTCTAACCATAGAAAATATTTTTTGAAAACTGCAAAAATGTGATATGTGAATAAGTAGGATTTGAAGGAGGGACAAGTGCACTTCCATGGTAAATGATAATGGTAAATTTACATGTAACATTTTACCTTATTATTAATGACCACACAAGCTCCTCATGGGGAGGAGGTCACAATTTTACATTCTGGAATTTTCTCATTTGTAGAGGACAATCTTCCTACAAATAATCATTCTCACATCCTCATATGAAAAGGCCTACTTCTTGTATGATATCCGTAGGTTATATTTGAAGTGGTGATATAAAGGGTTGTCTCATTTCAGCAAATGGCATTTATCATAGACAAAGTTAATACCAGGCACTTACTAATGTATTGTTATTGTTCATATTGCTTCCTTTGCTGGCTTGATGAATTTTTCCATCACATTATACAGTGCATGTTTCCAGGGGTTATGGCCACTGCTGCAGTGCAGATACATTGGGAAATATAACCTGTGATAATCCCTCCAGTCGTGCTAAACACACGTTCAGACAATACACTGGCTGCAGGGCAGGCCAGCACCTCCAAGGCGTAAAGGGCAAGCTCAGGCCATGTGCCCAATTTGGAGACCCAGAAGTTGAAGGGGGCAGACCCATCATTCAGTACGTGTAGGCGTGTGCTCAACTTTCGATGTTCTTTTATTTGCCTACCATGGTGATCACGGGTGGCGGGGAATCAGGGTTCCAGGCCGGAGAGGGAGCCTGAGAAAGGGATACCACATCCAAGGGAGGTCAATGGATGAAATTAAATGTAATCGAGCGGAAATGTGGGACAAAGTATTGAAGCATAAGCTTCCAAACTAAGGAGGGGGCGCGCGGCAATTACCCACTCCCGACTCGGGGAGGTAGTGACGATAAATAACAATACAGGACTCTTAAGATGCCCTGTTATTGGAATGAGTAATAAAAAATTATAGGGAATGTCACTGGGGTATTTTGGATTTGGAAACGTTAGCCAGGAGAGGCCCTGCTGCCGCTTTGTTGACTCTAGATAACTTCTGCCTGATAGCATGTCCCTGTGATTTCCCCCATTCATTTGGATATCTTCTCTATCAACTTTCGATGTTCTTTTCTGAGCCTACCATGGTAATCACGGTTATCGGCGAATCAGGGTTCCACACCGGAGAGGGAGCGTGAGAAATGGATATCTCATCCAAGGGAGGTCAATGGCTGCAATGGGATGAAGCGGAAATGTGGGACAAGTTATTAAAGCAGAAGGATTGAATGAAAGGGCCAATTAAAGATTAATTTTAGAAATTTAAGTCCCTGTCACCTATGCAGAGCAGGGGTTTTTCGTCGCCAGAAATGGGTTAATGTCCCCCACCGAAGGAACAGATTATTTTTAAAAAATTCTGTCCCTGCCACCTATGCAGAGCAGGCGTTTGTTCACGGCAAAAATTGTAAAATGTCAACCCAAGAATGTAACAGAAAAATTAGTGAAATTTATTAACCTGTCTACTAGGTAGAGCAGGGGTCTATCACAGCCAAAAATTGTTAAATGGTATATCACAGCCAAAAACTGGTGAATTTCACCCGAAAATGTAACAGACAAATTATTGTTTTTTTTTTACCTGTCTACTAGGTAGAGCAGTGGTATATCACACCCAAAAATTGGTGAATTTCACCCGGAAATGTAACAGACAAATTAGTAATATTTTTCACCTGTCTACTAGGTATAGCAGTGGTATATCACACCCAAAAATTGGTGAATTTCACCCAAAAATTTAACAGACAAATTAGTGAAATGACATAAAATAAAATATGTACAAATTAAAAAAACAACAACTTGATTTATGAGGTGGAGGTCCATATGGAGTAGGAGTTTGAAGAGGCGGTGGACGTAGCGGTGTAGGTGGAAGCAGCGGTGGAGGAGGACGAGGTAGCCAACACAGTTTTTTGGTTTTATTTTATTTATTTATTTTTAGATTAGGGTAAACCGCAAAAGAGTGGGAAATATCAAAAATACAACAATGAGCAATTGCACTGTAGTATAACAATGGCAGGGTAAGGCAGGTATACATGTCTATTCTGCACAAGGTACGGACAAGTCCTGTGGGATCCATGCCTGGTTCATTTCAATGTACGTGAGCTTGTCCACATTGGCTGTGGACAGGCGGCTGCGCTTGTCTGTGATGACTCCCCCTGCCGTGCTAAACACGTTCAGATAATACACTGGCTGCAGGGCAGGCCAGCACCTCCAAGGCATAAAGGGCAAGCTCAGGCCATGTGCCTAATTTGGAGACCCAGAAGTTGAAGGGAGCAGACCCATCATTCAGTACGTGTAGGCGTGTGCACACATACTGCTCCACCATATTGCTGAAATGCTGCCTCCTGTTAAGACGTTCCATATCAGTTGGTGGTGCTGGTTGTTGTGGCGTGCTGACAAAGCTTTTCTACATTTCGGCCATGCTAACCCTGCCTTCTGAGGTGCTGGCGGTGCCCTAACTGCGTTAATGACCTCTTCCTCCTCCTCTACCTTCGCCTTGTGCTTCTACTGTGCCCCCGCTGTCAGGTGGGAATGCCACCAGCGTGCGCTTGTACTTGCGCATCTTACGATCAGGCTCCAGTGGACGGTACGTTGTCCTTGTAACGGGGATCCAGCAGCGTGGCCACCCAGTAATCAGCACAAGTTAGAATGTGGGCAACTCAGCGGTTGTTGCGGAGACACTGCAGCATGTAATCGCTCATGTGTGCCAGGCTGCCCAGAGGCAAATAAAAGCTGTCCTCTGTGGGAGGTGTATCATCTGTGTCCTCTGAATCTCCCCAGCCACGCACTAGTGATGGCCATGAGCTGGTCTGGGTGCCACCCTGCTGTAACCACGGTTCCTCCTCCTCCATCTCCTCCTCCTCATCCTCCACCTCATCATCCTCAAGAACTGTGCCCTGGCTGGACAATTGTGTACCTGGCTTTTGTGGGTGCAGGAACCCACCCTCGGAGCCACTTGTGAATGACTGGCCGGAAACCCTATGAAATGATCCCTCTTCCTCCTCCTGTGCCACATCCTCTTCCATCATCGCCAGCAGCGTTTTTTCAAGGAGGCATAGAAGTGGAATAGTAACGCTGAGAACGGCGTTATCGGCACTGGCCATGTTGGTGGAGTACTCGAAACAGCACAACAAGGAACACAGGTCTCACATGGAGGCCCAGTCATTGGTGGTGAAGTGTTGCTGTTCCGCAGAGCGACTCACCCATGCGTGCTGCAGCTGAAACTCCACTATCGCCTGCTGCTTCTCACACAGTCTGGCCAGCATGTGCAAGGTGGAGTTCTACCTTGTGGGCACGTTGCATATGAGGCGGTGAGCGGGAAGGCCAAAGTTACGCTGCAGCGCTGACAGGCGAGCAGCAGCAGGGTGAGAACGCCGAAATCGCGCACAGACAGCCCGCACTTTATGCTGCAGCTCTGACATATCTTCTGCTACTGAACTGAGTGTACCTTGTTGTATTTCTTAAAACATAACGTTTATTTTTGCTTCATTAAGATAATGAGACACTTAGTATAAAACAATGCTGGTGGTGCACTGCTTATCTGGAAGGAGGTCAGGTATTTGTTACAGCTATAAATCCGTATGTGTAGTGCGGCTCTTTGTTAAAGGGGGCGCTTTGTATTTACTTGTCGTAGTGGGGGTGCTCAGCCTAAGTTCTATCCCTATATGCGCTAAATCTGGATGCTGGGAGAACCCTGACAGGCTGTGATCGGAGCACCCGCCCTGAAAAGGGCGACCCCCAGCCGCTGGAACCTCGGGTCTAAGACTGTCAAGCCCTTGCAAGGATCCTTCCTAACATTTAAATGTCCGACGCGTTTCACCATAAAAGGTTATGGTTCTTCAGGGACAAAAAAATATAACGTTGGAGCTCCAAGTGCAGTGGCAGCTCTCCCGCACGTATAGTAAGGCAGTGGCAACATGTAGGTCTATGTGTCTCCTTTTTAAAGCGCTTTCAAACCTGCCCATTTGATTAATTAACCAATGGGCATCATGTGAGCACTCCAAACTACCCTCCCACTTACTTGTCAAAGCAATCCGGAGCGAGGGCGCGCAATCCTAGAGCCGCTGTAGACAGCTATGCCTAGTCCACAGCGCTTCGCTCATAGCCGGAAGTGATGTCAGTGGTGGGCGTGTTAGTTGCTATAGGGATCTAACACTGTGTCCCCGGCAGGTCCTTGCAGGCCAAAGTATTTGTGTACATTCGCCATCGAAGGCAAGTGTATAGCGATCGGCTAAGTGGGCACATACATTTTAAGCCCTTCTTAGCAGACACAGACACAATTCTCTGAAAACTACATTAAGATAGAAATATTAGCACACTGTTATGTGAGTCATCTATGCGATGTCATATAAGGGTGTTAGGATATTTGTAGGAGGCCAACAGATTCAAATCAGATACATAGGGCAGATGTCTTGTTTGGGCCGGACAGATGTGGATGTCAATTACAGAAATGGCTTATATAAAATATACTCATTCAGACCCTTCGGTGTCACAGAATTTAATCTGTATATCCACTTAGTTTCAGCCCTCAGGATCATCTTGTCCCAATCTCTGCCTCTCTTTGGTTTGGGGACATGTTATATCCCTACAAATTTGAGACAGTTATTATCACCTCCATGACATTGCAGAATGTGGCGTGCCACCGACGTATCCTTGTCATTGAGGACATCATTGACATGGTCTCTTATACGTCGCCTGAATTCCCTCTTGGTTTTGCCCACATAGTCTAGTGGGCAAGTGCATTGGGCCAGGTACACCACACCAGTTGTGAGACAGTTTACAAAGTCTCTGATGATGTATTCCTTGTTAGTATAGGAGCAGACAAATGTTTTGGCATTTCGTACCTGGCCACATGCTGTGCAGCTTCCCCATTTAAATGTCCCTAAAGGTTTTCTAGAGAGCCAGTTGCCAGGTATCTCAGGTGGCTGGAAATGACTGTTAACTAATCTGTCCCTCAGACTGCGTCCCTTTCTAAATGTTATTTGAGGATATGACCCCATCACCTTGTCCAAATCTGGGTCAGCTTTTAATATGTCCCAGTGTCTGGAGATGACTCGCTTTACTTCTTGATGGCCACTATCAAAGGTGCCAATAATTCGAATATTGTTCTGGCATACAGCAGTCGTTGTTCTTTGTTTTTTGGGAACAAGGAGTAGATCCCGTTTTTCATTGCAAGCAGTTTCATAGGCCGTACGTAAAACTCCGTCGGTATAGCCTCTCTCCCTAAACCTCATTCTCAGGTCTGCGGCCTGTTTTTTTATTTTATTTTTATCGTGGAGCAATTCCTCCAGAGTCTAAAATATTGCCCTTTAGGGATTCCTTTTCGTAGAGGGAATGGATGTGCGCTATCGAAATCCTATTAATTCACACATAAGCTGTGTTATACTAAAAATGTCCTTCGTTGCCTATAGCAACCAATTAGAGCTCATATTAATGACCTGTAGCAAAATAGAAGCTGAGCTGTGATTGGTTGCTATATGCAACATGATGAATATCCATGCTAACTGCCACAACAGCCAACAGACAATGGCTCCTGTAGTTTGGCGGTTAGGTTACTAAGTGCATTTTTTGGCAAATAATTGGAAAGCGCGGGGTGAAAATTTCCACTCTAAATTTTGTGATTGTAAATGCGACGGTGCGGATTCCTTTAGCGGACATACATACACTCAGCTTTATATATTAGATCTACGGTATATAATGCATTTAATTTTATACTTTAGAATATAAAATATTATTTTATATAATTTTCTTTTCATAAAATGTTCTGGGAATAAATTGTTTTCAAGCAAAAGAAGATTTGTTCTTGTTTTACATGTTTCGTTAGAAGGGTCCCCCAAGTATAACATGGTCATAGAGTTCCCTGCTTCTGGGACTCCTAGCATTTAGCTGTAAGTTGTGGTTGAACCTGGAAGTGTTCAATATTCATACACTACCATCACAAGTAACTGAAACATTGCCTGGTTCTCATTGAAATAAATGTGCTGTATGAGTAATGCATGGATGTGCTCGGTCCTCCAGAATGAAGAACAATTCTTGTAGTTACTCTCCAGTCAGGATCCTAAACAGGGCATCTTTATCTTATTAACTCCTCTTTTTCAAACCAGTTTTTAAATACTTTTGAAATTAAAAGGGTTGTTTTTAATTTCCAACAGTGCATCCTATGGAAACTTTCTTATGGATGTCAAGATTGTGAGAAGGAATTCTACTCTCCCTGCTGGTATATTCTCAAATGGGGTATATTTATAATTGCATTGCTCCTGCATTTGGACATTTTAGAAGATAAAACAATTAAATTTGTATTCATTCACTGTAATTTGGGCTGTTTAACCCAGTCATCCCTGGCTGTTTATGATGGTTTCAAAGGCTGAGTCTTATTTGTCTTGCAATAGGAATTTCCATGTCCCCCATGGTAGACAGCATTGGCCTATTACCTGGTCTTAAAGGGCATCTATCAATACAATAAAATTAAGATCTAATGGGTTTAGTTGGAAAGTATACCTATATGCTGAGGCTGTGCCTACATTGTACTGTAGAAGATTTATTGCAAAATATTCTAGCGTCACCAGCGGATTTGCAATGGAAAAGGTGAAATGGGCAGCAAAATTTGATTTGCTACAGATTTGTAGGAAAATCCACATAAAAAATTCCACTGCATCTGAACATATCCTAGTGATGAACATCACTAAGGCTTCTTTCACACTGGCGTTAGGATTGTCCTGCAGGATGTTCTGTCAGGGGAACAGCCTGCCTGATCCATACTAACGTTTGCACGAGTGTTCTGCCGGAAGGCCGCTTCGGCCCCATTCACTATAATGGGGGGCGCAGGAAATGGACAAAAACAGCAGCGTGCTGTGTATTTTGCATATTTTTCAATAAATCTTCTACAGTACAATGTAGGCACACCCTTAGCATATTTTTAGAGTGGACTTTTAGCAGCAAACTCGTGCAAACGTTAGTACGAATCCTCCGCCGGACAATCCTAACGCCAGTGTGAAAGAAGCCTTACCGGTCACATGGTTGGAAGATGTAAACTAAATACAATATAAAACATTTAGATCTGAATAGGAAATATATAAGGGATTTTACATTCCCAGATAAAACTGCTGAAAGAAAATCTTTCTAGAGGAAATTTAAATGGAAGCTGCGGTTCAGTATTAACCACATAAGGCTACTTTCACACTCGCGTTTGGTGCGGATCCGTCATGGATCTGCACAAACGCATCCGTTCAGATAATACAAACGTCTACATTCGTTCAGAACGGATCCGTTTGTATTATCTTTAACATAGCCAAGACGGATCTGTCTTAAACACCATTGAAAGTCAATGGAGGACGGATGCATTTTCTATTGTGCCAGATTGTATCATAGAAAACGGATCCGTCCCCATTGACTTACATTGTGTGTCAGAACAGATCCGTTTGACTCAGTTTCGTCAGACAGACACCAAAACGCTGCAAGCAGTGTTTTGGTGTCCGCCTCCAAAGCGGAATGGAGACGGATCGGAGGCAAACTGATGCATTCTGAGCGAATCCTTATCCATTCAGAATGCATTAGGGCAAAACTGATCCATTTTGGACTGCTTGCGATAGCCCTGAACGGATCTCACAAATGGAAAGCCAAAACGCCAGTGTGAAAGTAGACTAAGCAGTAATACATTATTTTTCTATCACTGTGCTCTACTTTACATGTTGTAAATCTCGAAAAATAAAAACAGGTTGAAACATTTGCTTTCTTGCTATCACTTTCCCTTAAATGAACAATTCTAACTTATGTAGCTGAAATATCAGGCACCCCGGGCTGGACTATCCGTAGTTCCCTTTTTTACAAAATGTCTCTGCTAATTCTGCAGAAGCTGAAAAAGTGGAAAACGTCAAAGGGGAAATGTCCAGTAGTGTCAGGGACTGTCCCTGTGCTAAAGGATAAATCCACAAAAGTATGTAGGATGTTCATAGAATATTCCATTAAAGTTCAGTAGAAATGAAAGACAATACAGTATGCTGCCCATCTACGAGCATAGGCAGTGACCAGAGGTTTTTATACATTTCTTTATTATATCCAGTATGTCCTCATCTGCGGTCTGGTATACACTATTATATAACCCTACCCTGGCCTGCACTACAGTGCCTTGTAAATACAGGGTTCACTCAATAAAAAGTGTCTGTTTCCTATGTAAAAACTGGTATTTTTACTAACCATGTGTGTAGTATAGACCCAAAATAAGTTGTTCATAGAGCTCTGAGCCTACACTGAACCTCTATTTGCTTCTAATTTTACACAGAAGAGTTTTTATCTCACTGATTCTATGATTGTCTGTGACAATACAATTGTGGCACGCTTCATTGCATATTACACCATAAAGACCTTCTACTCTAGTATGGGTCTGCTATGGACCCCCTGGAGTGCTTATGAGTTTAGAGTAATTCTACAGAAGCCCCGTGCACACATCATTTGGGCTCATAAACGTATTTTTTGTCCGCATCTGATCTGCATTGTTTGCGGGTTGGGTACAGACTCATTCACTTCAATGGGGCCGCAAAAGATGTGGACAGCACACAGTTCCATGGCATCTGGAAAAAAATAGAACATGTCCTATTCTTGTCCACGTTACAGACAAGGATAGGATTATTCTATCATGGGCCAGACGTTCCATTCCACAAAATGCGGAATGCACACAGCCGCAATTTATGGGCCGCAAAACAGGCAATGGTTGTGAGCAGTGTTCCCTCTAAGCTGCGCGGGTGGGCGGCCGCGCAGCAATTATTGTGGCCCCGCTCACAATTTTATAATGCCCGCTCACTCAGCTGTGCCGGCCCCCAGCTGATTCCCCTGTCTGTTTTGCAGGCTGACGCCGCCCGCCGCACGGTCAGTTCATTTACAATACCTGACTGTGGGCTGCCGGTGGGCGGTGGCTAGTATTCAAATAGGGGGGGCGGAGTCCTGGACCTGGTGGAGGCAGAGAGGGAGTGTGTGACGTGCGGCGCAGGCTGAGGTCACGTCACGTCACGTCACGCTGCATCTGATCTGAGTACCCTGCGCGCCTGGCCGCCTGCTAGCTGGTGAGGTGAGGGCATATAAAAAAAGAAGTATGTACCCCCCCTGTCCCACAGTGCTACGAATCCTCTGTTGTCCCCTGTATTACCCTGATACCCCTCAGTTATATAATATATCTGAGGGGTATCAGGGTAAATTATACAGGGGGTAATATAACTAGGGGTATCAGGGTACATGAGGGGTAATATAACTGAGGAGGGCTAGGCTACTATCAGACATTATACAGGGGTAATATAACTTATCTTACCCCTCACCCCTGTATTATGTCCCTGATAGCCCTCCTCACTTATATTACCCCTGTATAATGTACCCTGATAGATACCCCTTAGTTATATTACCCCTGTATAATGTACCCTGATACCCCTCAGTTATATAATCTAACTGAGGGGTATCAGGTTAAATTATACATGGCGGGGTAATATAACTAAGGGGTATCAGTGTACATTATTATACAGGGGTAATATAACTAAGGGGTATCAGTGTACATTATTATACAGGGGTAATATAACTAAGGGGTATCAGGGGACATTATTATACAGGGGTAATATAACTTAGGAGGGCTATCAGGGGACATTATACAGAGGTAATATAACTTATATTACCCCTGTATAATGTACCCTGATACCCCTTAGTTATATTACCCCCTGTATAATTTACCTGATACCCCTCAGTTATATTACCCCAGTATAATGTCCCCCATAACAGTGTGTCCTCCACAGGTCCCCCATAACAGTGTGTCCTCCACAGGTCCCCCATAACAGTGTGTCCTCCACAGGTCCCCCATAACAGTGTGTCCTCCACAGGTCCCCCATAACAGTGTGTCCTCCACAGGTCCCCCATAACAGTGTGTCCTCCACAGGTCCCCCATAACAGTGTGTCCTCCACAGGTCCCCCATAACAGTGTGTCCTCCACAGGTCCCCCATAACAGTGTGTCCTCCACAGGTCCCCCATAACAGTGTGTCCTCCACAGGTCCCCCATAACAGTGTGTCCTCCACAGGTCCCCCATAACAGTGTGTCCTCCACAGGTCCCCCATAACAGTGTGTCCTCCACAGGTCCCCCATAACAGTGTGTCCTCCACAGGTCCCCATAACAATACCCAAAGGAAAAAAACTATTTTAAAAACCTGCTGTTTCTCTAGATGGCCTTATGTTTATGGTAGTGGTAATAGAGTCTCAAGGGTCTATAAAAGCAGCTACACTATTTTTACAGACCTTTGAGACTCTATTAACACTACTATTAACATAAGGTCATCTAGAGGAAAAGCAGGTTTTTAAAATTCTTTTTTTTCCCCCCTTTAGGTGTTAGAGCAATCTAATGAAAGTTATGTTTTAACACCTAAAGAGAAAGAAAAAATAAATAAAAACCTATGGTTTCTCTAGATGACCTTATGTTGATAGTAGTGTTAATAGAGTTTCAATGGTTTGTAAAAATAGTTGCTTTTATAGACCCTTGAGACTCTATTACCACTACTATCAACATAATGTCATCTAGAGAAACAGCAGCTTTTTTTAATTATTGTTTTCCTTATTAAAGCAATCAAATGAAAGTTATGTTTTAACATAAGGGTCAGAAACTGGGTTTTGTTTAGCCTCTTGGTTATTAGTTTTTCTATGTAAGTTCTCTGGAACAAAGATTTTTTTTCCCTGTATGGTTTATATATGGAGAGCAATGTCCAGTGATAACAGAGAGGACTATACTGTATATTGTACGGGATGGTGCAGGGGTTTGTATGCTCTTTGAAGTGACAATTATCTTAGGTTTTCCTATCGCCCACCTTTGATGGCGCTGTGCCCAGCTCTGAGCCGATCCCGCTCAGCAGCTGCGAAGGCTTAGAGGGAACACTGGTTGTGAGCATGAGCCTTTTCGCTGTATGTGCCCTAAAATGAATACATTCTGCTATGCTGACCAGGCAAGAATGCCAGTTTTAATTCTACTTTAAATAATTTTATCGAGACACTGGAATGGCATCTAGATCAATATTTTTTGTATTTTTAGTTCATGGAAGTGGATTTTTTAAAACCAGAAAAAAATGAGGAAAGAATGGTGAACTTGGAAATTAATTATTATGTAATCATAATCTAGTTATATGGATGGCTAGAGGATCACCAATCATGTTACAATGTAATCATATCATGCAATGATTCTACTTTTATGTCGATGAGATATTTGTGGCAGAGTTACATATACGAAACAGAGTAGTTCACATACCCTGCTATCTTTTTGGGACCCAGCTCCTACTGTCTGTTTTTTGAAGAATTACAAAGGGTTCAGCCTTTTATTTTACTAAACATGTAGAGGACCCGCGCCATACATGTACAGGCTGATGCACATGACTTAAGAACCAGCGCCATACATGTACGGCAGGATGATTAGGCGGGTGCAGGAGCTGCGCCCGCCCGATCAGCAGCACAGACCCGGCAGTCACTGACAGCTGGGCCCTGCATCGGTGAAAACACTGATGGCGGCATACTAACCCCTTGTATGACGCGGTCAAAGCTGACCACGGCATGCAGAGGGTTTGCAGAGGTTACAGGTTCCCTCTGTATCTCTATCGGGTCCCCGCGCTGCAGTGACGGGGACCCGATGGTGGAGAAGGCAGCCTGATGCCTTTCAAAGGGATTGGGGCTTGCCTTCTATCGAAGCCTGTGAGATCCAGCCCTTAGGCTGGGTCTCACACTCAGACTGTCAGCATAAAAGCTGGCAGGCAATGTGTTACAATTCAGGATGTATTGTAATGCATTGCAGAGGGGATCAGACCCCAGAAGTTAAAGTCCCATTGTGGGGCAAAAAGAAAAAAAAAAAAAGTGTTTTTGATAAAAAAAAAGGCCCTTTTCCCAAAATAAAACACTTAAAATTGTAAATAAATAAAAAAAAGATATATAAAGAGAGAGAAAAACAGACATATTGGGTATTTCCATGTCCATAACGACTGGCTCTATAAAAATATCACATGATCCACTCCCTCACCTGAACACTGTAGAAAAAATAAAATAAAAACTGTGCTAGAACAACCATACATCACAAAAAGTGCAACAATAAGCGATCAAAAAGGCATATGCCCCCCAAATTAGTACCAATCAAAATGACACCTCATCCTGCAAAAAATGAGCCCCTACATAAAACAATCGGGCAAAAAAAAACAAAAAAACTATGGCTCTCAAAAATGCTTTTATTGTGTTAAGTGAAAAAATAAAAAAAGTAGACATATTAGGTATCGCCGCATCCGTAACAACCAGGTATGTTAAAATATCACATGATCTAAACCCTCGGGCGATTACCGTAAAAGAACATTTTAAAATTAAAACAGTGTCAATACATCACACCTTACCTTACATCACAAAAAGTGTAATACCAAGCGATCAAAAAGTCATAGGCACCTAAAACTATCACTTCATCCCGAAAAAAATGAGCCCCTACATAAGACAGTCGCCCAAAAAATAAAACTTTGGCTTTCAGAATATGGAGACACAAAATATATTTTTTTTTTTCAAACATGCTTTATTATGTAAAACAACCAAAAAAAAGTACAACAAAAACAGCAACAGAGGCAATAGATTAATTACCCATAAAAACATTTTTTATTAAATATCTAATAAAAATTTGCATAATACAAAGTAACCCCAAAAAATATTAATGGCGATGGAATACCAATACGGGGTAGGACCACAATCTGTCTCAATAACAATCCTCAATGATAAGCAAAAAATGCGTTGCTATTATAAACTATGGTACCATCACTAAGGGATTATTTCCACCATCTATTCATACTAAAGTTAACATGTTCATAACTCAAAACACCTGTTACTGTAGCTAAATTCCAGCTTACACCAGGGTGAATTTATATATAACAATAATATAAAAGAAAAATGCCATACCGAGTAGAAACAGTATTAGTGGTCCTGCACCCGTACCTCGACGTGCATTTTGCGTATTATCACTTCGTCAGGAGGAACGGGCTAAACTTCAAGCTGCTCTTAAAAGGGGGAAGTTGGCCAATCCACAATGTATATTAAAGTCATGAGATAGTAACAGATTATACCTGGATCACAATGATGGAGCATGGCCAATCCACTCATGCCACGTAATGGACTCTCCTCGCTTGAGCCGGTCCGCCCCGCTGACCAGGAAGGCACATGATTGGGCCAATTGGCCCACCCACGTGCCCCCGTCATTGCGACGCCGGAAATAGCTCTCGTGCTGAGACTCCCATGGACATGTGACCAGCCATGCGCACTACAAACCAGGTATCCACTACTGGAAAGGGCAACTAACTAACTTAATAGAGAATAATAATAGATAAGAGACAGTATCCTTTTCTGTAAAATGCCCTGGTGGGAACAATTAAAATACAATACTAATGTGATTACCGTGAAATGAAACCACAACTAATACATGCTATATTCAGAGTGCAAAAAAGTGCTTGGCATAAAAAATGTGACTAATTAATGGGATATCATATTCAAATCCCCAAAAATTTTGAAAAAACTACAGCAAAAAATTGCTGACACTGTGAAAAATACTTCATAAAGCAATTACTAATAAAGTGCAATAGAGTGCTATAAAGAAAATATATTACCTAAAAACATGAATTCATTCCATCCAAAAAATAGCAGGAAATTAATAAATACATGTGAATGATAAAGAAACAATTCCCTAAAAATAAAATAAAATAAAAAGTTTTCTTTTTAAATTATTCCTATTACAGTTCATAATATGACACTGCTTCCGTATAGTACTCTCTTGATGTTGTCAGCATTTTCTTTTGGTCTTCCCTCATATTCAAAGTCCCATTAAATCTGGCTCCTTTCCTGAGCAGCAGAAACTTCCATGATTTATCAAAAAATTATCAAAAAATGATCAATAAAACCCCAAAATGTAAAAATACAGCCTTACAGAAATGCATTATATCCCATGATTTTATTTAAACCCTTGGGTGCCAAAGTATCTAATGAAAATATCAAGCTACTTTCCATTTGTGCCAGCTTCTTCGCTCTGTCACCACCTCTAATTCCCAATTTAACCAGATCTATTCCTCTAAATCTAAGCAGTTTAGAATTACATCCATGAAATAATCTAAAACGTCTTGGAAGCGTCTTCAAAAGTGTAATATCTTCCACATCTACTGCTTTCTCTATGTCCCTAATACGTTCCCTGACTTATTCTTAATTCTCTCGTGATAAATCCCACATAGATTTTTTCACATGGGCAACTGGCATAATATGTAACACCACTGGTGCTACAAGAGATATAATGCCTGATTTCAAAGTTGCGGGATCCATTGCTACTTGTAAAGTACTTCACTCTGTCAATATCACCACACGCTTTACAATAACCACACGGGTAACATCTAGTGTTGGGCGAGCATGCTCGGCTGAACACCAGTTCTGCTAGAGCATCATACACCATCCCATTAGCATTAATGGTGGAAACGTGGAGATAGTTCAAATTTTCTGATTCTTGGGAGTTCATATTAGTCAGGACCTGTCATGGATAAAAAACACAACAGAAATTACCAAAAAAGGCCTTCAGAGTCTGAAGAAAGCACAACTCCCAAAACAGCTGCTAGTCAATTTTTACAGGTGCACCATAGAATCTGTTATCACATACTGCATTACAGTGTGGTACTCCGGCTGCTCTTCTGAGGACAAGACCCTCAAGCGCATCATCAGAATGGCTGGCAGAATCACTGGTACTCAGTTACCATCTGACATCTTCACTGCTCACTGCAGCAACAGGGCAAAAATTAACTGCGGGGATCCAACTCACCCCGGCCACAGCCTTTTCATTCCCCTACCCTCTGGTAGGCGTCTTAGAGCCCTACATGCCCGCACCACTAGGCTGAAGAACAGCTTTTACTCCAAAACAGTCTCCTAAATGCTCAGAGATTATTGCCCCTTCCTAGAATAGAAACTACCACAGACTGAAAGTGACTGCTGCATTCGTGACCCCATGATGATCTCTTGTCTGCAGTGGTGTCTGAATCAGTGTGTATATATACTCATAAGCACTTCCTACTTTGCTCTTGCTATATATATGCTGTGAACTGTGAATAGTAATGCTTTCTAGTGCAATGTTTTTTAGTTTTTTTTCTAGTGTAATGCTTTAGTTTAAATGTCAGTTCTTGTTCCTCTGTCCATGGCATCCAGGATTGCTCCAAACAACATTTCATTGTATTGTACATTGTATTACATTGTATTGTACAGTGACAATAAAGGCATCTTATCTTATCTATGCTCGGCACATTGCGGTGTTTGGCCGAATATCGCGTGTGCTCGAGCGCGATGCTCGAGTCAGTGTATTTAAATCTAATTTAGCCTCTATTTCTGAAAAGTTTCTGGCGGGATTCGAACTCACAACCTTCTACATTACAGCCAAGAATGTTAACCACTACACTATAGAGCTGCATGGCCAGTTACTAAAATGAAAAAAAAAATAAAATAAAATACGAGACTTCTGCTGTATAGGAATACGGAACTGGAGTGGTCGGTTTTTGTGACGTAGGCGTTCCAACGTGAATACACGCATCTCCGACTCCCCCCCCCAATATACACTTTGGGTTAAACCCCTTTATTTGCGTATTAATGTGGCACTTGTCACTTTCTTTTGATATGGGACTGGAACATTTATTTATGTGATGGGTGTTTGCACTAGTATAGTACTGTGGGCGGTACACTTCATTACAGGATGTGACATCATACGCCACAAAGGAATACTTGTCAATTATGCCAGCTTATATTTGATTAGTTTAAAGCCTTCCCCACTCAGGTGTTTAGTATTCATTCTCTAATCATAGGGGTTTTTAAGACCACAGAGCACAGTTTATCTTTATCTCCTGGGGAAGCGATAGCTAAATGCGCGTCGGGGCCTGGACTACATTGGTCTGTATACAATTGTCAGTTGATTCTCCCTTGGTTACTCTCTCCTCTATGCACTTTACACTTTAAATATTTGTCCAGTGAGATTTTTTATTGCTGTTAGTTTGGGAGTGTTTGGGATTATCTGCAACTATCTATTGACAAAGTATATGTAGTCCGTGTTTTGTCCTGTGTCTGTATAAGCCACCTATATATGTATTTTATTATATTTGGTAATTGTGCAATAAACATTTTTCTATTATCAATTGCTGTGTGGTGTATTTTAGGGGTTATAGGATATCATCTATGTAGCGCATCCAATTGTGCACCTTTTCAATTCCTGGAATATTCTCATTCAAAAACAAATCTCTTTCCCAAGCTCCCAAAAATAAATTCACATTTGCCGGGGAACATGTTGCCCCCATGGCAACACTTTGGGTTTGAAGATGGAATTTGTCCTTGAAGACAAAAAAATTGTCTCAGGACAAATTCCAACAAAGTCAATAAAAAACAACAGAAATCCTGATTAAGACCACTACCTGTAAGAACATTCTTGTAGCCTTGAGACCATCCTCATGACGAATACTTGTGTATAATGATTCCATATCTGCTGTCACCAACCACATATTGTCATCCAGAATGATTTCTTCCAATCTATTAAGGGCCGAGGTGGTATCCTTCAAATAAGAGGGTAAGTTGATGACCAGGTCTTGTAGGTAGATATCCAAATACTTACAAATATTCTCACTCATACTTCCATTACCCGTAACAATGGGCCTTCCTGGAGGATCTATCTTATTCTTGTGGACCTTAGGACTCAAATAAAATGTCTCTATAGCACTACTGCACTTTATTAGTAATTGCTTTATGAAGTATTTTTCACAGTGTCAGCAATTTTTTGCTGTCGTTTTTTCACAATTGTTTTGGATTTGGGTATGAGATCCCATTCATTAGTCACATTTTTGATGCCAAGCACTTTTTTGCACTCTGAATATAGCATGTATTAGTTGTTGTTTCATTTCACGGTAATCACATTAATATTGTATTTTATTTGTTCCCACCAGGGCATTTTACAGAAAAGGATACTATTTTTTATCTATTATTATTCTCTATTAAGTTAGTTAGTTGCCCTTTCCAGTAGTGGATACCTGGTTTGTAGTGCGCATGGCTGGTCACATGGCCATGGGAGTCTCAGCGCGAGAGCTATTTCCGGCGTCACGATGACGGGGGCATGTGGGAGGGCCAATTGGCCCGATCATGTGCCTTTCTGATTAGTGGGGGGGACCGGCTCAAGCGAGGAGAGTCCATTACATGGCATGAGTGGATTGGCCATGCTCCACCATTGTGATCCAGGTATAATCTGTTACTATCACATGACTTTAATATACATTGCGGATTGGCCAACTTCCTCTTTTTAAGAGCAGCTTGAAGTTTAGCCCATTCCTACTGACGAAGCGATAATACGCGAAGCGCACATCGAGGTACGGGGGCAGGACCACTAATACTGTTTCTACTCGGTATGGCATTTTTCTTTTATATTATTGTTATATATAAATTCACCCTGGTGTAAGCTGGAATTTAGCTACAGTAACAGGTGTTTTGAGTTATGAACATGTTAACTTTAGTATGAATATATGGGGGAAATAATCCCTTAGTGATGGTACCATAGTTTATAATTGCAACACATTTTTTTGCTTATCATTGAGACAGATTGTAGTTCTACCATGTATTGGTATTCCATCTCAATTAATTTTTTTGGGGGTTACATTGTATTATGATTGTTTTTATTAGATATTTAATAAAAATAGTTTTTATGGGTAATTAATGTATTGGCTCAATTGCTGTTTTTGTTGTTGTGGATCAATGGTAGTAGCTGAGTGCCTAGTGCAGTGAAGTTACTTTAAGAGGACTGTATATAATGATGTTGAACCAAAAAAAGTTGTCATATTTGGTACTGTCGCGTCCATAACAACCTGCTCTATAAAAAGAGCACATGATCTAACCTGTCAGATGAACATTGTAAAAAAACAAAAAATACAAATGGTGCCAAAACCGCTATTTTTGTTACCTTGCCTCACAAAAAGTGTAATATAGAGCAACCAAAAATCATATGTACCCTAAAATAGTACCAATAAAACTGCCACCTTATCCTATAGTTTCTAAAATGGAGTTACTTTTTTGGAGTTTCCACTCTAGAGGTGCATCAGGAGGTCTTCAAATGTGACATGGCAACTTAATTATCCCAGTGAAATTTGCCCTCCAAAAACCATATGGCGCTCCTTTTCTTCTGTGCCCTGCCGTGTGCCCGTACAGCAATTTACAATCACAGATGGAGTGTTTCTGTAAACTACAGAATCAGGGTAAGGCTACTTTCACACTAGCGTTCGGGGCTCCGCTTGTGAGTTCCGTTTGAAGGCTCTCACAAGCGGCCCCGAACGGATCCGTCCAGTCCTAATGCATTCTGAGTGGAGGCGGATCCGCTCAGAATGCATCAGTCTGGCACCGTTTGTCCTCCGCTCCGCTCAGCAGACGGACACCTGAACGCTGCTTGCAGCGTTCGGGTGTCCGCCTGGCCGTGCGGAGGCGAACGGATCCGTCCAGACTTACAATGTAAGTCAATGGGGACGGATCCGTTTGAAGTTGACACAGTATGGCTCAATTTTCAAACGGATCCGTCCCCCATTGACTTTCAATGTAAAGTCTGAACGGATCCGTTTGCATTATCATGAACAAAAAAAAAATAAAAAAATTTTTTTTTTTTTTTTTGTTCATGATAATGCAAACGGATCCGTTCTGAACGGATCCAAGCGTTTGCATTATAGGTGCGGATCCGTCTGTGCAGATACCAGACGGATCCGCACCAAACGCAGGTGTGAAAGTAGCCTAATAAATATTGAGTTTTGTTTGGCTGTTAACCCTTGCTTTATTACCGGAATAAAATTGATTAAAATGGAAAATCTGCCAAAAAAAGTGAAATTCTGAAATATCATCTACCTTTTCCTTTAATTCTTGTGGAACACCTAAAGGGTTAACAAAGTTTGTAAAATCAGTTTTAATTACCTTGAGGGGTGTAGTTTTTAAAATGAGTCCATTTTTGGATGGTTTCTATTATTTAAGCCCCACAGTGACTTCATAACTGGACTGGTCCTTAAAAAAGTGGGTTTTGGAAATTTTCTGAAAAATTTCAAGATTTTCTTCTAAATTTCTAAGCCTCCTAACGTCACCAAAAATAAAATGGCATTCACAAAATGATCCAAACATGAAGTAGACATATGGGAAATTATATTAGGTATCACTATCTGTTTTACAAGCAGAAAAATTGAAATTTGGAAAGTTGCAAAAATAATGAAAAATATTTACTGAAATTTACCACTCTCATGAAGTACAGGTGTCACGAGAAAACAATCTCAGAATAGCTTGGATAAGTGAAAGCGTTCCAAAGTTATTACCTTATAAACTGACAAGTGTCAAATAAAATAAAAATGGCCTGGTCCTTAAAGTGGTATTCCCATCTTGCTACTTCATCCTTACCTGCTTCCAGCTATGCTGTTCATTTCCTGTTTTTCTGCTTCTAAGGCTGGGCAGGCTTAGGCAGTTTGAGTGAAGGCCGACCACACCTCCTTATGACATCACACTGAGAACTCAGTCCTTGCGTGCTAGTTTATGTGAAGAGTATGAGTCATCAGTCTGGCAGCCTGCAGTGTCTGTGAGGCCCCTCCCCCTGCTGGGGAATCATCACTCAGAGCCATAGGAAGTGAGCGAAGACAGTAACATGTGGCTGTCCTGTAGTCTAATACAGTTTTACATACAAAACCCATTCTGAGCAGAAAAACAATAATTCCCTACTATACATCAGCCCAAAAGCATGTTAGCTAGTAGCCAAATGATCTGTGCTTTTGCCTCCCCTAAAATATTACCACCCCCCACCGACCAGCACTGATGCAGATTTGTTTCCATTACAGCTCTACTACAGTTGTGTATACACCTAAGGGTACTTTCACACTAGCGTTTTTCTTTTCCCGCATAGAGTTCCGTCCTAGGGGCTCAATACCGAAAAAAAACGCATCAGTTTTATCCCAATGCATTCTGAATGGAGAGCAATACATTCAGGATGCATCAGGATGTCTTCAGCATGCTACGGTTTTATCTCCGGCCAAAAAAACTGAACACTTGCCTGAATGCCGGATCCGGCATTTTCCCCCATAGGAATGTATTAGTGCCGGATACTATTTTAGGAGGCATACGCCCTTTTGATCACTTTTTTGTCACTTTTTTTTTTTTTTACGGTGTTCATCTGAGAGGTTAGGTCATGTGATATTTTTGTAGAGCTAGTCGTTACGGACGTGGCGATTCAAACATGTTTAGGGTATTTTATTTTCTTAATTTTTACAGAATTATAAAAGTGCGTATATGGGAAAATGTTAGATTTTTTTTTTCACTTTTATTTAAATTTTATTTTTACACTTTTCTGACTCAGACCCATTTGGTTCTTGGAGATCCAGTGGGTCTAATGCCTCTATAATACACTGCAGTACACTGTATAGTGTACTGCAGTGTATTTTCTATTACACTTAGCCTAGTCAGGCTCCTGCCTTTAGCAGGAGCCTGATCAGGCTTAGATATACAATGGCAAGACGGATGCCTGTGAAGGCGTCCGGTTGCCATGGTAACCATCGGGGCTAACACAGCAGCGCAGCGCCCGATGGGGGAGGGAGCTCCCCCTTCCATACAGCGGTCCCTATGGACCGCGGGATGGAAGGGGTTACCGGCCAACCGACTAAGGGCGTAGCTAGAAATGACTGGGCCCCATAGCAAAAAAAAATTATGGGCCCCCCTCCCGGATCTAACACCCCCACATAGCTCTCGGACCTCGCCGCCACATCCACTGCCACCCCGACCCCCCAAAAATAATAATAATAAAAAAAAAAAAAAATATATATATATATATATATATATATTGTGACAGAGTGTCTGGAGAAGTAGTGGACGGGGTCTATGTGTGCCCAAGATTCCTCACTTCTGTCATTTAAAAGCAACCAGGGAAATGTTCAGGAGAGGTCTCTGCAATGTTCGGGTCTGCATAAAACCTGTTTTTAGGGCCTGTGTTGCTGGAGTGGGGAGAGAAGGGTGGGCCCCACTCCATCCGGACAGTCCAGGTTTTGGGCTGTCAGGTAATTACTCCTCAGGTGTGTTAGCCTGATATAAGGCTGAGAATGCAGACACAGCTCTCTCAGCCTGGGAACAGGTTACCTGCATGGAGCCTGTGAGAGCACTTCAAGAGGTACGGACTTTGCTATTTTGTTTGGGTGCTTGGTATTAGGCCGGCACTTGGTCAGGGAGGTTTCATACTGTATAGTTAGAGCCGGACAGGCTTAGGATTTTTGTTTGTTATATTTTATGTTCTGTACCTCAACCTGACAATAAAACTGGCTGAGGTCAGTTAAATGAAGTTCCTGCCGTGTGGACTGTAACTGCTTCGGTGTGCCTGCTAAACTGTGCCTGTCTACCCAGGAGACGACAGCCCCGCTACCTAATCCCTTACAATATACATACTGGAATTTGCACTATATGTCTGTTCAGACATAATTTGTCTCTTTCATTTTATAAGTTTCCCTTATATATAATTTACTTACAGTTCTGAAGACTCAGGGGTGCTTGCTGGCTTGGCCAGGCAGAAGGAGTGTGGGAGACTGTGAGGCCTTTTTTCTCCAAGCTGCTCCGGAAAAAAAAAGAATTTCATTATACCTCAGGTCGGACCACCAATCAGACCCCTAATGTTAATCAGACCTCAGCTAACAGCCCCTAATGTTAATAAGACCCCAATCAGACCTCAGATAAGAGACTGATGCCTCATAGCAACCCCCAGTAGCCTCATAGCAACCCCCAGTAGCCTCTTTATCAGCCCCCAGTGCCTCTCACCAGTGGCCCCCCAGTGCCTCTCTATCAGTCCCCAGTCAGTGTATCTCCATCAGCCCCCAGTGCTCCCTCCTCTGTATTAAAATCATTGGGGGGCGGTGCGCCCCCCCCTCCCCTGTATTAAAATCATTGGTAGGCAGTGCACCCTCCCCGGTATTAAAGTCATTGGTGGGCAGTGCGCCCTTCCCCCGGTATTAAAATCATTGGTGGGCAGTGCGATCCCCCCTCTCCGGTATTAAAATCATTAGTGGGCAGTGCGCCCCCTCCCCCTCACCATCATTGGTGGCAGCGGCAGTTCCAATCGGAGTCCCAGCAGTGTAATGCTCGGGCTTCGATTGGCTACCATGGCAGCCAGTTACTCTGCAGTTCTACACTGCAGCGCAGCCCCGATCTCCTCACCATTCACTGAGGAGATCCGGACTGCGCTGCTGAACACTGAAAGCCCGGACAGCTCCCCTCCTCCTCTGCTTATAGGACACCATTCTCCCCCCGTTTGGCCTTTTCCTTCTGTTCGGGCGGCCGCGCATGCGCTGAACTATATTCTTTTGTGCTACGTTTACTATGGAGCCGCGCATGCGTGGCTCTATTTTAGACGCAACCCAAAGAATATAGAATCTGCGCATGTGCGGCCGCCCGGAGACGTGCGCGTTCACATTTTCCATGAGGGGCCGGCCACTGGATCTCCGGAGCTCCTCTGCGCAAGAGCGGCCCATGGATGCGAGAGGTGGCCGTATCCATGGGAAACGTGCATAAACAATGAAATAGGAAACATACATTTTTAAGAAGAACGGTAGGAATTTTTAAATGAAAACTATTGGGCAAAATGTTCACTGGGCAAAAAATAATTAAATAAAAGATGATCAATAAGATGGGAATACCCCTTTAAGGTGAAATATGGCAGGATCCTGAAAGGGTTAAAGACAATTCTATTAAAGATTTTTTGTTTTCTTTTAGCCATCCTACACAGACATTTTTTATTTAATGTTTGTGTATGTCATTAAAAGATATCGACAGTTTCCCCCTTGACTGTGACCTCTACAGCACCCCGCCCCTTAACACTGACCTCCATAACGGACCGTCCCCTTAACTGTGACCTCCACAGTTCCCTGTCCCCTTAACAGAGACCTCCACAGTGCCCGCCCCCTTATCAGTGACCTCAACAGCATACCGCCCCCTTAACAATGACCTTGACAGCAGCCTGCCCCTTTAACAGTGACCTTCACAGTGGCCGCCCCTTCATTAGTGACCTCCACAGTACCCCATCTCCTTAACAGTGATTTCCACAACACCCTGTCCCCTTAACAGTGGCCTCTACAGCAATCTGCCCCTTAAAATTGACCTCCATAGTGGACCGTCCCCTTAACTGTGACGTCCACAGCAGCCTGCCCCTAGGGTGGCCAGAGGTCCGGTTTTAGGCTGGACAGTCCGGCTTTCAGACTCCCTGCCCTTTGTCCGGCGTAGGGCCTGGAAGGACACAGCGATGTTCTTTCGAACAGCTCACTCTCAGACAGCAGCACTGTGCTGTGTGAGCGTGAGCTGCAGGGAGAAAGTCACCCTCCCTCCCACCCCTGCAGCTGACAGAAGTTGATTTTTACCTTCATTTTTTCAATCCCCGTCAGCTGTGGAGTGTGAGGGGGCGTGGCTTAGCTGGACCTGGGGGCTGGGTTTTTAAGTATGTCTTTTGAGGGTGACCTGAATGGCCACCCTACCTGCCCCTGAACTGTGACCTCCACAGCACTCTGCTCCCTTAACAGTGTCATCCACAGCGCCCTGCCCCATTAAAGATGACCTGCAGCAGTGAAGAAAAATGGCTGGGTTGTTATGGAAACTTGGTGTAAAACTGTGTGTATGTGGAGACTAAGGGCCTGCAAGCTTCTATTGGCTGATAAGGGTGATGTGACCAGGCTTCTAATGCATTTTTGGGAATATCTCATGCATGGATGTCCTTTTGAACAGCTCATTCTCAGACAGCAGCACTGTGCTGTCTGAGCGTGAGCTGCAGGGAGAACTGTGGCTTAGCGGGACCTGGGGGCGGAAACCTGGTGTAAAACTGTGTGTATGTGGAGACTAAGGACCTGCGAGCTTCTATTGGCTGATAAGGGACATGTGACTGTATGGCAGTTGGGATATGAAGAGAAAGACCTGCAGGCTTCTATTGGCTAATGTAGGTCATGTGATGTGTCATATTTGCATTTTTTGGGAATATTTCAGGAACAGTATGTGCTAGAGAGCTGTGACCCTCACAAGATTTCTTTCCAGGTAGCAAGAGATGTGTATATTAAGTTTCGTTGAAATCGATTGTTGCGTTTGAGTGATCGCGGAACATACATACATCCTTTATATATATATAGATAGAGACGGACAATCAACATTATTCAATCTGTAAACTAGAGTTACTGTACATGCATGCATTTTACAATATATTTCATAATAATTTCAGAGGTGTTCCGCCGACTGTTTTGTGCAAGGTTTGAAACCTGATCTCAAGCACTTTATGGCAGAGATTTATCAAAATGGTTTAAAGCAGAACTAGCATAGTTGCCTATAGCAACCAATTAGATTCCACCTTTTGTTTTCCAAAGGAACTCTGAAAAATCTGTTTTACACCAGTTTTAATGAATCTCTTCCTATGTTTTCTAAAAAGAAAATAAATAAAATCATGTATATGTCCTTGCTTCATGAAATACAAAAGTCAGTTCTAAAAAATTTAATTTCTTAGAATAAAAACAGTAAGAAGTATGTGTGGTTCAGAAATCTGCCAATTTTCACGATTTTAGTTCCTTTATATCTTAAAGGGTTATTCTGGTTTCACAATGATGACATTTCTTCAAGACAGGTCGTCAATATCAGGTTGTTGGCGGTCTGACTACTGGTACCCCCGCTGATCAGCTGTTTGAAGGGGCTGCATCCTCTTCAATGGTTACCTGCACACTGTCTACATTGTATCTTGTGTGCAGGCTACTTACAGTTTTTCTGCCCATTCACTTTAATGCGAGAGGAAGCTGTACCACTTCTATGTGTAGACAAAGGGCAGTTAAACATTGAAGTGGATGCAGTGCCTTCACAAGTGGCACAGTCCCTTCTAACAGCTGAGTGGCATGGGTGTCTGGAGTCAGACCCCCACCAATCTGATACTGATGACCTATCCTGAGGGCAGCAGGCTTGTGAGACTGTCAGCTGGGGTGGTGCTAAACTGTACCCATTACCAAATAATGCTCTTGAACTGATCTCTTCTGTTACACCTGAACTGTAAGGCCTCTTTCACACAAGCATGACGGATTGGCTCTGGATGCGTTCAGGGTACGTTCAGGGAAACTCGCACCATTTTGCAAGCAAGTTCAGTCAGTTTTGTCTGTGATTGCGTTCAGTTGTTCAGTTTTTTCCACGCGATCGCAATGCGTTTTGATGCGTTTTTCACGCGCGTGATAGAAAACTGAAGGGTTACAAACAATCTCCTAGTCACCATCAGTGAAAAACGCATTGTATCCGCACTTGCTTGCGGATGCAATGCGTTTTTCACTGAAGTCCCATTCACTTCTATGGGGCCAGGGAACCAAAACTGATGCGTGAAAAAAAAAAAAAAAAAGCTCATGTACACAGACATATTGAAATAAATGGGTCAGGATTCAGTGCGGGTGCTATGCATTCACATCCCACATTGCACCCACGTGGAAAACTCGTTCGTGTGAAAGGGGCCTAAAGATGCTAGTGAAGTTAACTTGACACTTACGCTACAATGTACTGTTGTAATGTGTGCTTTTAAAAAGTAAATCTGATGTTTGCAATATAAATGGTGGGCTGGCAGTGGTCTTGGTCATGTGTGCAGATGCAAGAGCATTGCACCACATGGACTCAGCAGCAGAAAGCCAGAGTCGATTTGTGGTGAGGAATGGAGCCCTGGAGTCCTGTTAGTGTACAGTCGTGGCCAAAGGTTTTGAGAATGACACAAATATTAGTTTTCACAAAGTTTGCTGCTAAACTGCTTTTAGATCTTTGTTTCAGTTGTTTCTGTGATGTAGTGAAATATAATTACACGCACTTCATACGTTTCAAAGGCTTTTATCGACAATTACATGACAATTATGCAAAGAGTCAGTATTTGCAGTGTTGGCCCTTCTTTTTCAGGACCTCTGCATTTCGACTGGGCATGCTCTCAATCAACTTCTGGGCTAATTCCTGACTGATAGCAACCCATTCTTTCACTTCACTTCTTGGAGTTTGTCAGAATTAGTGGGTTTTTGTTTGTCCACCCGCCTCTTGAGGATTAACCATAAGTTCTCAATGGGATTAAGATCTGGGGAGTTTCCAGGCCATGGACCCAAAATGTCAATGTTTTGGTCCCCGAGCCACTTAGTTATCACTTTTGCCTTATGGCACGGTGCTCCATCGTGCTGGAAAATGCATTGTTCTTCACCAAACTGTTGTTGGATTGTTGGAAGAAGTTGCTGTTGGAGGGTGTTTTGGTACCATTCTATATTCATGGCTGTGTTTTTGGGCGAAATTGTGAGTGAGCCCACTCCCTTGGATGAGAAGCAACCCCACACATGAATGGTCTCAGGATGCTTTACTGTTGGCATGACCCAGGACTGATGGTAGCACTCACCTTTTCTTCTCCGGACAAGCCTTTTTCCAGATGCCCCAAACAATCGGAAAGAGGCTTCATCGGAGAATATGACTTTGCCCCAGTCCTCAGCAGTCCATTCCTGATGTTTTTTTGAAGAGAAGTGGCTTTTTTGCTGCCCTTCTTGACACCAGGCCATCTTCCAAAAGTCTTCGCCTCACTGTGCGTGCAGATGCGCTCACACCTGCCTGCTGCCATTCCTGAGCAAGCTCTGCACTGGTGGCACTCCGATCCCGCAGCTGAATCCTCTTTAGGAGACGATCCTGGCGATTGCTGGACTTTCTTGAACGCCCTGAAGCCTTCTTAACAAGAATTGAACCTCTTTCCTTGGAAGAACAATGATTTCAAGTATCACCCTCCTTTTAACATGTCAAGTCTACCATTTTAACCCAATCAGCCTGACATAATGATCTCCAGCCTTGTGCTTGTCAACATTCTCACCTGAGTTAACAAGACGATTACTGAAATGATCTCAGCAGGTCCTTTAATGACAGCAATGAAATGCAGTGGAAAGTTTTTTTGGGGATTAAGTTAATTTTCATGGCAAAGAAGGACTATGCAATTCATCTGATCACTCTTCATAACATTCTGGAGTATATGCAAATTGCTATTATAAAAACTTAAGCAGCATCTTTTCCAATTTCCAATATTTATGTAATTCTCAAAACTTTTGGCCACGACTGTATGTTGGTGAAGAGGTGCAGGCACTGCTAAGCGGTTGTTGACCACTTTAAATACCTTGATCCCAAACCAGACTGCAGGGTTGCTTGGATCTGCTGTGACCAGAAGAGAAGGCCCTGTATACCTTGCCAAGTGGTTGACCACATGACCACACTTACACTCCATCTTTTCCTTCCCATTGCAGTGTATGTGGGGACGGAGGAGCTGTAATTACACCTGCTCACCTCTGTGATGTTGATGGTGAGCAGGTAAACAGTGAAGAGAAGGCGGCGCTTGCACAAGTGCTGCATTCTCTTCAAACAGCGGATCGGCGCGGTGCTGGGAGTCAGACCCCTGCGGATATGATATTGATGACCTATCAATATAGGAAACTTACCAACCCCTTTAAGGCTGTTGAATGGTGGGCTTGTAAGATATTTAAAAAGAGAGTTCGATGAAAGGAAAGGACCACGCAATGTGAACATGTTGTTCAAGGAGTTATGAGGCAAATAGGAGTAGGGAGATGTGGCAGTAACTGGACATGGTTGGGATAGCTTCTTACGAATGGTTGCAAATACATTTCTCTAAGTATTTATACTAGACAACTGGCATAAAGACATCTGTAAATCTCCTCTATACATGTCTATATTTTCTGCTTACCACATAGTATATTACAAAACTGTCTGTCTGCAGCCACCACTGGGGGGGGGGGGGTGGGTTCATTCATTGAACTTAATGCTAGCTTTTATAATCCCTTTGTACTGTGCTATATCTAGTGGAGGCTACAGGAAAATGCAGTGTTTCTGTATCCAGAAGCAGAAGGAGTTTTTGCCATGGCTCCTCTCACCCCAGAATCTAGTACAGTTTCTACATGTTAATATGATAATTTTTCTTTTAATTCTTTGTAGGTAATAGGGGTTTTCCAAGCTCTGATATTAAAGGGCTTCTGTCACCCCACTAAAGTGCTATTTTTTTTTTGGCCTGTTAAATTAGTTATATTGCGATCTATAAATATAATGGTGTTACTTACTTTGATCCAGCAGTTTCTTCCAAAAACGAAGTTTTATAATATGTAAATTCGGTCTCTACCAGCAAGTAGGGCGGTTACTTGCTGGTAGCTGCTGCAGAAAACCGCCCCCTCGTCGTGTTGATTGACAGGGCCAGCCGGGATCTCCTCCTCCGGCCAGCCCTGTCGGCATTTCAAAAATCGCGCGCCTGTGTTCATTCGGCGCAGGCACTCTGAGATGAGGAGGCTTGCCTCCTCAGCACTCCCTCAGTGCGCCTGCGCCGATGACGTCTTCTATTTCGGTGATGTCATCGGCGCAGGCGCACTGAGGGAGTTCTGAGGAGACGAGCCTCCTCATGTCAGAGCGCCTGCGCCGAATGAACACAGGCGCGCGATTTTTGAAATGCCGACAGGGCTGGCCGGAGGAGGAGATCCCGGCTGGCCCTGTCAATCAACACGACGAGGGGACGGTTTTCTGCAGCAGCTACCAGCAAGTAGCCGCCCTACTTGCTGGTAGAGACCGGATTTACATATTATAAAACTTTGTTTTTGGAAGAAACTGCTGGATCAAAGTAAGTAACACCATTATATTTTCATAGATCGCAATATAACTAATTTAACTAGCCCAAAAAAAAAAAATCACTTTAGTGGGGTGACAGAAGCCCTTTAAGGACCTATTCTCAGGGGTGGGGCTCTGTGGGGGTCACTGATAAGGGGGCGTCCGATGTGAAGGTGATTTACATGGGGAAATTAAAAATAAAATAGTGTGTAACTGCAGCAGTATATAAGGCTACTAGCAACTTCCCCGTAAGGAAAACCAAAGGCATGGATTGGCACCTGGACAAACTTGGAACAAATCCAATAAGCGCAGAGCAAAACTTTTCTAGTTTTTATATATATTGTAACAGTTTGGAGAATTAGCTCCGGCAAAGAGACACTCAGTCCAGGTTTCTTCAACAAAACAACCGCTAGTAGTTTATTTCCAACCAACATAAAGTCTATCAAACATAAATGTAGCTTTCTTTAGCGTGAAACAAATGGTTAACAGAAATATGCTTTACTGCCACACAAAGTCCAAAATAAAACAGTCTTTTCCCTTTTGGTAGTAAGGCACAGTTTACACCTTGTGAAGTCTTTGTTCACACCACGCTAGAGGTATATGTTTTCTCCTGGTTCACAGTCCTCTGAGTCAGGCCTCATGCACACGGCCGTTATTTTGGTGGGCATCCGAGCCGCAGTTTTGGCGGCTCGGATGCGGACACATTCACTTCAATGGGGCCGCAAAAGATGCGGACAGCACTCCGTGTGCTGTCCGCATCCATTGCTCCGTTCCGTGGCCCGTTAAAAATAAATAAATAACATGTCCTATTCTTGTTCGCACTTTGCGGACAAGAATAGGCATTTATATTTAGGGCTGTCCGTGTCGTTTCGCAATTTGTTTTGCGGATCTGTGATTTGCAGACCGCAAAACCCCCCCCCTGTCATGTGCATGAGGCCTCAGTAGCACACCATCTCCATGCACTGCTCCATCCAACATACCCCCCCCCTAAGCATCTCCTAGGGGAGCTTTTATTTGCCTGCACCTGTGGGTGGAGCAGTAGTCATGGTCAACCTCTTAGTACCCGGTAAAGAACATATCTCCCTTGTCAAATTAACCCCCTCACTTTATCATATATATATATATATATATATATATATATATATATATTTGTTAATGCCTTTTCTGATACTCAATGAATTATCTCTACTTTATTCTGAGGTGCAGTTTATATGCATATGAACTTTGGTCATGTTTAAACTCTGTCAAAGCTGTGTAAGCCTTGGAGCCTTTAACTAGATATGGGCAAATGATGCCACTGACAGTCTTTGGCATTGTCACTGTGGTTATTGGCAATTACTTAATATAAATATTTAAACCGTGGCCGACCCTTACCCTAAAAAGAATTTGGTGTAGTGCACTTTTGTGCAATTATAGAATGACCCCCTTAAGAATGACAATACAGTACAGACTATTTGTATATGTTAGTTCCAAACAAATATACCAAGTGGTTGTTCAAACCTAGGGGCAATAAAATGTAAAATGCAAAGTTACTTCTCAAGAAATCGTAAAGGCGTTATCCAATTTCTCAAACAGCCCCCCCATGTGACCGTCCCCTCACAGGTAATATACTTACCCCGTTCTCCATTCCCTGCGCCGCTCCTGCTCCTCGCACTGTTGCTTCTCCCTGTACACAGATGAAAACATCCGGTGTCGGGGGAAGCAGCCAATGGCAGGCGGGGACAGGCTCGTCCCCGCCTGCCATTGGCTGTTCCCCTGGACACCGGATGTTTTCATCCATGTTCAGGGAGAAGCAGCAGCGACGGTGTGGGGAGCAGGAGCGGTGTAGGGAGCAGGGTAAGTATATTACTTGTGAGGGGCCTGGAACATGTAGGGACTGTTTGAGAAATTGGATAACCCCTTTAAGTAGACTGAAGAGAATGTCAGGCCATATGTTCAGTCTTATAGTGGTGTCAAATGACAAATGGAGATAGAATTTTTTAGTAAGGCTAACATATTCATAGAAACCTAGAATACCGATAACTGAAGTATACAGTGTTGCCCATAATTATTTATACCCCTAGCAAATTTTGACTTAGTTACTTTTATTCAACCAGCAAGAAATTTTTTGATGGGAAATGACATAGGTGTCTCCCAAAAGATAATAAGAAGATGTACAAGAGGCATTATTGTGGGGGGGGGGGGGGGGGGGGGGGAACATTTCTCAGCTTTTATTTACATTTGAGCAAAAAGTGTCCAGTTAAAAATTATTCATACCCTTCTCAATAATCAATAGAAAAGCCTTTATTGGCTATTACAGCAATCAAACGCTTTCTATAATTGCAGACCAGCTTTTTGCATGTCTCCACAGGTATTTTTCCCCATTCATTTTTAGCAATAAGCTCCAAATCTTTCAGGTTGGAGGGTCTTCTTGCCATCACCCTGATCTTTAGCTCCCTCCACATATTCTCAATTGGATTCAAAATGATAAAAGAAAGGATTGCGCTACAAGAGAAGATTCTTTTGAATGTTCCTATTTTCTTACATTCGGAAAAATCTTCAGTTAGATGGACCACATTCAATCATTAGTTTTCAACAGTTGCATGGAAACCTGAAATGCAGTGAAAAAAAACGCACTATGGTGTAGTATGTTCTTAACACCTGTCGCATCAGATGTATGCGATATACTCACAAGGATCACTCGTAATGCGCATGGAAAGAGACCGGTATGTCTTCAATCAAGGGGCTCTAGTTGTAAAGCCGGCAAGGAACAGGAGCCGTCAATTCAGGAGATCTTTGTCAGAACAACGATCCTACCAGGAGAGCGTCTCTTCGAGATATAATCCGTCTCACAATTCCATAGGACTCAAAAAGGAAGGAAGGCGCAGAAATAGTGAAGTACGTAACGGTGGTTGCAGGTGAAAATGGTTTATTGTACTTACAAAAATGCAGGAAAAAAATCATGTTAAAAACAATGTATGTTGCCCGACCCGGGTTTCGCCGTAATGCTTCGTCTGGGGCGTTAATTGCTGAGTGGAAACAGCTGAATTTAAGTTCACAAAGGTACCTCCCTTCTGGTATACGGCACCGTGACCTCAACATATTTTAAAACATTTCAATGTGATTCATTAAAAGGAAGGGGGGGGGGAGAAACCACAAGTAGAGTTGAGCGAACACCTGGATGTTCGGGTTCGAGAAGTTCGGCCGAACTTCCCGTAAATGTTCGGGTTCGGCATCCGAACCCGATCTGAACTTCGTCCCGAACCCGAACCCAAACCCCATTGAAGTCAATGGGGACCCGAACTTTTGGGCACTAAAAAGGCTGTAAAACAGCCCAGGAAAGAGCTAGAGGGCTGCAAAAGGCAGCAACATGTAGGTAAATCCCCTGCAAACAAATGTGGATAGGGAAATGAATTAAAATTAAAATAAAAAAAATAAAAATGAACCAATATCAATTGGACAGAGGTCCCATAGCAGAGAATCTGGCTTCACGTCAGCAGAGAATCAGTCTCTTCATGCCATAGCAAAGAATCTGGCTTCATGTCAGCAGAGAATCAGTCTCTTCATGCCATAGCAGAGAATCTGGCTTCATGTCAGCGCAGAATCAGTCTTCATGTCATAGCAGAGAATCAGGCTTCACGTCACCCACCACTGGAACAGGCCACTGTCACACATTTAGGCCCAGGCACCCAGGCAGAGGAGAGGTCCCGTAACAGAGAATCTGGCCTTATGTCAGCGCAGAATCTGTCTTCATGTCATAGCAGAGAATCAGGCTTCACGTCACCCACCACTGGAACAGGCCACTGTCACACATTTAGGCCCAGGCACCCAGGCAGAGGAGAGAGGTCCCGTAACAGAGAATCTGGCCTTATGTCAGCGCAGAATCTGTATTCATGTCATAGCAGAGAATCAGGCTTCACGTCACCCACCACTGGAACAGGCCACTGTCACACATTTAGGCCCAGGCACCCAGGCAGAGGAGAGAGGTCCCGTAACAGAGAATCTGGCCTTATGTCAGCGCAGAATCTGTCTTCATGTCATAGCAGAGAATCAGGCTTCACGTCACCCACCACTGGAACAGGCCACTGTCACACATTTAGGCCCAGGCACCCAGGCAGAGGAGAGAGGTCCCGTAACAGAGAATCTGGCCTTATGTCAGCGCAGAATCTGTCTTCATGTCATAGCAGAGAATCAGGCTTCACGTCACCCACCACTGGAACAGGCCACTGTCACACATTTAGGCCCCGGCACCCAGGCAGAGGAGAGAGGTCCCGTAACAGAGAATCTGGCCTTATGTCAGCGCAGAATCTGTCTTCATGTCATAGCAGAGAATCAGGCTTCACGTCACCCACCACTGGAACAGGCCACTGTCACACATTTAGGCCCAGGCACCCAGGCAGAGGAGAGAGGTCCCGTAACAGAGAATCTGGCCTTATGTCAGCGCAGAATCTGTATTCATGTCATAGCAGAGAATCATGCTTCACGTCACCCACCACTGGAACAGGCCACTTTCACACATTTAGGCCCCGGCACCCAGACAGAGGAGAGCGGTCCCGTAACAGAGAATCTGGCCTTATGTCAGCGCAGAATCTGTCTTCATGTCATAGCAGAGAATCAGGCTTCACGTCACCCACCACTGGAACAGGCCACTGTCACACATTTAGGCCCCGTCACCCAGACAGAGGAGAGCGGTCCCGTAACAGAGAATCTGGCCTTATGTCAGCGCAGAATCTGTATTCATGTCATAGCAGAGAATCAGGCTTCACGTCACCCACCACTGGAACAGGCCACTGTCACACATTTAGGCCCCGGCACCCAGACAGAGGAGAGCGGTCCCGTAACAGAGAATCTGGCCTTATGTCAGCGCAGAATCTGTCTTCATGTCATAGCAGAGAATCAGGCTTCACGTCACCCACCACTGGAACAGGCCACTGTCACACATTTAGGCCCAGGCACCCAGGCAGAGGAGAGAGGTCCCGTAACAGAGAATCTGGCCTTATGTCAGCGCAGAATCTGTATTCATGTCATAGCAGAGAATCAGGCTTCACGTCACCCACCACTGGAACAGGCCACTGTCACACATTTAGGCCCCGGCACCCAGACAGAGGAGAGCGGTCCCGTAACAGAGAATCTGGCCTTATGTCAGCGCAGAATCTGTCTTCATGTCATAGCAGAGAATCAGGCTTCACGTCACCCACCACTGGAACAGGCCACTGTCACACATTTAGGCCCCGGCACCCAGACAGAGGAGAGCGGTCCCGTAACAGAGAATCTGGCCTTATGTCAGCGCAGAATCTGTCTTCATGTCATAGCAGAGAATCAGGCTTCACGTCACCCACCACTGGAACAGGCCACTGTCACACATTTAGGCCCCGGCACCCAGACAGAGGAGAGCGGTCCCGTAACAGAGAATCTGGCCTTATGTCAGCGCAGAATCTGTCTTCATGTCATAGCAGAGAATCAGGCTTCACGTCACCCACCACTGGAACAGGCCACTGTCACACATTTAGGCCCAGGCACCCAGGCAGAGGAGAGAGGTCCCGTAACAGAGAATCTGGCCTTATGTCAGCGCAGAATCTGTATTCATGTCATAGCAGAGAATCAGGCTTCACGTCACCCACCACTGGAACAGGCCACTGTCACACATTTAGGCCCCGGCACCCAGACAGAGGAGAGGTTCATTCAACTTTGGGTTGCCCCGCAATATAATGGTAAAATGAAATTAAAAATAGTATTGAATGAGGAAGTGCCCTGGAGTAGAATAATATATTGTTAAGGGGAGGTAGTTAATATCTAATCTGCACAAGGGATGGACAGGTCCTGTGGGATCCATGCCTGGTTCATTTTTATGAACGTCAGCTTGTCCACATTGGCTGTAGACAGGCGGCTGCGTTTGTCTGTAATGACGCCCCCTGCCGTGCTGAATACACGTTCAGACAAAACGCTGGCCGCCAGGCAGGCCAGCACCTCCAAGGCATAAAAGGCTAGCTCTGGCCACGTGGACAATTTGGAGACCCAGAAGTTGAATGGGGCCGAACCATCAGTCAGTACGTGGAGGGGTGTGCACAGGTACTGTTCCACCATGTTAGTGAAATGTTGCCTCCTGCTAACACGTTCCGTATCAGGTGGTGGTGCAATTAGCTGTGGCGTGTTGACAAAACTTTTCCACATCTCTGCCATGCTAACCCTGCCCTCAGAGGAGCTGGGCGTGACACAGCTGCGTTGGCGACCTCTTGCTCCTCCTCTGCCTTCGCCTTGGGCTTCCACTGGTTCCCCTGTGACATTTGGGAATGCTCTCAGTAGCGCGTCTACCAACGTGCGCTTGTACTCGCGCATCTTCCTATCACGCTCCAGTGTAGGAAGTAAGGTGGGCACATTGTCTTTGTACCGGGGATCCAGCAGGGTGGCAACCCAGTAGTCCGCACACGTTAAAATGTGGGCAACTCTGCTGTCGTTGCGCAGGCACTGCAGCATGTAGTCGCTCATGTGTGCCAGGCTGCCCAGAGGTAAGGACAAGCTGTCCTCTGTGGGAGGCGTATCGTCATCGTCCTGTGTTTCCCCCCAGCCACGCACCAGTGATGGGCCCGAGCTGCTTTGGGTGCCACCCCGCTGTGAACATGCTTCATCCTCATCCTCCTCCACCTCCTCCTCATCCTCGTCCTCCTCGTCCTCCAGTAGTGGGCCCTGTCTGGCCACATTTGTACCTGGCCTCTGGTGTTGCAAAAAACCTCCCTCTGAGTCACTTCGAAGAGACTGGCCTGAAAGTGCTAAAAATGACCCCTCTTCCTCCTCTTCCTCCTGGGCCACCTCCTCTTCCATCATCGCCCTAAGTGTTTTCTCAAGGAGACATAGAAGTGGTATTGTAACGCTGATAACGGCGTCATCGCCACTGGCCATGTTGGTGGAGTACTCGAAACAGCGCAACAGGGCACACAGCTCTCGCATGGAGGCCCAGTCATTGGTGGTGAAGTGGGTCTGATCCACAGTGCGACTGACCCGTGCGTGCTGCAGCTGAAACTCCACTATGGCCTGCTGCTGCTCGCACAGTCTGTCCAGCATATGCAAGGTGGAGTTCCACCTGGTGGGCACGTCGCATATGAGGCGGTGAGTGGGAAGGCCGAAGTTACGCTGTAGCGCAGACAGGCGACCAGCGGCAGGGTGTGAACGCCGGAAGCGCGAACAGACGGCCCGCACTTTATGCAGCAGCTCTGACATGTCGGGGTAGTTGCGAATGAACTTCTGCACCACCAAATTCAGCACATGCGCCAGGCAAGGGATGTGCGTCAAACCGGCTAGTCCCAGAGCTGCAACGAGATTTCGCCCATTATCGCACACCACCAGGCCGGGCTTGAGGCTCACCGGCAGCAACCACTCGTCGGTCTGTTGTTCTATACCCCGCCACAACTCCTGTGCGGTGTGGGGCCTGTCCCCCAAACATATGAGTTTCAGAATGGCCTGCTGACGTTTACCCCGTGCTGTGCTGAAGTTGGTGGTGAAGGTGTGTGGCTGACTGGATGAGCAGGTGGAAGAAGAGGAGGAGGAAGCTGAGTAGGAGGAGGAGGAGACAGGAGGCAAAGAATGTTGCCCTGCGATCCTTGGCGGCTGAAGGACGTGCGCCAAACAGCTCTCCGCCTGGGGCCCAGCCGCCACTACATTTACCCAGTGTGCAGTTAGGGAGATATAGCGTCCCTGGCCGTGCTTACTGGTCCACGTATCTGTGGTTAGGTGGACCTTGCCACAGATGGCGTTGCGCAGTGCACACTTGATTTTATCGGACACTTGTTTGTGCAGAGAAGGCACGGCTCTCTTGGAGAAGTAGTGGCGGCTGGGAACAACATACTGTGGGACAGCAAGTGACATGAGCTGTTTGAAGCTGTGTGTGTCCACCAGCCTAAATGACAGCATTTCATAGGCCAGTAGTTTAGAAATGCTGGCATTCAGGGCCAGGGATCGAGGGTGGCTAGGTGGGAATTTACGCTTTCTCTCAAATGTTTGTGAGATGGAGAGCTGAACGCTGCCGTGTGACATGGTTGAGATGCTTGGTGACGCAGGTGGTGGTGTTGGTGGTACATCCCATGTTTGCTGGGCGGCAGGTGCCAACGTTCCTCCAGAGGCGGAGGAAGAGGCCGAGGCGGTGGCAGCAGCAGCAGAAGAGGCCGAGGCGGCGGCAGCAGCAGAAGAGGCCGAGGCGGCAGCAGCAGAAGAGGTAGCAGGGGGAGCCTGAGTGACTTCCTTGTTTTTAAGGTGTTTACTCCACTGCAGTTCATGCTTTGCATGCAGGTGCCTGGTCATGCAGGTTGTGCTAAGGTTCAGAACGTTAATGCCTCGCTTCAGGCTCTGATGGCACAGCGTGCAAACCACTCGGGTCTTGTCGTCAGCACATTGTTTGAAGAAGTGCCATGCCAGGGAACTCCTTGAAGCTGCCTTTGGGGTGCTCGGTCCCAGATGGCGGCGGTCAGTAGCAGGCGGAGTCTCTTGGCGGCGGGTGTTCTGATTTTGCCCACTGCTCCCTCTTTTGCTACGCTGTTGGCTCGGTCTCACCACTGCCTCTTCCTCCGAACTGTGAAAGTCAGTGGCATGACCTTCATTCCATGTGGGGTCTAGGACCTCATCGTCCCCTGCATCGTCTTCCACCCAGTCTTGATCCCTGACCTCCTGTTCAGTCTGCACACTGCAGAAAGACGCAGCAGTTGGCACCTGTGTTTCGTCATCATCAGAGACGTGCTGAGGTGGTATTCCCATGTCCTCATCATCAGGAAAAATAAGTGGTTGTGCGTTAGTGCATTCTATCTCTTCCACCCCTGGAGAAGGGCTAGGTGGATGCCCTTGGGAAACCCTGGCAGCAGAGTCTTCAAACAGCATAAGAGACTGCTGCATAACTTGAGGCTCAGACAGTTTCCCTGATATGCATGGGGGTGATGTGACAGACCGATGGGCTTGGTTTTCATGCGCCATCTGTGCGCTTTCTGCAGAAGACTGGGTGGGAGATAATGTGAACGTGCTGAATCCACTGTCGGCCACCCAATTGACTAATGCCTGTACCTGCTCAGGCCTTACCATCCTTAGAACGGCATTGGGCCCCACCAAATATCGCTGTAAATTCTGCTGGCTACTGGGACCTGAGGTAGTTGGTTCACTAGGACGTGTGGCTGTGGCAGAACGGCCACGTCCTCTCCCAGCACCAGAGGGTCCACTAACACCACCACGACCATGTCCACGTCCGCGTCCCTTATTAGATGTTTTCCTCATTGTTCCCGTTCACCACAATTTTGAGAATGGCAAATTTGGGAATGCTTTTTCAACCCAGAAAAAAAAGTGTGCTTTTACGGTCACTACAAATAACTTGACCAGCTAAAACAGTGCAGATTTGGTTGAATAGAGATGTGAGACCTGTTTTTTTTTTGCGCTGTGTGACAGGTATAGGTTTAATCACAGAATCACACTTCTATCAGCACGCTAGCGTGTGTCTTAGGTTTTTCTGAATGACACTATAAATACCTTCAATGTAAGATTTTCTTTTTGGGATAGATTTCAAGTAGGCCTCAAATACCAGAAACTAGTTATTTTGAGAATGGCAAATTTGGGAATGCTTTTTCAACCCAGAACAAAAAGTCTGCTTTTACGGTCACTACAAATAACTTGACCAGCTAAAACAGTGCAGATTTGGTTGAATAGAGATGTGAGACCTGTTTTTTTTTGCGCTGTGTGACACGTATAGGTTTAATCACAGAATCACACTTCTATCAGCACGCTAGCGTGTGTCTTAGGTTTTTCTGAATGACACTATCAATACCTTCAATGTAAGATTTTCTTTTTGGGATAGATTTCAAGTAGGCCTCAAATACCAGAAACTAGTTATTTTGAGAATGGCAAATTTGGGAATGCTTTTTCAACCCAGAACAAAAAGTCTGCTTTTACGGTCACTACAAATAACTTGACCAGCTAAAACAGTGCAGATTTGGTTGAATAGAGATGTGAGACCTGTTTTTTTTGCGCTGTGTGACAGGTATAGGTTTAATCACAGAATCACACTTCTATCAGCAAGCTAGCGTGTGTCTTAGGTTTTTCTGAATGACACTATAAATACCTTCAATGTAAGATTTTCTTTTTGGGATAGATTTCAAGTAGGCCTCAAATACCAGAAACTAGTTATTTTGAGAATGGCAAATTTGGGAATGCTTTTTCTTTGTGATCAATAGTTTTTTATTCAAGTTTTTCAGGAAATCATTGACATACATTGACATTTATGAAGTATCAATATACATTTGTGTTGTATTTCTTTGAGCAGTTTAACAAAACATACATCTAAATAAAGAAAAGGGGAAGAGGGGGGGGGGATGGGGGGAGGGAGGGGAGGGGTATGAGAGTGGGGAGAGGGGTGGGAAAAAAGACAAAAAACAGCACATCCGAGAACATACATGCTAGTAAATATATATTCAGTCAGGTACATACATATCCGTTTGTTGTGTACAATTACATTTGTTCAGCAGCAAATATCACTGCTGTGCCTGGTGCGAGTTCGGTACCCTAATTCAGGTCAGGTCAATTGGAGTTTTGCTCTATATTCTTCCCATTTACTCCATGCTTTGTCAAACTTCAGAGAGGGTGGAAAGTTATATGATAAAATCTTTTCATATGAGTGGGTTTTATCTACTCTTTCAATTATTTCTCTAATTGTGTGGATTATTTGTGATTTCCAGTGTTTGGCTATGGATATCTTAGTTGACATAAGGAGATGCGTTACGCTCACTCGATAAGATGGCGGGAATCTTCCTATATCAATCAGAAGCAGTGCCATTAGTGGGGTTGGCATTGTTAAGATTCCAGTCATGTCGGAGATTATCATGAAGATCTGTTTCCACAGATTATCTAGAAGGGGGCACTGCCACAAGATATGAAGCAATGTGCCTCTACATGCACATCCTCTCCAGCAAAGGTGTGATGAGCCTGGGTATATTACGCTAAGTCTGTCCGGGGTGTAGTACCATCGCAAGGCTGTTTTCATATATGACTCATAGTGCAGAGTGCATCTAAAACATTTAGCAGCAAACTTAAGGGCATGTGTCCATTGGGTTTTTTCAATCGGTAGTTTTATTTCAAGTTCCCATGCTTTGAAAGGGGAGGTTTTCACAAATACCTCTTTATCACCCAGTGCGGTATATAGGGGCTTTATACCTTTCTTTATCGGAATTGCTCGAGACCAGGTTGTAAAAATCTGGTGATCAGCCTTTACAACGAGTGGATCGTTAGAAGTCAAGAGGTGTCTAATGCGGAGGTATTTGTAAAAATCACGATTGGAAATATCATATATCTGGTGTATGTGTTCGAAACTACTTAGTTGGTCACCCACATATAATTCAGAAATCTTGTTTAGCCCTTTTTTCCTCCATGAGGATAGGTCAATATCTTCTATGCAAATCTCTAGGAATTCTATAGGGGTCCATTTACATATAGATTTTTCCCCAGTTGACCCTATTGAATGGTATTCTTTCCAATTTGTCAGGGAAGCTGAGACGCTGTGTGGTATATCTTTGGGTATTTTGAATGATGTGCATAAAGTAGCCAGGAGAAGGGCTTTTAGATTATGAGATGGGGATAAGGCGGTTTCTATAGCTACCCAGGGGTACGTTTGGGCATTTGTCCACCATTGTTTCAAATGTGAGACTTGGGTGGCAAGGTAGTAATGTTTGACATTGGGAAGACCTAGGCCTCCAGCTTTCCTATCTCTTACCAAAATGTTATAGGCTATACGGGGTTTACTTTTGTTCCAGACAAAGTTTTTTTTTTTTTTTTTTGGAAGAAGACCTGTGGCAACATGATCGGAAGGTTCCTGAATAAATACAGTAATTTCGGAAGTAGAAGCATCTTGTATGAAGCAATCCTCCCCAGCCAGGACACCTCACATTTTGCCAATTGATCCATCTCCGCATCCAGATTCGCCATCAATGGAACGTAGTTAGCAGTATATAAAGACCCGATTTGTGTGGTGATATATATCCCTAAGTATTTTATCTTGTGGTCTTGCCAATCTAGTGGAAATTGCCGTTTCATTTGTTTCCGGGTTATCTCCGGGACTTGTAAAGGCAATACTTGAGACTTATCTAGGTTAAGTTTGTAGTAAGAGAGGTTGCCGAATTTTTCTATAATTTCCAGAGCCGCGGATAGGGAACTAGGGGGATCAGTAAGAGACAATATGATATCGTCTGCATACAGGGATATACGGTGATCTAATCCTCCTATATTCACCCCATGAATGTTTGGACTCTGTCTGATCGCCTGCGCTAAAGGCTCTATTGTAAGAATAAAGATGATGGGAGATAAGGGACATCCTTGCCTAGTTCCATTTGTTATGGCAAATTCATCAGACATAGTGCCATTGACAAGGACTCTCGCTGTAGGTTCTGTATATAATGCTTTTATCATGGAGATGATTTCCGTTGTGAAACCCATTTTACCTAGTACCGAAAATGCAAAAGACCAGCTAACACGGTCAAATGCCTTTTCCGCGTCTAAGGCCACTAACGTTGATGGTAGTTTTCGTTTGTTCACAAAATCCAAAATGTTTACTATTCTTCTTGTATTATCAGAGCCACATCTACCCTGAACAAAGCCGACCTGATCAATAGTCACTAATTGTGGGATGATCGAGGTCAACCTATTTACTAAAAGTTTGGCGTAAAGTTTGGTGTCGGTGTTTAAGAGGGATATGGGCCGGAAATTTTGGGGATAAATGGGGTCTTTTCCCGGTTTAGGAAGGGTCACTATTGTGGCATTTAACATTTCTTTTGGGAGGTGACCTGTAGAACGAATATCTTCTAATGTGTTACGCAGATGGGGTATCAGCTCAGACATAAATATTTTATAGTATTGGGTAGATAATCCGTCTGGACCTGGGGCTTTGTGAGAGGGAAGCGTTTTAATAGTATTCTTTATTTCCTCGTCTGAGAAAGGTCTAGATATGGATCTTGTTTGTTCTTCAGACATACGAGGCAAAGAAACCGAATCTAGAAACCTATTAACCTCCTCTTGAGAGGGTGTATGGACATTGGAGGAAGCCAAGTTATATAGAGAGGAATAATAATCCTTGAATTTGTTGGCTATGCTTTTAGGGTCATATATTTTCGCTCCTGTTGTATCTTTTATCAGGAAAGGGATTTTGGATTTATATGTTCTAGCTTTTAGTCTGCGTGCTAGCAATTTGCTAGCTTTATTATCTTGCGAGTAATACTGAACCTTTAAAGATCTCATGCTTTTTTCATAACTGAGTAAAAGGCATTCATTTAGCTGGGTACGCAGCTGCCTTAATTTGTCTGTTAGGGAGGATGAGATATCTCTCTTATTAAGTGATTCAATGCGTCTGATCTCAGACATGAGATCCGTGAATCTTTTTTCCCTTTCTTTTTTAAAGCGGCTACCTAGTTTGATAAAGATGCCCCTGATGAATGCTTTATGAGCATTCCATAAGATAGCCGAGTCTTTCACAGATCCTGCATTTAGAGCAAAAAATTCCCGTAATTCTTTGGAGAACTCGGGTTGGTACCTTTTATGTGTCATGAGATATTCATTGTTCCTCCACTGGGGGGACACCGATGGTTCAAATTTTTCTTTGAGTGTTAGATTGATGGTGGCATGGTCCGACCATGTGATAGTATCAATGGATGCGGAGATGGAGCAAGGCAGGAGAGACCTGGAAATTAAAAACAGGTCAATTCTGGAGTACATTTTATGTCTGGGGGAGAAGAACGTGTAATCTCTTTCAGATTCATGTAAGATGCGCCATATATCATATAAATCTTGTTTACATAGGAATTTTGCTAGAGATTGGGATCTCCATGTGGATGATGATGTGGTATCCCATTGGCAGTCATGTATAGTATTGAAATCTCCACAAATCACCAGGTGTCCCTTCCTAATTTTGTCAATTTTGTTCATGAGCTTGTTAAAAAAGGACACCTGATGCCTATGCGGTGCATAAATTGCCACAATTGTGTACTGTGCACTGTTAATAGTACCTACGAGTATTATGAACCTGCCTCCTGGGTCTATGACAATTTCTGTCTGATTGAAGGCTACTGTATCTTTGATAGCCAATAGCACTCCTCTCTGCTTTTTTGCATAATTTGCTTGGAAGATGTGCGGAAATTTAGGGTGATGTATTCTATGAGCATCAGAGGCCACAAGATGAGTCTCTGACGCACAGAAAACGTCAGATCTCTGGGAAATGGCTTCCTTCCACATCAATGAGCGTTTGAGTGGGCTGTTCAGGCCCTTAACATTCATGGATGCGAGTTTAAGCGGCATGGTAATTACATAATTTGCTAGGGGGATTTGCACATACCTTCAAGAGATTTAGAGGGTAATACCTTTGAGTTTGAATGCAATATATAATCGTCGGCATATACGCAATTGAGTACTGGCGGCGGCTGATGTACCTGATAAAATGTGCTGTAATAATAAAGAAAATAGAAATAAAAGTAAAAGACAACATGGAACAATTGCCCCTTATAAGATAAAGGAGCGAACAAATCAGAGAATAAGCAATCAACAAAAACGGTTGGTTGCAATTCTTTTGGGGGAAACAACCTCTCATAGGAAGTCTCTAGTGGCAACTACTGACCACCTCAGGAGTAAAGGTAATTGTAAACAGTGACCTCGTTCGCCTATCAGCGTGGTCTATTCGCCGTTTTCCATTCCGCGGACATATGCCTTTGCTTCTCAGCTTCTGCTGGACGGTGGCTGGTGGAAATTGTGATCCCCCATTCAAATAGCAAGCGTGTCCCTTCTGTGATGGAAAAGATGTTGTGTAGCTTTCCATTTCGGGTGATCTGTAACTTCACAGGGAATCCCCAACGGTAGGCGATATTATTTTCTCTCAGAGCAGAAGTAATAGGTATTAGCTGCCTTCTCATGCGAAGAGTGGTAGCAGAGAGATCTGTAAACATTTTGATTTGGTGATACGGTGCGGGAAGTTCTTTCAGAGACCTGGCAGCCGCCATGGCCCTCTCTTTGACGTGAAAGAAATGAATTCTTGCCAGCACGTCCCTGGGCACGGAATCTGGAATGTGCCTGGGTTTAACTATGCGATGTGCACGGTCGATCACTAGCTCTCTTGATTCACAGCTTGGAAGCAACTTTTTTAATAAAGACTGTAGAAATGCAGACAGATCAGCAGACGGAATGTCCTCCGCAATGCCTCTGAACTTTATATTATTTCTTCTTGATCTGTCTTCCAGATCAGTAACTTTTGCCCTTAATGCTTCCACTTCTTCTGTTAACTCATAGTGGGAGTCAATAAGCTGGTTGTGGGAGTTAGCATATTCCCCCATTTTGTGCTCGATGTGCTCTACTCTGCCGGAAACATCTTGTAACTGTGTGTGCAGAGGGGTATACAGCTTAGTGATGTCTTGGTGCAGCGACTTGTTAAGCGCCAGCAGCAGATTTTTAATCAGCGAGCCAGATGCAGGCTCATCTGAAGTTTCTATGGAGGAGAGAGTGTCTGAAAGGGCATCTGGGAGTACAGAGGTAGGTGAGACTGGTGCGTTTACCTCATTAATGTCATCCGCCGTTGCCGCCATGGATTGCTGTTTGGCGGGAATTCCGGCTGGCAGAGATGGCGCCTCCCTCTCCACTGAGTCTCCTGTGTCCTCGGTGTCTTCCCATGTCAGCTGGGAGAATCTGGATCCGCTGTCCGAGGATGGCGGCAGCTTCTGCTTCTGTGGGGCACGCTGAATGCTGTCTGTGTCGGCAGCAGTGTTTCCCGTCTTTGGGGCCGGGGACGGAGGCTTTCGCTTTGTGGCAGGTAGATTTGTGCTTTCCTCCATTGGCGCTCCGGACGGCTCTCGGTCTTTCTCAAAGTAAAAGTCCAATTTACCCTGCGCCTTGCTCGATTTTCTTCCTCTGGTCATCATGCGGATTGTCACCAGAATATTTGTCTGCAAAATGGGGTGGAAAGAGGGTGATATGCTGCATAAATCCTGAGGTGGTGACGGAGCTCCTCTAACGTGCGGCCATGCAGGTCAGCGGCAAGCCACGCCCCCCTGGGAATGCTTTTTCAACCCAGAACAAAAAGTCTGCTTTTACGGTCACTACAAATAACTTGACCAGCTAAAACAGTGCAGATTTGGTTGAATAGAGATGTGAGACCTGTTTTTTTTTGCGCTGTGTGACAGGTATAGGTTTAATCACAGAATCACACTTCTATCAGCACGCTAGCGTGTGTCTTAGGTTTTTCTGAATGACACTATCAATACCTTTAATGTAAGATTTTCTTTTTGGGATAGATTTCAAGTAGGCCTCAAATACCAGAAACTAGTTATTTTGAGAATGGCAAATTTGGGAATGCTTTTTCAACCCAGAACAAAAAGTCTGCTTTTACGGTCACTACAAATAACTTGACCAGCTAAAACAGTGCAGATTTGGTTGAATAGAGATGTGAGACCTGTTTTTTTTGCGCTGTGTGACAGGTATAGGTTTAATCACAGAATCACACTTCTATCAGCACGCTAGCGTGTGTCTTAGGTTTTTCTGAATGACACTATCAATACCTTCAATGTAAGATTTTCTTTTTGGGATAGATTTCAAGTAGGCCTCAAATACCAGAAACTAGTTATTTTGAGAATGGCAAATTTGGGAATGCTTTTTCAACCCAGAACAAAAAGTCTGCTTTTACGGTCACTACAAATAACTTGACCAGCTAAAATAGTGCAGATTTGGTTGAATAGAGATGTGAGACCTGTTTTTTTTTGCGCTGTGTGACAGGTATAGGTTTAATCACAGAATCACACTTCTATCAGCACGCTAGCGTGTGTCTTAGGTTTTTCTGAATGACACTATCAATACCTTCAATGTAAGATTTTCTTTTTGGGATAGATTTCAAGTAGGCCTCAAATACCAGAAACTAGTTATTTTGAGAATGGCAAATTTGGGAATGCTTTTTCAACCCAGAACAAAAAGTCTGCTTTTACGGTCACTACAAATAACTTGACCAGCTAAAACAGTGCAGATTTGGTTGAATAGAGATGTGAGACCTGTTTTTTTTTGCGCTGTGTGACACGTATAGGTTTAATCACAGAATCACACTTCTATCAGCACGCTAGCGTGTGTCTTAGGTTTTTCTGAATGACACTATCAATACCTTCAATGTAAGATTTTCTTTTTGGGATAGATTTCAAGTAGGCCTCAAATACCAGAAACTAGTTATTTTGAGAATGGCAAATTTGGGAATGCTTTTTCAACCCAGAACAAAAAGTCTGCTTTTACGGTCACTACAAATAACTTGACCAGCTAAAACAGTGCAGATTTGGTTGAATAGAGATGTGAGACCTGTTTTTTTTGCGCTGTGTGACAGGTATAGGTTTAATCACAGAATCACACTTCTATCAGCACGCTAGCGTGTGTCTTAGGTTTTTCTGAATGACACTATCAATACCTTCAATGTAAGATTTTCTTTTTGGGATAGATTTCAAGTAGGCCTCAAATACCAGAAACTAGTTATTTTGAGAATGGCAAATTTGGGAATGCTTTTTCAACCCAGAACAAAAAGTGTGCTTTTACGGTCACTACAAATAACTTGACCAGCTAAAACAGTGCAGATTTGGTTGAATAGAGATGTGAGACCTGTTTTTTTTTGCGCTGTGTGACAGGTATAGGTTTAATCACAGAATCACACTTCTATCAGCACGCTAGCGTGTGTCTTAGGTTTTTCTGAATGACACTATCAATACCTTCAATGTAAGATTTTCTTTTTGGGATAGATTTCAAGTAGGCCTCAAATACCAGGAACTAGTTATTTTGAGAATGGCAAATTTGGGAATGCTTTTTCAACCCAGAACAAAAAGTGTGCTTTTACGGTCACTACAAATAACTTGACCAGCTAAAACAGTGCAGATTTGGTTGAATAGAGATGTGAGACCTGTTTTTTTTTGCGCTGTGTGACACGTATAGGTTTAATCACAGAATCACACTTCTATCAGCACGCTAGCGTGTGTCTTAGGTTTTTCTGAATGACACTATCAATACCTTCAATGTAAGATTTTCTTTTTGGGATAGATTTCAAGTAGGCCTCAAATACCAGAAACTAGTTATTTTGAGAATGGCAAATTTGGGAATGCTTTTTCAACCCAGAACAAAAAGTCTGCTTTTACGGTCACTACAAATAACTTGACCAGCTAAAACAGTGCAGATTTGGTTGAATAGAGATGTGAGACCTGTTTTTTTTGCGCTGTGTGACAGGTATAGGTTTAATCACAGAATCACACTTCTATCAGCACGCTAGCGTGTGTCTTAGGTTTTTCTGAATGACACTATCAATACCTTCAATGTAAGATTTTCTTTTTGGGATAGATTTCAAGTAGGCCTCAAATACCAGAAACTAGTTATTTTGAGAATGGCAAATTTGGGAATGCTTTTTCAACCCAGAACAAAAAGTGTGCTTTTACGGTCACTACAAATAACTTGACCAGCTAAAACAGTGCAGATTTGGTTGAATAGAGATGTGAGACCTGTTTTTTTTTGCGCTGTGTGACAGGTATAGGTTTAATCACAGAATCACACTTCTATCAGCACGCTAGCGTGTGTCTTAGGTTTTTCTGAATGACACTATCAATACCTTCAATGTAAGATTTTCTTTTTGGGATAGATTTCAAGTAGGCCTCAAATACCAGAAACTAGTTATTTTGAGAATGGCAAATTTGGGAATGCTTTTTCAACCCAGAACAAAAAGTGTGCTTTTACGGTCACTACAAATAACTTGACCAGCTAAAACAGTGCAGATTTGGTTGAATAGAGATGTGAGACCTGTTTTTTTTTGCGCTGTGTGACAGGTATAGGTTTAATCACAGAATCACACTTCTATCAGCACGCTAGCGTGTGTCTTAGGTTTTTCTGAATGACACTATCAATACCTTCAATGTAAGATTTTCTTTTTGGGATAGATTTCAAGTAGGCCTCAAATACCAGAAACTAGTTATTTTGAGAATGGCAAATTTGGGAATGCTTTTTCAACCCAGAAAAAAAGTGTGCTTTTACGGTCAATACAAATAACTTGACCAGCTAAAACAGTACAGATTTGGTTGAATAGAAATGTCAGGTCTATTTTTTAGGCGCTGGGTGACAGGCTCAACTTGCCCCTGATGTAATATATGGCCATAAAATAACCACACTGTTGATGGTTAAATGCACTTGGGTGACACAGGCTCAGCCTGCACCAGATGAAGTATATGGCCAAAAAATAATCAGACTGTTGATGGTTAAATGCACTTGGGTGACACAGGCTCAGCCTGCACCAGATGTAGTATATGGCCAAAAAATAATCAGACTGTTGATGGTTAAATGCACTTGGGTGACACAGGCTCAGCCTGCAGCTGATGTAGGATATAGCACAAAATAACCACACTATCGATGGTTAAATACACTTGGGTGACACAGGCTCAGCCTGCAGCTGATGTAGTATATGGCCAAAAAATAATCAGACTGTTGATGGTTAAATGCACTTGGGTGACACAGGCTCAGCCTGCAGCTGATGTAGTATATGGCCAAAAAATAACCAGACTGTTGATGGTTAAATGCACTTCGGTGACACAGGCTCAGCCTGCAGCTGATGTAGGATATAGCACAAAATAACCACACTATCGATGGTTAAATACACTTGGTGATAGCTCGTGCTGGCGCACCACAAGTCACAAAATGGCCGCCGATCACCCCAGAAAAAAGTGATCTAAAAACGCTCTGGGCAGCCTCAAAAAAGTGAGCAAGTCAATAATAGCACTTCAAGGATCCACAGCTGCAGATCGATTACAGAATGAAGTCTTTTGGAGGAGTTAATCTGCCTAATCTCGCCCTAACGTCGCAGCTGCAACATCTCCCTATACTGATCATAGCAGAGTGACGTGCGGCGCTACGTGACTCCAGCTTAAATAGAGGCTGGGTCACATGGTGCACTGGCCAATCACAGCCATGCCAATAGTAGGCATGGCTGTGATGGCCTCTTGGGCCAAGTAGTATGACGCTTGTTGATTGGCTGCTTTGCAGCCTTTCAAAAAGCGCCAAGAAAGCGCCGAACACCGAACCCGAACCCGGACTTTTACGAAAATGTTCGGGTTCGGGTCCGTGTCATGGACACCCCAAAATTCGGTACGAACCGAACTATACAGTTCGGGTTCGCTCATCCCTAACCACAAGGTTCCAACCACACATATACATAACAAAATCGGACATTGACATGAGAACTTAATAACAGAGATACAAAATATATCAGTTGCAGGACCTATAGCTCCTCCTATTTTAAAAAAAGCAAAAACTACTAACTTCTCCCTTCATGCCTAAACTATACAGGCATTGACATCACATTCTATATTCAACCCCTGAGGTTGAATCGTATTTAACAAATACATCCACTCTACCTCCCTCCTATTTAAAATTGCGACAAAATCTCCTCCACGTACAAGGGTATGGACTAACTCAATCCCAGTAAAACGCAAACCCCTGGGATTTTTTGGGTGATGGATTTTAAAATGCAAAGAGACACTGTGTGTCTCAAGTCCCTTTTTTATATTGCAAATGTGTTCCTGAACTCGAGTCTTGAGACTACGTGTGGTTCTACCCACGTATTGGAGGCCACAAGGGCACTCCAATAGATAGATAACACCCACATTGTTACAGGAGATGTTGCCTCTTATTTTAAAAGTGACTCCATTTCTTTTGTTGGATTGTATGGTTTCCACAGACATTACTCAATCCTTTTGGATGCGGTTTCTGCAAGGTATACAGAAACTGCACCATGTGAATTTACCCTTATTAGCTACTATGCGTTTTTTGTTAGTTGCAAAACTAGCACTGTGGACCAATCTGTTGGTCAAGTTGCTTGCTCTCTTAAAGACTATAGGGGGTTTGTCTGGGATCTCTTTGCTGAGGACAGGGTAATTTTTTAGTATATGCCAATTTTTATTGATAATGTTTTTAATATGACCCACTATGTTATTATACTGGGTCAAAAAACTATACCTAAAATCATATTTATTTTTTTTGCTGCTGATCTCCCTTTTCATTTTTTAGGGGCTTATTTCCATCACGTTTTTCTTCTATCTCTTTTCTGCAATTGTCCAAAAATTCTTCCTCATACCCTTTTTCCAAAAATCTCTCTTTTATCATCTGACCCTGTTCCCTAAAGTCTTCTGTTTTAGTGCAATTTTTAGAAATATGCTGAAACTGGTTTTTTGGTATATTTTTAAGCCAAGAGGGATAATGGCAACTGTTGAGTCGTCCAACATAGGTATTCACATCTACGGTTTTGAAAAATGTTTTAGTTTTTAGCCTACTATCTTCTAAAAAAATGACTAGGTCAAGGAAATCCACAGAGATGGAACTAATGTGGCTAGTGAACTTGAGGTTGAACTGGTTCACATTGATGTCCGCTATGAAGGTTTCTAGACCCTCCTTCTCACCAAGCCAGATGAGAAGGCAGTCATCGATATATCTTCGCCAAACTATTAATTGGCCACCTTCTAGATTTTTATTCAGGACTGTGTCAATTCTCTCTCTCTCCCACATGGTCATGAAAAGGTTAGCAAGACTGGGGGCAAATTTCGCACCCATCACCACACCTGAGTGCTGAAGGTAAAAAGAATCACTGTAAAGAAAATAGTTGTGAGTGAGACAGAAGACGACACAGTCCAGAATAAAATTCTTCAACAATGAGTAGGTATCATTATTGGAAAGAAGTCTCTCCATTTCAGTAGTATACTGCTCTACATCCATTAAAACAACCCCTCCCCCCTTATCTGCCGGTTTGATGACAATTTTTTCATTCTTTTCCAACCTTTTTAGTGCCTCTTTTTCTTCACTCGACATGTTGTGTATTGTTGGTTTACTTTCTATTTTCTCTAATTCATTCAATAAACTTCTTTTAAAGGCATCAATACATTCGTTATTCTTATTTTTGGGACAGAATTTTGATTTATTGCGGAGGTCTCTGTGTTTAACTCCTGTTGTTGCTACCGTATGGTATGCAACAACCACCGCTGATCCATACGGTAGCAACAACAGGAGTTATCCACACGACCTCCGCAATAAATCAAAATTCTGTCCCAAAAATAAGAATAACTAATGTATTTATGCCTATAAAAGAAGTTTATTGAATGAGTTAGAGAAAATAGAAAGTAAACCAACAAAACACAACATGTCAAGTGAAGAAAAAGAGGCACTAAAAAGGTTGGAAAAGAATGAAAAAATTGTCATCAAACCGTCAGATAAGGGGGGAGGGGTTGTTTTAATGGATGTAGAGCAGTATACTACTGAAATGGAGAGACTTCTTTCTGATAAGGATACCTACTCATTGTTGAAGAATAACCCACTAATCGATTATAAGAAACAACTAGAAGTGATCTTGAAAAAGGGTTTGCTGAGTGGTGTTTTGAACAAGAAAGAACATGATTACCTTTCTTTGAAAAACCCTGTTACCCCTGTCATATATTTCCCGCCAAAGATACATAAAGATCCCATACATCCTCCTGGGAGACCCATTGTGTCAGGGATCAATTCCCTGACCAGTAGAGTCTCCGAATACATCGATCATTTTTTGCAGAAATATGTGACAGTGGCCCCCTCCTATTTGAAGAATTCTTCCAGTGTGATTGATCTCACAGAAGAGATTGGAGAAATCCAGGGAACTATGTGGCTAGCTACGGTTGATGTATCTTCCCTTTATACCTGCATACCAAAAGATTTGGGTATAAAGGGGGTGAAAGAAGCACTAGATAGTGACCCCCTAATAGGGACAGATCAAAAAAACTTTATTCTGGACTGTGTCGTCTTCTGTCTCACTCACAACTATTTTCTTTACAGTGATTCTTTTTACCTTCAGCACTCAAGTGTGGCGATGGGGGCGAAATTTGCCCCCAGTCTTGCTAACCTTTTCATGACCATGTGGGAGAGAGAGAGAATTGACACAGTCCTGAATAAAAATCTAGAAGGTGGCCAATTAATAGTTTGGCGAAGATATATCGATGACTGCCTTCTCATCTGGCTTGGTGAGAAGGAGGGTCTAGAAACCTTCATAGCGGACATCAATGTGAACCAGTTCAACCTCAAGTTCACTAGCCACATTAGTTCCATCTCTGTGGATTTCCTTGACCTAGTCATTTTTTTAGAAGATAGTAGGCTAAAAACTAAAACATTCTTCAAAACCGTAGATGTGAATACCTATATTGGACTCAACAGTTGCCATCATCCCTCTTGGCTTAAAAATATACCAAAAAGCCAGTTTCAGCGTATTTCTAATAATTGCACTAAAACAGAAGACTTTAGGGAACAGGGTCAGATGATAAAAGAGAGATTTTTGGAAAAAGGGTATGAGGAAGAATTTTTGGACGATTGCAGAAAAGAGATAGAAGAAAAACGTGATGGAAATAAGCCCCTAAAAAATGAAAAGGGAGATCAGCAGCAAAAAAAAAAAAAAAAATGATTTTAGGTATAGTTTTTTGACCCAGTATAATAACAAAGTGGGTCATATTAAAAACATTATCAATAAAAATTGGCATATACTAAAAAATGACCCTGTCCTCAGCAAAGAGATCCCAGACAAACCCCCTATAGTCTTTAAGAGAGCAAGCAACTTAACCAACAGATTGGTCCACAGTGCTAGTTTTGCAACTAACAAAAAACGCATAGTAGCTAATAGGGGTAAATTCACATGGTGCAGTTTCTGTATACCTTGCAGAAACCGCATCCAAAAGGATCGAGTAATGTCTGTGGAAACCATACAATCCAACAAAAGAAATGGAGTCACTTTTAAGATAAAAGGCAACATCTCCTGTAACAATGTGGGTGTTATCTATCCATTGGAGTGCCCTTGTGGCCTCCAATACGTGGGTAGAACCACACGTAGTTTCAAGACTCGAGTTCAGGAACACAATATATTTTGCAATATAAAAAAGGGACTTGAGACACACAGTGTCTCTTTGCATTTTAAAATCCATCACCAAAAAAATCCCAGGGGTTTGCGTTTTACTGGGATTGAGTTAGTCCATACCCCTGTACGTGGAGGAGATTTTGTCGCAATTTTAAATAGGAGGGAGGTAGAGTGGATGTATTTGTTAAATACGATTCAACCTCAGGGGTTGAATATAGAATGTGATGTCAATGCCTGTATAGTTTAGGCATGAAGGGAGAAGTTAGTAGTTTTTGCTTTTTTTAAAATAGGAGGAGCTATAGGTCCTGCAACTGATATATTTTGTATCTCTGTTATTAAGTTCTCATGTCAATGTCCGATTTTGTTATGTATATGTGTGGTTGGAACCTTGTGGTTTCTTCCCCCCCCCCCCTTTTTTAATGAATCACAATGAAATGTTTTAAAATATGTTGAGGTCACGGTGCCGTATACCAGAAGGGAGGTACCTTTGTGAACTTAAATTCAGCTGTTTCCACTCAGCAATTAACGCCCCAGACGAAGCATTACGGCGAAACCCGGGTCGGGCAACATACATTGTTTTTAACACGATTTTATTCCTGCATTTTTGTAAGTACAATAAACCATTTTCACCCGCAACCACCGTTACGTACTTCACTATTTCTGCGCCTTCCTTCCTTTTTGAGTCCTATGGAAGTGTGAGACGGATTATATCTCGAAGAGACGCTCTCCTGGTAGGATCGTTGTTCTGACAAAGATCTCCTGAATTGACGGCTCCTGGTCCTTGCCGGCTTTACAACTAGAGCCCCTTGATTGAAGACATACCGGTCTCTTTCCATGCGCATTACGAGTGATCTTTGTGAGTATATCGCACTCATTCGATGCGACAGGTGTTAAGAACATACTACACCAGGGGTACTCAACTGGCGGACCGCGGTCCAAATACGGACCGCGGCCGCCAGTTGTCCGGACCCCGGCCATCCTTCAGAGCGCTCCTCCAATCGATTCAGTTCAGAGTGATCCGATCCGTTTGAACCGGCTCAGCTCAGTCACAGCACACAGCAATGCTGACAGAGACGCTCAGCTCACGCTGGCAGCAGGAGCCTGAGGGAGGGACTCGGGAGGAGCGTAATATGATCTTAGAGTGGAAGCTGCTTCTGCCAGCCCCACCCCTCCCCGCCCACCAACCAATCACCGACCAGAGCTGAGGGGGCGAGGCCAGCACAGCACACTAGCAGCTCTGACTCAGTCCTCGGAGTAGTGCAGGGTCAGGGAGTCTAAATGAATGGAATGAGTCACAAGAATCTAAAGATCCGACTCAGTTAGTGACTCATTCGATTCATTGAGTTAAAAGAGCCGTGAGTCAGACTGTAGAACAGGTTACACTGAGGCTGTGAGTCAGACTGTAGAACAGGTTACACTGAGGCTGTCAGACTGTAGAACAGGTTACACTGAGGCTGTCGGCTCTTGTTGCAGCAGTGATAAGATTAAGGGACAGGAGCAGAGAGATAAGAGAAGGGACAGATGACACAGTTCAGCACATAGTTTTCCCTGTGCATTCACATTTCACTTCACTTGGTTCGTTGTACTACTGTCAGTGTCAGACTGTTGTCACTGTGGGGAACAATGCACAACAGACAACAATTCACATTGCACACCACAGTGACAGCTTCCTCCTGTCCGCCTGTCCAACGTCAGCCTCAGCTTCCCTTTACTATAAAAAAATCACTCTTCCTGACTCACTCAATACTAATCAGAGACGAGTTCAACTTCAGAGAGCTGAAGAGCCGACTCACTGCAGTGTCACTGACTGAGTCAGCAGCTGCGCATGCGCACCGGCACCTAGAGTCTTCAGTTCACTTGCGAGTCAGCTCAGCAGTCTGACTCGCCAAGTGAACCGAAGATCCGATTCTGATCCGAATGAGCTGATTCAAATGAACCGATTCACCTAAAAGATCCGAACTTCCCATCACTATCTCCTGCACACTGTGCCGTGCAGGAGGAGGAGCTTACCGACGCACTTCCTCCTGTCCCAGAGCGCAGTGAGACAGGCCGGCTCCCTCCACATATAGCGCTCCTCCTCCTGCACACTCTGGTACGTGCAAGAGGCGGAGCTTACCGACGCACTTCCTCCTGTCCCAGAGCGCAGTGAGACAGGCCGGCTCCCTCCACATATAGCGCTCCTCCTCCTGCACACTCTGGTACGTGCAAGAGGCGGAGCTTACCGGCAAACTTCCTCCTTCCCAGGGGCGCAGTGAGAGACGGCTCCCTCCACATGCAGGCACCAGCGCTTTCATCCGGCACCTGCACGTGGAGGGAGCTTTCTCCCTCAGTGCGCTCACAGGTCCCTCCTCCCCTGCAGCAGCGGCAGCAGGTAAGGGAGCTTCAAGCTCCAAAGGACACTTACGTGCTGCTGGAGAGGGGAGGGACATCACCACTGCCACCAATGAAATAAATGTCACATTTGGAAAGTAAGGGGTGCGTGGAGAGGGCTACAGAGAGGCGGGAACACGTCACTGACTCCAGTGTCATGTTCCCATCTCCCCTGGGCCATCTTCTTTAGGTAACCTGATTAAATAAAGTGATTAAGCCCCATCAAACCATTATAGTTTTGTTCCGCATCCAATTCCCATTATTGGGGCATTGGATGCGGACCCCTTAGTTTCAATGGAGCGGAAAAAGATGCAGACAGCACACAGTGTGCTGTCTGCATCTCTTGGGGCCCCATTGTAATTAAGGGGCCGCATCCAATCCCCCAATAATGGGAATTGGATGCGGAACAAAACTATCATATGTCTGTTCTGTGGCTTGGGTTGCCACCCGGCCAGTAGTTCACCAGCAAGGCTGGTATTTTAGTTCCCTTGCCGGTGCCAGAATTTTCCTGTAGGGACTGTTAAGGTACTTTCACACTTGCGGCAGGACGGATCCGACAGGCTGTTCACCCTGTCAGATCCGTCCTGCCGCTATTTCGCCGGACTGCCACTCCCCATTGACTATAGCGGGAGTGGAGCTACGGTGCAGCATGGCAGTGCACGGCGTGAGGCCGCCAGACGAAAAAGTCGGACATGTAGTACTTTTAGTCTGGCGGCCTCTCACCGTGCTGCGCCGTAGCTCTGCCCCCATCCCCATTATAGTCGATGGGCACAGAGCAGCGGCACGGCGAAGTAGTGGCAAGATGGATCTGACAGGGTGAGCAGCCTGTCGGATCCGTCCTTCTGCAAGTGTGAAAGTACCCTTACTAATGAGCGCTTCCATCATGGAACGCCCATTAGTACAGCCGTTACCTCCACCGCAACTTGTGCTAGTAAAAAAATTAATAAAATTACGGTACCTCCACCTCTATTTGCTGACGCTGTGGAGAGCACTCCCTGCTGACTAGAAGCTCAGGACAGGACCTACAAGACGTCATCACGTTGGAGCACCGGTCCTGAGCTTGCAGTCAGCAGCGAATGTTCACCGCAGCCAGGTGAATGCAAATTTTATTTTATTTTTTTGCAAAAGCAGAGAAGGGGGGCACTAATGGGGGCATTACTCTTACTGGGGGCACTAATGGGGACATTATTCTTACTGGGGCACTAATGTGGCCATTACTAATTCTGGGACTTACCCGGGGCGCTCCACTATAACGTCAGAGAGCCCCACGCGCATGGATCACATGATCGCATGGCATCTTTACTGTTGGCGTTCAGCTCGGACCTTCACCTGACTGCAGACCCAGGTATGTGGACCTTTAATAAAACTAGTTGAGTACCCCTGTACTACACCATAGTGCGTTTTTTTTCAATGCATTTCAGGTTTCCATGCAACTGTTGAAAACTAATGATTGAATGTGGTCCATCTAACTGAAGATTTTTCCGAATGTAAGAAAATAGGAACATTCAAAAGAATCTTCTCTTGTAGCACAATCCTTTCTTTTATCATTTTGTTCAACTGACTTTTTTCCCACATTGTCTTAGGATTTGCAGTGCTTGAGGGGACTTATTTCCTAAACAGAGATTTTATGTTTTTATCTCAATTGGATTCAAGTCTGGACTCTGGCTGGGCCACTCCAAAATGTTAAAGTTGTCTGCTAACCATTTCTTCACCATTTTTGCTGTGTGTTTTGGGTCATTGTCATGCTGAAATGTCCACTGGTGCCCAACGCCTGACGTTGTCGTTGAGAATCCTCATGTATTGATCTTTTTTCATTGTGCCGTTTACTGCGATTAGGTTCCCTGGTCCATTGGCTGAAAAACACCCCCAAAGCATTAGGTTCCCACCACCATGTTTGACAGTGGGGATGGTGTTCTTTGGGTTGAAGGCTTCTCCATTTTTTTTACGCCAAATGAAGAAAACATTATTGTGACCAAACAATTAAATTTTTGTTTCTTTTGACCATAACACAGAAGACCAGAAGTTTTCTTCTTTGTCCAGATGAGCTTTTGGAAAGGCCAAGCGAGCTTTTGTGTGCCTTATCTGGAGAAGTGGCGTCCGTTGGATTGTCTGCCTTGAGACATTGCCACCAGCAGAACCCAGATTCACCAGGATGGCCTTGGTGGTGATCCTTGGATTCTTTTTCACCTCTCTAACTATCCTCCTGGCCAGCACAGGTGTCACTTTTGGCTTCCGACCAAGTCCTCTGAGATTTTCCACAGTGCAGGACATCTTGTATTTTTTAATAATACTTTGCACTGTAGCCACTGGAACTTGAAAAACATTTAGAAATAGCCTTGTAGCCCTTTCCTGACTTGTGAGCAGCCACAATGCGCAGCCGCAGGTCCTCACTGAGCTCCTTTGTCTTAGCCATGACTGTCCACAAACCAACTGCAGAGAGCTGCTGTTTTTCATCTGTTGAGTTGATTAAAACAGCTGTTCCCAATTAATCAGGGTACTTAGGATGCTTTTGAACAGCTTGGACTATTTGGAATGGTATAGAACTTTTGATTTTCCCACAGACTGTGACAGTTTGTGAAGGGTATAAATAACTTTGGACTGGACACTTTTTGCTCAAATGTAAATAAAAGCTGGGAAATGTTTTTTTCCACAATAATGCCTCTTGTACATCGTCTTATTATCTTTTGGGAGACACCTATGTCATTTCCCATCAAAAAATTACTTGCTGGTTGAATAAAAGTAACTTTAAGTCAAAATTTGTCTGGGGTACGAATAATTATGGGCAGCACTGTAGGTCATGAAGTAAAAGGATGTATCACAGAGAGCATGTACCATTCAAACTTAACTTTTATTAGTGATAAAAAGTAAAAGCAGCTCAAATCGAGATTTTAAGGAGATACCAAAAAAGCTGCTTAACACCAGAGGCAATATGTGTATGCAGGCGGAGGGAGGTGAATAAAGGTAACCAACTGACCCTATGGCTTCCCCTATTTAAAGCTCAGCCCAGAGATGCACCCATGTGGTAGGTGCACTCTGTCCCTGTGCCTACACCTGTATGCCCCTAAAAACACCCTAGAAGAAAGAAAAAAAAAAGAAAAAAAATATATCAAAAATACCTTCTCAATAATAGAAATCCCAATGCGTTTCCCCATATATATAATGGTATTGTTGCAGGTTCATAAGGGGATAAATGAAACAAAGGGTAGATTAAGTAAATACTTCAAATAGAGTGATCACCAATTAAATAACCTGAGTCATATATACAATACTCAATGCTGAAAAGGCACCAAAGCAGATACATCTTGATGCAAAGTTAGTACGATAAGGTCCAAAGGTACAGCAGGATGCATCTCTGGGCTGAGCTTTAAATAGGGGAAGCCATAGGGTCAGTTGGTTACCTTTATCCACCTCCCTCCCCCTGCATACACATATTGCCTCTGTGATACATAACATATATTCATACATGTAGTTGGTATTGATCCTATGTTCAATGACTTTTTGAGAAGTCACAGTAGATTTCTGGTTGGGCTCTGAATAGTTTGCACATTAGAACTCTGAGATGATGAAGTATGGATTCAATGCCCAAAAGAAGTTGAACCATTTCAGGGTTTGGCCTAATGGAAGTCTTAGCAGGTGACAACCTTTAAAGGCAAAACATCAGATCATAATGTGGAGTGGATTAACTCCAGTAGATGTGAAGAAGGCACTTTTAGCTCTATATTGAAACTAGCAGTCAGAATGTGAATTTGAGAATATTGTGACTGCTAGAGGTATGTAAACCTGTCCTTCACATCAAATTTCTGCTTACCTCTTCAGCTTGTGTCTAATGGAGGAAAGCAGTAGTGAGTACAGATTTATATAAGGTGACCGCAACTATGACACACCTGGTGTACCTTAAATGGAGGCAGACCATGCAACTGCTATGGGGACTGGGGAGAACAATGTGAAAATACAGCATTTTCATGCAGCCATCACTAGGTAAAAGAGATGATTACAGCTTCCATTGCAGATAACGGTAACTGTATAAATTTGTATGCACAGAGCCCCCCTAGTGGTAGCTGCCGGCAGAGAGCTTTGTAATTTGTAAAGTGAAGCAGGAAATGGATGAATGTGTTTATGCCAGTTGTCTGGTGTAAATACATTGAGAAATGTGGTGTTCGCGATGAGCGCTATATTTTTGAAGCACCAGCTCCATTTTTTCTCGTATAGAAGTCGGGTAAAGTGGGTGAGGCTGTGGGTCACTTTATATTACATATATATATATATATATATATAGAGTTTGGAAAACGAGGAAGCAGCACACTGTAGAAGCGTGGGGTGCACGTCCGGCCAGTGAGGACCAGCACCTAGGTCCAATGAACTAGAGATAAAAAATCAGCCAGCAGCACTCCAATATTGCAAGGAAAATCGTGTGGTTTATTGACCCAAAGTCAAGCGACGTTTCGACAGCTTGTTGCTTGATAAAGACAGCAACAAGCTGTCGAAACGTCGCTTGACTTTGGGTCAATAAACCACACGATTTTCCTTGCAATATTGGAGTGCTGCTGGCTGATTTTTTATCTCTCTCTCTCTCTATATATATATATATATATATATATATAATATATATATAATATCTGTGTACTCTTCTGCTCTATAAAAAATATATATGGCTGAATTGTGAAATTTCATAAAATTATTGAAAAGCATGACAATTTCCTTCCAGAAACAGTGTCACTGATGCTCATAGGCTCTGTCTGGTAATGCACCTCAGCCAATGCACAAGAGTGGTCTGTAACAAAACAGCAATGTTTTTCTAAAGTCTCTAAATCCCTTTTTAGTGTAGTTATTGATTTCTACATCAACCTGGAGATCTATGTTAATCCTATTTTCTCAGTCTGTAAATGTTACAGTATAAACCGCATTATTGCTTATAGATAAAAGCCACTTTGTTATAGGTACATAGGAAATTGTATATAAGAGTAAGAGATAACAGTTAAAAGAACTGCAAACCAGTTTACCAGTTGTAAATGTCTTCCTGTGAATCATCAGTCTACGTTGCCCACTAGACTGCTATCTATTCTTAGAGCTGTTAGCGATAAGATCTGCGATATTGTTTCCTATTCATTATGAAAAAGAGAAATTTTAATGTTTTAATGTAGAAAGAACATGCAGGGGGAATTCACCGAAGAGTGGGGTGTTTAATGACCTTTCTAATTCATTATTTTGTCAGGCATTGTTCTCTAAAGCAGGGCGGTGGTGACAGATTCTGGTGCAGACAGCAGGATAAAGTTCAAATCAGGTTCCACTTTATTGTGGCACAAACAGCAGAAATAAATACCCTTTACACTTTCAGCAACAAAAAAACTTAAAACAAATCCTGCTCGTCTGAGCACTAACTAATACAGATAATATCTGACTCGCCTATAAACCACAGGGCATCAGGGTTTTCTTTAGGCCCCTTTCAAATGAGCGAGTTTTCCGTGCGGGTGCAATGCGTGATGTGAACGCATTGCACCCGCACTGAATCCGGACCCATTCATTTCTATGGGGCTGTGCACACGAGCGGTGATTTTCACACATCACTTGTGCGTTGCGTGAAGATCGCAGCATGTTCTATATTCTGCGTTTTTCACGCAACGCAGGCGCCATAGAAGTGAATGGGGCTGCGTGAAAATCGCAAGCATCCGCAAGCAAGTGTGGATGCGGTGCGATTTTCACGCATGGTTGCTAGGAGACGATCGGGATGGGGACCCGATCATTATTATTTTCCCTTATAACATGGTTATAATGGAAAATAATAGCATTCTTAATACAGAATGCATAGTACAATAGGGCTGGAGGAGTTAAAAAAAAAAAAAAAAAACTCACCTTAATCCACTTGATCGCGCAGCCTGGCTTCTCTTCTGTCTTCTTCTTTGCTGTGCACAGGAAAAGGACCTTTGATGACGTCACTGCGCTCATCACATGGTCCGTCACATGTTCCATCACCATGGTAAAAGATCATGTGATGGACCATCTGATGAGCGCAGTGACGTCATCAAAGGTCCTATTCCTCAAAGAAGAAGACAGAAGAGATGCTGGCTGCGCGAACAAGTGGATGAAGGTGAGTTAAATAATTTTTTATTTTTTTTAACCCCTCCATTCCATTTTAACCCCTCCATTCTGTATTCAGAATGCTATTATTTTCCCTTATAACCATGTTATAAGGGGAAATAATACAATCTACACAACACCAAACCCAAACCTGAACTTCTGTGAAGAAGTTCGGGTCTGGGTACCACATTCAGTTTTTTATCACGCGCGTGCAAAACACATTGCACCCGCGCGATAAAAACTGAACAACGGACTGCAATTGGGTACCTACTCGCGCGGGTTTGCCGCAATGCATCCAGACCTTATCCGGACACGCTCGTCTGCAAGGGGCCTTAGTCAGCCTCCTGGACTTATCTCCAGACATCACTTCCCCCAGACTGACAGCTTGGGACAGGTTTTTATTTCCCCTTAATGATCACAAATGGCTACACCTGAAGATCCCTCAGGCTAGGGGAAAATATGCCCTGGAATGGGGTGGACTGGGGAGGTCCCTCTACCAAGCCTACCTTCCTGTCACGGCTGAGGATGGGGGAAATCCTCAGCCGTGCGATGCCAGATGATGTTATGGCTGCTCGGCCAGGACCACAGGATTAGGGAGCAGGTCACCTCCTACGGCATCCCTAACCTGACCCTAACTCCTATCTGCATGGGCCGACCTTAAAGGTAGGAGGACCCATGCGCAGGAACCTAGGAGCCCTGAGTTACCCTCCGTCCGGTCCCTAGCTAGGAGTCAGAGTAAGACAACCTACTCCTCCTAGGCACGGAGGAGCAGGAGTCTCAATAGCCAAGCTGCTGGAAAAGGGGGAACATAAACAGCTCTATGGATATGGCAGGTGAACAAGGAGTTCCACCTACCTGCCACAGCCTTGCTGACTGGATCCCTGTGCTGGCAGGGTGCAGATCACAACGCATCCCCACACAGGGACCCAGATCCATAGCTGCACAAAATCACAAGGAAACATCAAATAGACATCACACATAACTAGACATAAACATAAATGTGACATTATGGTTATGACCACAGGGGTGGCTCTCACTGGCAGGTATAAAACACAGGAGGCTGCTACAGCTAAGCATGGCTGAAGCAACCTGCAGCCCTGGGAAAATAGTGAGGCTATATAGGCCATGAAGCCACACCCCACAGACGGACACACCCAGTGAAACACAAACACACTGGGAAGGGAGTTAACCTTTCCAGCACCAAAGAAGGGAAACACACACTTAAAAGGAGAAGTGTCCAAACAACACCCACACTGTGGCTGTTGCCGCAGGCAACGACATGGGTGGCAACCGTGTCCTGGGAGTCAGCCCTGAGGCCGGGACACTGCCACCACATGTACACATCACCAAACATTGCCACGGGCAACCACAGTGCAGGAAGGATGTCAGTGCACAGCACACATAACTCAGAGTGTACACAGACATACAACGTGCATAACATACACACACACACACCTAACATAGAGGTTGCTAGGTGTAACCGCATGAAGATTGCCGCCAGCTGCCTAGCACCAGCTCAGGCTGCTCTACAGCGGCAATACCAAAACTACAACGTGTTGCCCGCGGCAACCACAAGTGAGGCAGCACACTAGCGGCCCTCACCTGTGGTTGAACACCAGAACCAAACCGCAGGCAACCGCATGCGGTAGAGGAGTCACGGTCATAGCCATGGCCGTGACACTTCCCCAGTCCAATAAAATCCAGCCCATAAACTACTAAAGAAAATAGCTTCAGCAACTACAGTCAGGTCCATAAATATTGGGACATCGACACAATTCTAACATTTTTGGCTCTATACAGCACCACAATGGATTTGAATTAAAACAAACAAGATGTGCTTTAACTGCAGACTGTCAGCTTTAATTTGAGGGTATTTACATCCAAATCAGGTAAACGGTGTAGGAATTACAACAGTTTGCATATGTGCCTCCCACTTGTTAAGGAACCAAAAGTAATGGGACAATTGGCTTCTCAGCTGTTCCATGGCCAGGTGTGTGTTATTCCCTCATTATTCTAATTACAATGAGCAAATAAAAGGTCGAGTTCATTTCAAGTGTGCTATTTGCATTTGAAATCTGTTGCTATCAACTCTCAAGATGAGATCCAAAGAGCTGTCACTATCAGTGAAGCAAGCCATCATTAGGCTGAAAAAACAAAACAAACCCATCATAGAGATAGCAAAAACATTAAGTGTGGCCAAAACAACTGTTTGGAACATTCTTAAAAAGAAGGAACGCACCGGTGAGCTCAGCAACACCAAAAGACCTGGAAGACTGTGGAAAACAATTGTGGTGGATGACCGAAGAATTCTTTCCCTGGTAAAGAAAACACCCTTCACTACAGTTGGTCAAATCAAGAACGCTCTCCAGGAGGTAGGTGTATGTGTGTCAAAGTCAACAATCAAGAGAAGACTTCACCAGAGTGAATACAGAGGGTTCACCACAAGATGTAAACCATTGGTGAGCCTCAAAAACCGGAAGGCCAGATTAGAGCTTGCCAAACGACATCTAAAAAAGCCTTCACAGTTCTGGAACAACATCCTATGGACAGAAGAGACCAAGATCAACCTGCACAAGAGTGATGGGAAGAGAAGAGTATGGAGAAGGAAAGGAACTGCTCATGATCCTAAGAATACCACCTCATCAGTGAAGCATGGTGGTGGTGGTGTCATGGCGTGGGCATGTATGGCTGCCAATGGAACTGGTTCTCTTGTATTTATTGATGATGTGACTGCTGACAAAAGCAGCAGATTGAATTCTGAAGTGTTTCGGGCAATATTATCTGCTCATATTCAGCCAAATGCTTCAGAACTCATTGGACGGCGCTTCACAGTGCAGATGGACAATGACCCAAAGCGTACTGCATAAGCAACCAAAGAGTTTTTTAAGGGAAAGAAGTGGAATGTTATGCAATGGCCAAGTCAATAACCTGACCTGAATCCGATTGAGCATGCATTTCACTTGCTGAAGACAAAACTGAAGGACAAGCAGGAGCTGAAGACAGTTGCAGTAGAGGCCTGGCAGAGCATCACCAGGGATGAAACCCAACGTCTGGTGATGTCTATGCGTTCCAGACTTCAGGCTGTAATTGACTGCAAAGGATTTGTAACCAAGTATTAAAAAGTGAAAGTTAGATTTATGATTATTATTCTGTCCCATTACTTTTGGTTCCTTAACAAGTGGGAGGCACATATGCAAACTGTTGTAATTCCTACACCGTTAACCTGATTCGGATGTAAATACCCTCAAATTAAAACTGATAGTCTGCAGATAAAGCACATCTTGTTAGTTTCATTTCAAATCCATTGTGGTTCAAATCCAATGTTAGAATTGTGCCGATGTCCCAATTTTTATGGACCTGACTGTATGTAGATAAAAAGAACATAAGTAAAAAATATGAATATTCTGCCACATATAACATCAGCTTAAGGCCTCATGCACACGAATGTATAATTTTTTTGGACCGTATAAGGAACCATTCATTTCAATGGCTCCGCAAAAAAAACTGAAGTTTCTCCGTGTGCATTCCATTTCCGTATGTCCGTATTTCCGTTCCGCAAAAAAATAGAACATGTCCTATTATTGTCTGCATTACAGACAAGGATAGTACTGTTCTATTAGGGGCCAGCTGTTCCATTCCACAAAATACGGAATGCACACGGACGTCATCCGTATTTTTTGCGGATGCGTTTTTTGCTGATGGCAAAATATATACGCTCATGTGCATGAGGCCTAACAAACATAAAGCATAAAAATGTCAGGTGAATACCAACCGAACTCACCATATCATATAAAATCTATTAGACACTAAGAGGCACTATGGGAAAGGTTAATTCTTTAGACTGTAAACCTCTATTAGCCTCCATTACCCTTTCTTTGCAGGAAAATATTCAGTGCTTCTGATAGAGACCAAACTAAAAATGTTATGATCGGCCCTTGTACTGTGTCTGTGCACACCAAGTAAACTGAATAGGAGTCAGTATATACAGATGTTGTAGTAGTAGTAGATGCAGTTAACACTCAAACTCTTAAAGAGGACCTTTCACTTGTCCTGACATTACAATATAAGTACCTGGCAGTGTAGGGCATTATTAGTAGATGTCATCGCTGTAAATTTTTTTCAGCTTGGCTGCTCCGTTCCCCCGCTGTGCCCCCCATACTGGTTTCACGCTCTGCATGCTAATAGATAGCATCGGTATAGGGAAGAGGAGACCCTAGCTTTTCTCAGGGGTCATCTCCTTCTCCCTGGCAGTGAGCTTTTTTTCCCCCCTGGCTGTGACGTGCTCTGCTGCAGGTTAAGACGAAGGTGTTAAGACAACGCTCACCACAACTAGTTTAGTTTACGCATCTAGTTAAGCATGTGTTAACTCTACTACATCTGCAGAATATAGTATATATGCAGTACGCAGCCCTGCAGGGTGAGCGATGGTGAGGTCACGGTTAATAGGCAAACGAGGGTTGCTCTTGGTTACTCACAGTTTATGGAAGACCCTGGGCAGGCGTACAGCAGTGATGGAGAGGCTGGCACTTGGATCCTCTGGGGCACTCTCTGTGTATAGGGACCAGGCCGATGGTAGGTGAGGTGCCCTGGGTGTTGCAGGTTTAATGTGCCAGTGGTGAGATCCCTTTACGTTCGTGACGCCAGTGCAGGTAACGGTGGCACACCGATTTATAATAGGAATAATTGAGGAACACGATGTCGTGGTGAACCAGAACTTCCTTTTACTGGAAACAATTAACTATTTACAGTCTTTTGTTCAGCTCCACATGTCAGCAGCAGTCACAAGCAGGCTTATACAAATGGCAGGCACAATGTTCTTGCAAGATACTCAAAGGGTTAACACACTTACAGTTCAGGCCGTACTTTTCCTCAGAAATCCTGTCTGTCTTTATCCCAAGGCCCGTACGCCCTATTGTTGGCTTTATCCTTGGTTAGGGAAACTTCCTCAGGTATGTATCCTTGCTTTCAATATAAATCCTTCTGCCCTTCAGCTCTCTTGTCTGGCTGGAATACTGGCTCTGCTTTGCTCTGTTATGGGAACTTGTTTCTCAGGAGGTAGGCTCTTCTCCTGGTGGCAACTAGAAGCCTGGGCTATCTAGCTGCATATCAGAGGCTGGATCCCAGCTACCCTCTGCCTAGGGTGCACACTGACTTCAGGAATCCACAACTCTGACTGACTCTACACTCTCTGGTCTAGACCTGGCTATATATACTAGGGGCCCCCTAGCTCCCTCCAGTGTCTAGGAGGAGGAATTACACCCCTACAGGCCTGGTCAACTGAAGATAACATTAAATGACATATAAAATACAATGGCCCTGTTCCACAGGAGGTGGAGAACAACGTGGTCCAATTGACCCTTGTGTAGTGCCCACAATTACCTAGTGGGACACTACATATAGTAGTAAATTGAGACCAATACTAACTTACACATAACCTGCTTAACCCTCTGTTTTCGGCCTACCTCACATGCAGCAAGCTCCCGAGGAGCTGCTGCAGAGGATGGGAGTGGTAGTGGGCCTGATGAAGTGTTGTGTCACAGTGTACTCGCTCAGGCCGCTGCTCCCTGGGGATCGGTGCAGGGGAAAAATAGTTCTAACGAATGAGGCCAGAAGTGAACATATAACATATAACTAAATGCAGAATATAACTTCTGCTACATTCAATAGCAGCAGATTCCAACTGCAATTTTCTGGCACCAGTAAGGATTATAGAGGCAGGTTAAATGGTTGCAACTTAGCACTTGTATTGTACTGACCTAGTAGTTGTTTAGATGATGGGTGTCCTAGCTGTAGTCCCTCACCTCACAGCAGTGTCTTTAATAGAGATCTCAGTTGGTAACTCTTCTGGTTATGATTTATCTCATGTATTTGTCTTTAGTTATTCTTTCACAAGAGTTCTTCACAGGAGCAGCAGCTCAGATGTATGCTTCCTCTCCTCTGTCACTGGATAGCAATGCCCCCTCCTGGCAGGAAGCAGGACCAGCCCACTTCTACCAAAAGTGGAGGAACAGGGTGGTTATCCCTGTTCCTTGCCAACCATTGCCATCCACATCATCAACTGGTAGTTACGGCCAAACACACAATATACAACACAATACATAATAATACTACAAACTATTTACAATAAAGCATTTGCAGATCCCCCCAGGTCTGGGGCACATGTCTATGATTTCCAGCAGTGGCGGTGTGCCAAAACCAGGAGTTGATCCTACACAGATTGGTGATAATGGAAATATTTGTTCTTCTGTGTTTTTACCCACTCACAATCACTGACTAAACACTGATAGTCTGTATAAGGCCTAAAGTAGTGATAGACATTTTGAAATCAGTAGCCTATCTTATCTGCTAAAGTAACACTGCTGCTAAGAAACAGTTCATTCCTGGAAGTGTGCTGAATAGGTATGTGCTGTCAGATTTTCCATGAATTCCCCGTCTCCCTGACCACCTGCCAAAGATTGACAGTTCTGTTCTTAGTTTTCTCCATAGGAGAGAGCTGTCATTCATCAGCAGGTGGGTGAGGAGATGGGGAATTCACTAGGATATTCTTATTAAAATAGGAACCTCAACCCCCAATAGAGTGTTGAAATTAGATTTAACCATTTGACAATGTAAAAAATTTATTTTTTCTACCTCCATGTTCCAAGGCTCAAAACTTTTTTTCCATTTACGAAAACTTGCAAATGCAAGCATTTAATTGCTTATAGTATAGACTGCAATAAAATAATATTGCAGTCTATGGTAACAGCACTATTGGGGTAATTTATGATTAGATATACGCCACTTTTTGGCGCATATCTGTCTCAGATTCCCAAAGGGGATTTGGGGCTCAATCTGCAACTTCTTCCACTTCCATGCCACGTAAGCCAGTTCTAAAAAAGGGTGTGGGTGTGGGCAGGCAAGAGGGAGGGCTGGCAGGCCAATCTCATTTCCACACCAGTTTTTGGCCTAGAAAATGATCAAAATCCACTCCAGAAAGGGAGCTGGCATAGATTTAAGGCTGTTAGGCAAGGGTTAACGACCAAACTAAACTCAATATCTATTACCCTGATTCTGCAGTTTACAGAAACACCCCATATGTGGTTGTAAACTGCTGTATGGGCACACGGCAGGGCTCAGAAGGACAGGAGCAATATGGATTTTGAAGGGCGGATTTTGCTGGACTGGATTTTAGGCACCATGTCACATTTGAAGCCCCCTTGATGCACCCCTACAGTAGAAACTCTCCAAAATTGACCCCATTTTGGAAATCACGGGATAAGGTGACAGTTTTATTGGTACTATTTTGGGATACATATGATTTTTGATCGCTCGTGGTTACATGTCAATACCAGATATGTCTATTTTTTTTGTTTCAGTTTACTTAATATAGCATTTTTTTAAAAAAAAAATCATGTTTTTGAGTTTCCATTTTCTGAAAACCAAATTTTTTGGTCGATAACAGTTAATTAATAATAGGTAAAATAATAACAAAAAAAAAATATAGGTTTGGATGATAGATAGCATAATAAAGATTAAGAGTAGCTATATACAATAATATGAGAAAAGATTATAGGTTTATCTAGTGCTAAAAATAAATCTAGAAAATTTACGAAAATATAGCAATATATTCTAGATCTTCACGAATCGCGATAAAAATTTGCGATTAGAATATTCACGCTCAACACTATTGAACAGAACCATTTTGGATTCTTACCAGCTATTCATCAAGAAAGGTATACTTTATAATTGACTGTCATAAATGGAAGCTGTAGCTGTATTCAACCACTTGGTGGCAGTGTGTACTTTGGTATACAACGGGAGCATTTTTGTACCTAGAGATTACCGCACAGGCATTGAATGTTACTGTGTTTATAAAGTAGGATTTAGAAAGCGTCATTGAAAAAACTGAAATAAGACGTTTGACTACAAATAAAATAAACCTCAGGTTAAAGTGTAGATTTTCATAAATTAAAAGAATATTTTCTGGTAATCTTGCTTTTTGGTGGTCTTATTTGATTCTTTAAATGATTATAGTAATACAGTATTGTGTAATACAATTCTAAACACATCCTGATATAGGGGGACAATTATTAAGACTGGTAATTTAGATACTGGTGTTAGTCCCTCTCTGCTGTCGGTGGATGCGCCAGCCTTATATTGAGGCATACCCCCCTTTATAACTTTGCTGCTTCCAGCAGGCCGTGTGACATACTAAAATCATACTAATTTATATATATATATATATATATATATATATTGTGACACAGTGAGAGGTTTGGTCTGGGAAAACAGGTATTTTCCTCCCAGCATGTGCTGCTGGGCTGATTTACAGCCAGGTGAGGTCAAATACCGGACCGGCTTTTAAATGCCTGTCCGGGTTTTGGCAGCCTTGTCCGGGTTCTGTCCTTAAAAAGGCAGCTGGGCTCAGAAGTCATGTCTCTGTGTTGGGATCTGGGAGCCTTGTGTCTGGATGAAGGCTTGCTACCTGTTTGGCGTGAAAACAGGTTGGTGCTGCTATGAGCAAGGACTCTTTGAGGCAGAATTACCGCATGGTGTGAATTACTACCAAAACCAAAAGGTGACTTTTTGTTTGAATATAACTGCTTGTTTTGTCACTTGCCTAAGTGTGAATAAAACACTGAACTGTTTGATCCAAAGAACTCGTTGTTGCCTCGATACTGCGTCTGCTAATCCTGTTTACCAGAGCGAGTCCCCACAATTGGTGGAGGATGCGGGCCAGAGCAGTGAGGCTGGCGTGAAAGCCGATATTTTTGGTTTCTGCTGCTGTTGCTGCTACAACACGTGATGGCTTTGCAGACAGCAGGAGCAACCCCAAGCGTCCATGATGCCCGGAAAGCAGTCCATGCCGCGATTCCCCTCAGACGACATCGAAACCTACCTGGCGATGTACGAGAAAGTGGCAATCAGGGAAAAGCTCCCCTGTGACAAGTGGGCTGAGGTCGTCGCTCCATTCCTGGCATCCGATTCCCAGCGGGTGAATTTCGACTTGCCGGACGATCAAGCGGCCGACTACCAAAAAGTAAAGGGTGAGATTTTGGAAAAACTGGGGGTGAATTTGTTGGTCCGGGCCCAGTGGGTACATCAGTGGGGGTTTAAGCCAGTTGAGCCTGCGAGGACCCAGTATTATGACTTATTCCACCTCTTGCAAAAGTGGCTACAGCCTGATGTGCTGAGTCCCCCGGCTATGCTTGATAGACTATTAGCCGATATGTTCTGGAGGGCTTTGCCATACCCTCTCCAGCACTGGATCAGTCAGGTGTCTCCTGGCAAAGCCCTTGAGATGGTGGACCTAGTGGAACGCTATGAAGCTACCCGGAGTCTAAAGGAGAGTTCTGTCGGGAGGGGGGTTGGAAAACCCCGGAAATATCCACCCCAGGCCCGGAGATTTGAGCCGATAAAACCCGCCTGGTATGTACCCACGGCAGAGCTGGCTCTGATAGTCTGCTGGCGGTGTCAGAAGTCTGGCCATGTAAGGGATGACTGTCCCCATCGGGTTGAGCCCATGGACACTAACTATGGCTACCGTCAGTCGCTATATGCCAGGAGGCTGTGCGCAACAGGTACCCCAGAGTCTCTAGATCATTTGTGCCAGGTGGAAGTGGGAGACACTCCAGTGGAGGCTCTGCTGGACTCAGGGAGTCTGGTGACCCTAGTAAGGGCTACCCTGGTGTGGTCTACTGAGTATACTGGCCGGAAAGTCGGGGTTATGTGCATCCACGGAGACTTAAAAGACTACCCTACCGCGCTGGTGTCTCTAAATACGGTAGCTGGTAGATAGACCCACGAGGTGGCTGTCGCTACAAATCTACATTATGAACTCATAATAGGGAGAGACTTCCAGGCACTGTGGGCTGCTATGAGGGAGACTGATACCCATGAGACAGGGGTAACCCTAGCAGAGTGGCTCGGCTCAGGGGGGAGACCATAACCCTGAGAACCTGAGACCGAAGGGCCAGCGGTAGGGGTGACCGCCACTTCGGTGGAAGAGGGGGAGACAACCCCGCTAAGTGAGATGGTGGGAGATGTGGAGGACTTGCTGCCGGGTCCTGAATTGGCAGACCTCAATGTCTATGGGGATCATTTTGGTACCGCCCAACGTCAGGACCCAATGCTATCCCGCGCCTGGGAAAATGTGTTAATAGTAGATGGTGAACCACAACAACCTGGGGCAGAGTCAGTGTTTCCCCGTTTTGTGGTTCATCAGGATATGTTGTATAGGGTAAAATTACTATGGTGTGAGCCTATTGAAAAGTTGGTGGTCCACAAGGCTTATAGCAAGCTTGTGTTAGATCTATCCCACCAACATGTTCTCGGGGTTCACCTGGGGCTGCAGAAAACTCAGGATCGTATTCTACAGTGGTTTTACTGTCCCAGCATATTCAAAGAAGTGGAAGAGTTTTGTAAGTCTTGCCCGACCTGCCAGATTACTAGCCCCCAGCCACATTTCCATAGTCCCCTAGTACCCGATTATTGAAGTACCGTTTGACCGAATAGCTATGGACCTCATAGGCCCAGTACCGAAGTCCGCCAGAGGGCATCAACACATCTTAGTCATACTAGACTACGGCACTCGGTACCCGGAGGCGCTGCCACTGTGACATACCTCGGCCAAACTCATAGCTAAGGAGTTAATGGAGATGTTTTCCCGAGAAGGATTACCTAAAGAGGTTCTGGCCGACCAAGAGACCCCTTTTATGTCCAAGATGATGAGGGAACTCTGTAAGTTGCTGCACATAGAACAACTACGGGCGTCCGTTTACCATCCGCAAACGGACTGTCTGGTAACCAAACATTAAAAAATATGTTGACAAAGGTAGTGTCTAAAGATGGGAAGGACTGGGACCTTCTTCTGGCCTATCTCATGTTCGCAGTGCGAGAGGTACCCCAGGCCTCTACTGGGTTCTTTCCCTTCAAACTGCTATGTGGCACCCTCGCTGTCTCTTGGGCGTGGTCAAAGAGGCATGGGAACAACAACCCACTCCACATAAAAGTGTCATTGAGTACGTTACCCAGATGCAAGATTGGATAGAGACAGTGTTGCCTCTTGTTAGGGAGCATATGGAGGCAGCTCAGCGATCTTTAACCCAGGTGATCGGGTTTTGGTTCTGGTGCTGACCGCGGACAGTAAGTTCCTGGCTAGGTGGCAGGGCCCCTAGGAAGTACTCGCGAAAATTGGAGCTTCAAATTACAAGGTACACCAGCCGGGGCGTCGAAAGCCAGAGCAGGTTTACCATGTGAATTTACTCAAACAGTTTAAAGATAGGGAAACCTGTACAGAAGACAGCCCGCGGCCGGATTTTCTAGGAGAAGAGGTACCGGACCCTCTGTCTGATGCAAGAGAGGCAGCTGCCACAGTGAAAATTGCTGACAGCCTCTCCTCTAAACAGACTTAGGAGGCTAGGCAGTTCGTTAGTTCGTTAGTCGGAATACGGATGTGTTCTCGGACCTCCCAGGACGCACTTCCATAATCCAGCATGACATTGTCACTGAGCCTCAGGCAAAAGTCAGATTAAAACCATACCGGGTACCCGAGGCTTGGCGACAAGCCATATCGGAGGAGGTGCAGCTAATGTTGCAGCTAGACGTCATCAAGGAGTCAAAAAGTGAGTGGGCCAGTCCTATAGTATTGATACCCAAGCCAGACGGGACGTTGCGGTTTTGTAAGGACTTTTGAAAACTTAACGATGTTTCCAAATTCGATGCGTATCCCATGCCCTGGGTGGATGAGCTCATCGAGAGGTTAGGACAAGCCCGGTATTTTTCTGTTTTGGACCTCACGAAAGGGTACTGGCAGGTACCCTTAATGAAGGCTGCCAAAGAGAAAACTGCCTTCATCATGCCTGAGGGTCTATATCAATATAAGGTCTTACTCTTTGGTCTGCATGGCGCCCCCGCCACTTTTCAACGACTAATGGACATTGTGCTTCATCCACATCGTCGGTACGCTTCGGCTTACCTGGACGATATTGTCATCCACAGTACCGACTGGGAAAGTCACCTAGCCAAAGTGCAGGCTGTAAGGGGACTCCCTTTGGAAAGCTGGCCTAACCGCTAACCCCAAAAAATGTGCGATGGGGTTTGAAGAGACTAAGTACCTGGGGTATGTCATTGGGCGCGGAGTCATCAAACCCCAAGTGAACAAAATAGAGGTGATATGGAATTGGCCCCGACCTGTCACCACTAGGCAAATATATATACATATTCATATCTATCTATCTGCCTATCTAAACTATCTATCTGTCTGTCTATCCATCTATCTACCTATCTTATATGGACAAAAGTACAGTACTTTTCCATTGCCGAAATTAGCCAAGAAATTTGTTTTGTTCTGAATTAATTTGTAATGAATGGTTATAATTCATAATCATTCTTCCTACTTGGTGGCCCAATCTCAGTGTGAAGGCTTGGAAGTTAACCCTTTCCTGACCACCATCAGAAAATTTACGTCAGTGGCTGGGCATTTAAGGTGTCTGCAGTTTTAAGAGCCGACACCCTGCACTAATGTCTGACACCGGCGGTAATATTGGTCATGGACTTTTAATCCTTCAGATGCCGTGGTCATCCAGGTGTGATGGTACCAGAGATGGTACACAGCATAGAGGTGGAAAAACCTTCCTAAAAGCAATTACATAGAGTGACTCACAACATGGATGACTATAATCCCATGTGGATCCCTCCATAAGGTCTGGATGCCTCCCGACTATGAACCTAATGGTATTTTACTTTTAAAATTATTAGGGCTAAAACCAGATGCCGAACATGGTGGATGGATCAAACATAGCCATGGATCAATCTCACTTTTAGCTCTTAAAAGTGGTGAGGATCACCAATGTCGCAAATTTAACCAAATATCCCAGAAAATGTTGCAGTTGCCATGACTTGCAACTTTTTTAGACCATTAAACTGACATATCTAATTTGATAAATGTCCCCCTAAGTGCCTACATTGGCTTATTTGGAATTTGTCAGAATTGTCAGATGGTCAGTCCAGGTAAATGATTTTTGTGTCATCCTAGAGTCGAGGGTATTCAGCTCGCAGAGGATTGCCTAGTACTAGACAATGTATGTATGGGTGTTAGGCTCTGAATATGCTAATTTATATAAGATGCATCTGCCTAAAACAAGCAACTAGGTTTTAGAGAAAGAAAATAAAGGCCTCATGCACATGACCGTTGTTTTGGTCCGCATCCGAGCCGCAGTTTTTGCGGCTCGGATGCGGACCCATTCACTTCAATGGGGCCGCAAAAGATGCGGACAGCACTCCGTGTGCTGTCCTCATCCGTTGCTCCGTTCCGTAGCCCCGCAAAAAAAATATAACATGTCCTATTCTTGTCCGTTTTGCGGACAAGAATAGGCATTTCTACAATGGGTCGCCCGTTTCGTTCCGCAAATTGCGGTGTGCATGAGGCCAAAAATATATATTTTTTATCAGACCTCAGATTAGAACCCCAATCAGACCTCCAATGTTAATAAGACCTCAGCTCAGACCCCCAAATGTTAATCTAGATGTCAGCTCTGAGCCCCAGTCAGAGCCCCAATGTTAATTAGGCCTCAGATCAGGCCCCCAATGTTAATAAGACCTCAGCTCAGACCCCCAATGTTACTTAGACCTCAGCTCAGACCGTCAAAAAGACCTCGGATCAGACCCACAATATTAATAAGACCCTAATCGGACCTCAGAGAAGACCCGCAATGTTAATAAGATCTCCAATCAGATCTCAGATCACACCTCCAGTGTTAATAAGACCCCCAATCAGACCTCAGATCAGACCCCCAATGTTAATAAGACCCCAATGTTAATAAGACCCCCAATCAGACCTCAGATCAGACCCCCAATGTTAATAAGACCCCCAATCAGACCTCAGATCAGACCCCCAATGTTAATGAAACCTCAGATAAAAAAAAAATCATCTCCCCTCCCCAGTTCTGGTATCTGCTGCTGTTCCTGAGATCCAGCACTCTTTTTGCTGCACTGTGCTGTGACCTGACGTCGCACAGTGTGAGGTCACAGAGCGGGCTTACATCCTCACGCTTTGCACCGGTCACAGCACAGTGTGCGGCGTCAGCAGAAGACCAGGAAGCTGTCGATACAGAGGCAGCACAGGGAGCAATGTATTCACGGTTTTCTGGTCCTACTGCACTAGAGAGCGCTTCCATTAGTATTTGCCCCATAAGACGCACTGACATTTAACCCCCACTTTTTTGGGGGAAACAGTTCGTCTTATAGGGCAAAAAATACGGTATATTAGAAAATCGTATAACTATTCATTATTAGTGATGAGCGGCAGGGGCAATATTCGAATATTCACGAATTCGCCATTATTTTCTCTATTGCAAAAATCGCCAATGTAATATGTGCGTATTGCGAGCGCAATACAGGCGTGGGTCACTTTTGCTACATTTTTCAAGCTGCTAGAAGTTTCCTGAGACTGGAGAAAATGGTTGGCACGGCAGAACATTACAATAGCTTTATATGCAGATAGAGTGCTCCAATATATTCGCGATTAATGATGCGCATATTGGCGCAACACATGCAACTTCACATTTTATCAGGTCTAACTACATATTACTGATTGGTGCACTAAGTATTGTTGTGAACTTGTACATCACAGCTCCATGTATGTATGGACAGCAGAACCAGCTACATTATATCACTATCTAACCTACACTGACTATCTCCCACTAACTATCTGTGTTATATATATATATATATATATATATATATATGAACTAACTGTCTAATGTAATGACGCAGTAAAGCACAGAGCACAGCAATGACACTGCTGTCTCTCTCAGAACTGCAAAAGACTGCAGAAAATAGCTGCTGGGGAGGTTCTTATATAGTAAGGGGTAGGCAACTTCCTATTGATTGCTAGGGATGTTGCTAAGCTCAGACAAAGACATTGCAGCCTTCTATTTGGTCCACAAGCAAGAAGCGGGGAGGGATCATGGGTTCAGATGAAAAAAAATCTAGAATATTCTCGAATATGAATATATAGCACTATATTCTAAATGGTCGCAAATTCTCGAAGTGGCGATATATTGAATATTCGCATCCAACACTATTCATTATATGCTGATTTTTATAACACTGGAAATGAAGTCCTCACTTCATGTTCCTTTGAAAGTATCACTGAATGTACATGGCAGTGGTACGAGAGAGTAGCTGAGGTTTTTCTTGTATTTTAAATGAAGCAATGATAGGAATCATTGTCAATTGATTAGTTGATAATTCATGATCTGCATAAATTCTCATTTTCATTTCCAATCACGCTTCTAATTAACCCTGCAAAATGTATTGTTGGTCAGATCCCTAACTCGCTGCTATTACTACAAATTAAGCTTGGGTCTTTCATTTCTTAGATGGAGCTCAATTTTTCTATATAGTTGTGCTTTTTGGCGCAGTTCTTCTCACCCTCACAAACCCGATTCTCTCCATTTTGCAGGATTCATTGTTTGCTGGTGTTCTTTCTAGTGTTTTTCTAGTTTGAACTCCTCCAAAAGAAATTCCAAACATGACTGGTGGCAGAAGAACAAAGGCATCATACAAATAACAATATGCGAAAAAATGACTACATTTTCTATGGATTTTGCTCCTTTGTTTTCACTGTGGGTTTGTGGAGCAGCCTTCTGTATGAATGCAAATAACTTGCTTGCTGCAGTGACGGGTTTGCTCTTAATAGATTTCTATTACACCTATGCTGACTGATTATAGGATTTATGGGAATAGGGGTTATGGGGCACTCATGTAGCACAAGAGGGCCTTATCATATTCAGCCAGGGTCAGGATAAGAAGTAGTCCTTTTTACTCACTGGTATAGGTTATAACTTTGTAAATGAAGAGATACCCCAGTGTCATCAGAGGTAGCATCAGTGCTCCAATAATTAAAGGGCCCTTTACACGGGCTGAGAATCCGATAGACAATAGCTCATGAGCGTTTATAGGAACGCTTGTTAACGATTATTTGGGAGTGTAAGGCTCCATTCACACGTCCGCAAAATGTGTCCGCATCCTTTCCGCAATTTTGCGGAAAGGGTGCGGACCCATTCATTCTCTATGGGGACGGAATGTGCTGTCCGCATCCACATTTGCGGATCCGCACTTCCGCATCCGTGCTTCCGTTCCGCAAAAAAATAGAACATGTCCTATTCTTGTCCGCAATTGCGGACAAGAACAGGCATATTCTATTATGTCGGCAATGTGCGGTCCGCAAAATGCAGAACGCACATTGCCGCTTTCCGTGTTTTGCGGATCCGTGTCTCCGTGTATCCGCAAAACACATTGCGGACGTGTGAATGGAGCCTAAAGGTGGTGTCGATTACTCGATGAATGAGGGAAAGGCTCATTCATCGCAATGCGGTCACCTAAATCACCGTTTGCAGGGAGCAGATTGTTCTGTTTAAACACCCTCTGCTGCTGGCAAACAACGAGTCAGTATGGGGATGAGCGATAGTATTAGCCATTGCTCCTGCCCATACTGTGGAGGACATGTAATTGCAGCGGTTTCCTCCACTGACGAGCAGCTGAAATTGCAAAGCTGTATAAGAACTGCCAGTCCATGCTTGCTGAGTGACCAATGTAACTGGACGTGATTCTTCATTAAAGGGCTTCTGTCACCCCACTAAAGTGATTTTTTTTTTTGGGCTAGTTAAATTAGTTATATTGCGATATATGAAAATATAATGGTGTTACTTACTTTGATCCAGCAGTTTCTTCCAAAAACGAAGTTTTATAATATGTAAATTCGATCTCTACCAGCAAGTAGGGCGTCTACTTGCTGGTAGCTGCTGCAGAAAACCGCCCCCTCGTCGTGTTGATTGACAGGGCCAGCCGGGATCTCCTCCTCCGGCCAGCCCTGTCGGCATTTCAAAAATCGCGCGCCTCTGTTCATTCGGCGCAGGCGCTCTGAGATGAGGAGGCTCGCCTCCTCAGCACTCCCTCAGTGCGCCTGCGCCGATGACGTCTTCTATTTTGGTGATGTCATCGGCGCAGGCGCACTGAGGGAGTTCTGAGGAGACAAGCCTCCTCATCTCAGAGCGCCTGCGCCGAATGAACACAGGCGCGCGATTTTTGAAATGCCGACAGGGCTGGCCGGAGGAGGAGATCCCGGCTGGCCCTGTCAATCAACACGACGAGGGGGCGGTTTTCTGCAGCAGCTACCAGCAAGTAGCCGCCCTACTTGCTGGTAGAGACCTAATTTACATATTATAAAACTTCGTTTTTGGAAGAAACTGCTGGATCAAAGTAAGTAACACCATTATATTTTCATATATCGCAATATAACTAATTTAACTAGCCCAAAAAAAAAAATCACTTTAGTGGGGTGACAGAAGCCCTTTAAAGAACCATTCTGCTGTTAGCTTGGCCTCGTTATTTCCTGTACCGCCAGACTGCACATTTCCTGGACATCTCCAGGTGCCAGGGGACACTGCCTTGCATCTCTGATTCCTCACCATTAAGGGAACCTCGAACCACCATCAGACGGCAAGGTCCCAAAACCTGGGAGTGCCCCAAAGGGAGGAAAGGGTGCACTCTTCACATCACTGCATGGCCCAGGGAGCGTCTGAACTGTGACTACTACTTCTCCCCTCTTACACACTGCCCTTGCGTCTCGCTGCAGATACTATCATGAACTCTGCAAATTAATATCACTGAGATGGTGTCCTGGGCCCTTATTCATTTTTATATACAGTGTTGCTTGAAAGCTTGTGAACCCTTCAGAATTTCGTCATAAATTTGACTTAAAACTACATGATGATGAAGTCTAATATTTTTGACTAATTTCTTTGATTTCATTATTTTTATCTACTTTTAGGACTGAAAATCTGTGAACATCTGATGTAGTTTTAGGTCACATTTATGCAGAAATACAGTATAAAAAATTCTGAAGGGTTCACAAACTTTCAAGCACTGATGTATAGTATAACTAACTGACTGCTGCTTACAACATAAGTAAATAATTTAATGAATGTGTTGGAGAAATAGAGTAAACCCGCATTGCTCGGACAATTATTTTATTGGCATAGAATGGCTTATACTCTATGTTCAAGCAGACTTTCCAATATTTATGTGGGCTGTAGCCATCAACTCTCCTGCTTGCCTAGGTTATCTAGGGAAGGCAACCAGAAGTTACAATGAGTAGAATAAATGACTTTTCCTAATAGAGTTAGAATTTATAGACTACAGACATCTTCATACATCTAGCAATAAATTTGCTCTCCTAGCAGTCATGCCATACTCATCTTTGAGTTATTACAGTAATGTAAATCATCATGCAGAATTCATGTTCTCACCTATGAGTGCGTATGGATATAGAGAATTCATTTGGAAATGGAAAGATTTACTCAGCCGTACGGAATGATTTTTTTTCCAGCAGATCAATATTTGAAAAATATAAGGTGCATTTTGCAGAATAAACAGTGAGGTAAACCTTCAGGCTTCCAGCCACATTTCTCATTTCAATATCTTAAACTTCAAGCAATCACCCTAGAAGCCACAAAAAGGAAGCTGAAGTTCTCAAATGTGGAGTTTAGCTATATATTTAGAAAAGGTGACGATTCAACAATGTCTACAGAAAAGCAAACATAAAAGGGCTTGGCTACTAATTAAAGGATAACTGTCACATTTAGACCCTAATTTCAATTTTCATATATGTAGTTACTAATAACATGATATTCCAGAATCAGTTACTATTAGACTGACTTACCCCATATTTAATAAGATTCAGCCCTTAGCAACCAGTCTGCATAAAACTGCAATTTCACTATTCAGTTAAGATGGCCGCCACTGCCCTCACCCTGAGGCTAATCCCACCTGCCCTCACTAGCCAGTAACAATAGCCCCCCAAAAGTGTCAGTAACCAGAGCCCTCCCCCCTAAAGGGTTAATCTCCTGCAGCACAAAGGGGTCCTCTTACCACATGTTGCTTTCATTTATACACTGAGCAGACGGCAGATCTCCCTTCCCTGTTGTGCGCTGCTTCCACTCTGCATTCTCCAGCTCTGCTGAGTGAGGGAGCGTCTGCCAAGCGCAGGGACAGGGAGAAGTGCACACAGCCCAGGCACTGTTATCAGCTGCTGGGGAGGACCTGGCTTTAATAATTTACTTACAGTCCCTGGCTGTTAGTAATCTGACCCTGCACGCAGCCTGCTTCTGAGTGCTCCGTCTATCAACAGATAGACGGACCATGCCTAGCAACCCTATTTTAAGCACAGGTAAAAATAGGCAGTACAGGGAACAAAACTGTGGAATTAAGGGGTAATTGAATACATAGTGAAAAGTTGAAATAGGGCCACCAAGGAGATATTAATCACCACAATCCAATACTCCAAAAAAAATATATATATATACGACAGTTATCCTTTAAATATGTGTAAACTTTGTTCACTGCACTGTAGCAGTGGTTTTCTGGGAATTTTATATTGGTGGCCTGTCCCCAGGATAGGTCATCATCATTATCAACATAGGTGATTATTATCTAAACCCTCTATAGACAGCAGGATCTGCTGTCACATTCTCTAGCCTTTGTCCCCTTATTCTATTCAACCTGATGTCTGTAAATAAAAAGTGGAGGATAGATGGAAGTAATTATGAAAGCAGGATCAGACCACACATGAGTTGTAGTTACTGGATAACCGTGGAGACACATAGGTCTGCATAGGAGCTGTAAGCAAGAACTTGTGTGATCATAATTACTTGTCACAAGTTCTATGTAAAGACCTATTTAAAATGTTCAAAATTGAAGGAAGCTTTTATTTCAGTTATCTATAATTGAAGCTACAGGCTACCTGAGAGGAAGATTTCCCATAGATCTCAATGACATAAGCATTGTCTTAGGGAATTGATGTGACTCCAAAGTGGCATCATTACATTTTGGAAATATTCTTTATGCTATATCAAAACTATTCCAGTTAAAGGGGTTGAGCAGGATCCTAAAAAATGTAGTTCAATTGTGTAAACCTCCTCTCCTACAAGGCACAATAGTGTAACTATTAACTTCTTGAGTCTTCACTCCATGCTCCTGCTGCGCTCCATTATTGACAACCTGAACTTCCAGGTTGTGGGTGTAGATAAGCTGTAGCCACAACTCTTCCCATAGCGCTGTGTGCTGCAAGATCAGAGAGAAATGTAAACTCCCGCTACACCCTTCCCTGGGCTGAAAACTCCTCCCACTACACCCCCATCATCCCCTTGCTGTCTCCTCTTGATGTTTCCTCCCACACAGCCTCAATATGACCAGCAGTGGACTCCACCTACCCTGCTTGTGCATTGGGAGTGTCAACCAGCCCATTCCAAGATCACATGGGTTTGACATCACAACCATTTGGGGATTCTAACAGAGGGCATCATGGGAGGCCTATTCTTTACATCAAAGTAAATCCAGTCTCCAAAGAGGGCGCAGTGACGTGACCTTTCTTCAGATTTCTGGAGTGAAACAGAAAAAGTAGTGCAAGAACATTAGTAAGTTACAGGGCCTGGCAGGAAAAGCACAGGGAATAGGTAAAGTTTTTTTTACACGGATAACCCCTTTAATATTATGTAAACAGAAAGCGAACTACTGCAACTTAATATCGCATGTCCCTTATGAGACATTTGTCAAATAAGGCATAAATCCACTTAACAGATATTTGATTTTCACTACTAAACAAATGCCCTAGAATTCTATTTATTAGATTATAGTCCTGAAGATTCTCATTTATTTGAAGGTTATGATTGAATTTACGCATTTAGAGCGCACAACGTCAATTTAATATAATTTGGCTCCCTGCTGTGAAAATTGCAGTAAACAAATAAAGAAACCCACAATTCACTGCACATTTGTGCACATTGTTCTGCTACAAAGGACTTCCCTGCATATAGTTATCAGGTTCGTTATTCTTCCTGTATTATTTCAATGACTAACACATGCTGTAGGTAAGAAAATATGTTATACTTAGGAATATCATACTTAAACTTAGGCTTATAGTCTACACCCTAAGGCCTCCTGCACACGAACGTATTTTTTTGCGGTCCGCAAAAACGGGTCCCGTTTTTCCGTGATCCGTGACCGTTTTTTCGTCCGTGGGTCTTCCTTGATTTTTTGGAGGATCCACGGACATGAAAAAAAAGTCGTTTTGGTGTCCGCCTGGCCGTGCGGAGCCAAACGGATCCGTCCTGAATTACAATGCAAGTCAATGGGGACGGATCCGTTTGACGTTGACACAATATGGTGCCATTTCAAACGGATCCGTCCCCATTGACTTTCAATGTAAAGTCTGGAGTCCCTTTTATACCATCTGATCGGAGTTTTCTCCAATCCGATGGTATATTTTAACTTGAAGCGTCCCCATCACCATGGGAACGCCTCTATGTTAGAATATACTGTCGGATATGAGTTAGATCGTGAAACCTCATTTCCGACAGTATATTCTAACACAGAGGCGTTCCCATGGTGATGGGGACGCTTCTAGTTAGAATTTACTACAAACTGTGTACATGACTGCCCCCTGCTGCCTAGCAGCATCCGATCTCTTACAGGGGGCTGTGATCAGCACAATTAACCCTTCAGGTGCCGCACCTGAAGGGGTTAATTGTGCTATCATATCCCCCTGTAAGAGATCAGGGCTGCCAGGCAGCAGGGGGCAGACCCCCCCCCCCCCCCCCCCTCCCCAGTTTGAATATCATTGGTGGCCAGTGCGGCCCCCCCCCCCCCTTCCTCCCTCTATTGTAATAATTCCTTGGTGGCACAGTGTGCGCCCCCCCCCCTTCCTCCCTCTATTGTAATAAATCGTTGGTGGCACAGTGTGCGCCCCCCCCCCTTCCTCCCTCTATTGTAATCGTTGGTGGCACAGTGTGCGCCCCCCATTGGCCCCCCTCCCTCTATAGCATTAACAACATTGGTGGCCAGTGTGCGGCCTCCCCTCTACCCCCCCCCCATCATTGGTGGCAGCGGGTTACTAGCAATAGTACAATAGTAAAAGATTCATACTTACCTGGGAGCTGCGATGTCTGCTTCCGGCCGGGAGCTCCTCCTACTGGTAAGTGACAGTTCATTTAGCAATGACACTTACCAGTAGGTGGAGCTCCCGGCCGGACACGAACATCGCAGCAGCCGGTAAGTATGAATCTTCTACTATTGTACTATTGCTAAGTAACCATGGCAACCAGCGTCCTGGTTGCCATGGTTACCGATCGGAGCCCCAGCGATTAAACTGGGACTCCGATCGGAACTCCGCTGCCACCAATGATGGGGGGGGGGGGTTGGGAGATGGGAGGCCGCACACTGGCCACCAATGTTGTTAATGCTATAGAGGGAGGGGGGGCCGATGGGGGGCGCACACTGTGCCACCAACGAATTATTACAATAGAGGGAGGAAGGGGGGGGCGCACACTGTGCCACCAACGAATAATTACAATAGAGGGAGGGGGGGGTCCGCACTGGCCACCAACCTATTATTACAATAGAGGGGGGGGGGGGCCCGCACTGGCCACCAATGATATTTAAAAAAAGTATACGCTAAATGGTTGCCTCAGAGTTCCGTTGTTGGCTGTTGGCTCCACTTTTTTCAGCAGCCATATTGTTGACCATTAACCACCTCCCGACCGCCTAACGCAGGGATGCGTCCGCGCATGCGCAGTTTGGGCCAGGAAAAGTTACAGGAGAAGTTTGTCACCAGCCTGCCAGCCAATGATCATCACTGGCAGGTTGCTGACTTTTAAAAAATCAAATCACAAGCCATTTAACCGCCTCCGGACCTCCTAACGCAGGATCGCGTTCCGGAGGTGGCAGCCCTGCGCAGAGTCACGCATATACGCGTCATCTCGCGAGACGCGAGATTTCCTGTGAACGCGCGCACACAGGCGTGCGCGTTCACAGGATCGGAAGGTAAGCGAGTGGATCTCCAGCCTGCCAGCGGCGATCGTTCACTGGCAGGCTGGAGATGCGATTTTTTTTAACCCCTAACAGGTATATTAGACGCTGTTTTGATAACAGCGTCTAATATACCTGCTACCTGGTCCTCTGGTGGTCCCTTTTGTTTGGATCGACCCCCAGAGGACACAGGCAGCTCAGTAATAAGTAGCACCAAACACCACTACAATACACCCCCCCTGTCACTTATTAACCCCTTATTAACCCCTGATCAACCCTGATCACCCCATATAGACTCCCTGATCACCCCCCTGTCATTGATCACCCCCCTGTCATTGATCACCCCCCTGTAAGGCTCCATTCAGACATCCGTATGTTTTTTACGGATCCACGGATACATGGATCGGATCCGCAAAACACATAGACGTCTGAATGGAGCCTTACAGTGGGGTGATCACCCCATATAGACTCCCTGATCACCCCCATGTCATTGATCACCCCCCTGTAAGGCTCCATTCAGACGTCCGTATGTTTTTTACGGAGCCACTGATACATGGATCGGATCCGCAAAACACATACGGACGTCTGAATGGAGCCTTACAGGGGGGTGATCAATGACGGGGGTGATCACCCCATATAGACTCCCTGATCACCCCTCTGTCATTGATCACCCCCCTGTCATTGATCACCCCCCTGTAAGGCTCCATTCAGACATCCGTATGTTTTTTACGGATCCACGGATACATGGATCGGATCCGCAAAACACATACAGACGTCTGACTAGAGCCTTACAGGGGGGTGATCAACCCATATAGACTCCCTGATCACCCCCCTGTTATTGATCACCCCCCTGTCATTGATCACCCCCCTGTAAGGCTCCATTCAGACGTCCGTAAGTTTTTTACGGATCCACGGATACATGGATCGGATCCGCAAAACACATACGGACATCTGAATGGAGCCTTAAAGGGGGTGATTAATGACAGGGGGGTGATCACCCGATATAGACTCTCTGATCACCCCCCTGTCATTGATCACCCCCCTGTAAGGCTCCATTCCGACGTCCGTATGTTTTTTACAGATCCACGGATACATGGATCGGATCCGCAAAACACATACGGACATCTGAATGGAGCCTTATAGGGGGGTGATCAATGACAGGGGGGTGATCACCCCATATAGACTCCCTGATCACCCCCTGTCATTGATCACCCCCCTATCATTGATCACCCCCCTGTAAGGCTCCATTCAGATGTCCGTATGTTTTTTACGGATCCACGGATACATGGATCGGATCCGCAAAACACATAGACCTCTGAATGGAGCCTTACAGGGGGGTGATCACCCCATATAGACTCCCTGATCACCCCCCTATCATTGATCACCCCCCTGTAAGGCTCCATTCCGACGTCCGTATGTTTTTTACGGATCCACGAATACATGGATCGGATCCGCAAAACACATACGGACATCTGAATTGAGCCTTATAGGGGGTGATCAACGACAGGGGGGTGATGACCCATTATAGACTCCGTGATCACCCCCCTGTCATTGATCACCCCCCTGTCATTGATCACCCCCCTGTCATTGATCACCCCCTGTCATTGATCACCCCCCTGTAAGGCTCCATTAAGACGTCCGTATGCGTTTTGCGGATCTGATCCATGTATCCGTGGATCTGTAAAAAACATACGGACGTCTGAATGGAGCCTTACAGGGGGGTGATCAATGACAGGGGGGTGATCACCCCATATAGACTCCCTGATCACCCCCCTGTCATTGATCACCCCCCTGTAAGGCTCCATTCTGATGTCCGTATGTTTTTTACAGATCCACGGATACATGGATCAGATCCGCAAAACACATACGGACATCTGAATGGAGCCTTATAGGGGGGTGATCAATGACAGGGGGGTCATCACCCCATATAGACTCCCTGATCACCCCCTGTCATTGATCACCCCCCTGTCATTGATCACCCCCCTGTAAGGCTCCATTCAGACGTCCGTATGTTTTTTACGGATCCACGGATACATGGATCGGATCCGCAAAACACATAGACGTCTGAATGGAGCCTTACAGGGGGGTGATCACCCCATATAGACTCCCTGATCACCCCCCTATCATTGATCACCCCCCTGTAAGGCTCCATTCCGACGTCCGTATGTTTTTTACGGATCCACGAATACATGGATCGGATCCGCAAAACACATACGGACATCTGAATTGAGCCTTATAGGGGGTGATCAACGACAGGGGGGTGATGACCCCATATAGACTCCGTGATCACCCCCCTGTCATTGATCACCCCCCTGTCATTGATCACCCCCCTGTCATTGATCACCCCCTGTCATTGATCACCCCCCTGTCATTGATCACCCCCTGTCATTGATCACCCCCCTGTAAGGCTCCATTAAGACGTCCGTATGCGTTTTGCGGATCTGATCCATGTATCCGTGGATCTGTAAAAAACATACGGACATCTGAATGGAGCCTTACAGGGGGGTGATCAATGACAGGGGGGTGATCACCCCATATAGACTCCCTGATCACCCCCCTGTCATTGATCACCCCCCTGTAAGGCTCCATTCAGACATTTTTTTGGCCCAAGTTAGCGGAAATTATTATTTTTTTTTTTTTTCTTACAAAGTCTCATATTCCACTAACTTGTGTCAAAAAATAAAATCTCACATGAACTCACCATACCCATCACGGAATCCAAATGCGTAAAATTTTTTAGACATTTATATTCCAGACTTCTTCTCACGCTTTAGGGCCCCTAAAATGCCAGGGCAGTATAAATACCCCAAATGTGACCCCATTTCGGAAAGAAGACACCCCAAGGTATTCCGTGAGGGGCATATTGAGTCCATGAAAGATTTAAATTTTTGTTCCAAGTTAGCGGAAAGGGAGACTTTGTGAGAAAAAATATATCAATTTCCGCTAACTTGTGCCAAAAAAAATAAATTATATGAACTCGCCATGCCCCTCATTGAATACCTTGGGGTGTCTTCTTTCCAAAATGGGGTCACATGTGGGGTATTTATACTGCCCTGGCATTTTAACGGCCCTAAAGCGTGAGAAGAAGTCTGGGATCCAAATGTCTAAAAATGCCCTCATAAAAGGAATTTGGGCCCCTTTGCGCATCTAGGCTGCAAAAAAGTGTCACATATGTGGTATTGCCGTACTCAGGAGAAGTTGGGCAATGTGTTTTGGGGTGTCATTTTACATATACCCATGCTGGGTGAGATAAATATCTTGGTCAAATGCCAACTTTGTATAAAAAATGGAAAAAGTTGTCTTTTGCCGAGATATTTCTCTCACCCAGCATGAGTATATGTAAAAAGACACCCCAAAACACATTGCCCAACTTCTCCTGAGTACGGCAATACCACATGTGTGACACTTTTTTGCAGCCTAGATGCGCAAAGGGGCCCAAATTCCTTTTAGGAGGGCATTTTTAGACATTTGGATCCCAGACTTCTTCTCACGCTTTAGGGCCCCTAAAATGCCAGGGCAGTATAAATACCCCACATGTGACCCCATTTTGGAAAGAAGACACCGCAAGGTATTCCGTGAGGGGCATAGCGAGTTCCTAGAATTTTTTTTGTTTTTGTCACAAGTTAGCGGAAAATGATGATTTATTTATTTTTTTCTTACAAAGTCTCATATTCCACTATCTTGTGACAAAAAATAAAAACTTCCATGAACTCACTATGCCCATTACAAAATACCTTGGGGTGTCTTCTTTCCAAAATGGGGTCACTTGTGGGGTAGTTATACTGCCCTGGCATTTTAGGGGCCCAAATGCGTGAGAAGTGGTTTGAAATCAAAATCTGTAAAAAATGGCCGGTGAAATCCGAAAGGTGCTCTTTGGAATGTGGGCCCCTTTGCCCACCTAGGCTGCAAAAAAGTGTCACACATCTGGTATCACCGTACTCAGGAGAAGTTGGGCAATGTGTTTTGGGGTGTCTTTTTACATATACCCATGCTGGGTGAGAGAAATATCTTGGCAAAAGACAACTTTTCCCATTTTTTTATACAAAGTTGGCATTTGACCGAGATATTTATCTCACCCAGCATGGGTATATGTAAAATGACACCCCAAAACACATTGCCCAACTTCTCCTGAGTACGGCAATACCAGAAGTGTGACACTTTTTTAAACTCCAAAAATATGGCTGTCGCCAGCCAAAATGTGCACCGCACAGCCACAAATTCATAAACTCCTATAAATGCACAGCACGCCAGCGGTGATGTTAATGCAAATTATTTTATTAAACATATATGCAAAAAAATATACAATACAAAATTTAAAACCCAGAAGGGAAATACAGACAAGTGTGGATGAAAAAATACCCCCTATGGCCGGTATGTATATCAGTGCATAATAATGGTAAGTTGCCACTGCACATGTGTAACATCGGAAACCCCATCAAAAATGCTGCAAAACAATGAAAAATCAATCAGGTGAAAAGTAGTGATAACAGCGGATGTGTCCAACGTTGTAACCATGAACATAACACTGTATCAGGAAAGCTCCAAAGTGGGTCACCTTAGTGAAAACAGGCTGACCTCCCAAATGGTAATACCAATCTGGGAAGCCAAGGAGATCCAGGAGCATCAATAGTATGGCACAAGTAGGGCACCGACGGTCACAGAGACAGCATAGAAGGCATATACATTACATAAAGACAATACAACCAACCTGGCCTAGGGGGAACAACCTGACGATCGTTTCGCTCACTGGCTTTGTCACAGGGCGCAATAAACCTGCCATACCTCCCAACCCCTTATACCCCAGCCATCTCACACTGAACCAATTAGGTGCAGGGATCACGCACCTAACATGCTGCACCTGCAAGATACAATTCCACCGCCGGCCCCCCGCATGCGCGCCGGCGCAGCCGCGCACGCACATAGGCTGGATCACCAGTCACGGAGATGAGCCGGCCACTCCCCCAGCTCATCTCTGTGACCGTCAGTGTCATTTTACATATACCCATGCTGGGTGAGATAAATATCTTGGTCAAATGCCAACTTTGTATAAAAAAATGGGAAAACTTGTCTTTTGCCAAAATATTTCTCTCACCCAGCATGGGTATATGTAAAATGACACCCCAAAACACATTGCCCAACTTCTCCTGAGTACGGCAATACCACATGTGTGACACTTTTTTGCAGCCTAGGTGGGCAAAGGGGCCCACATTCCAAAGAGCACCTTTCGGATTTGTCACGGTCGGCGTGGCTATCACATACGTGACACAGAGGGAGGGAACGAGGAAGGCCCTGCCCAAGTGAGAGGGAAGGTGGTGACCCCTGACTCACCTGGCGGCTGGCACCTGGCAGCCCTGACGTCCCTAGACGGGTTCCTCACCCGTACGCCGATCACGTGCCTAAAGCCCTGGCTTTCCCTGAGCTGAGCCCTAGATAGTGAACAGGGCGATGGGAACACTAGTCCGCACCACTAGCTCTAAGGGAAAACACCAAGGGGAGGACAGACAACACAGACTCAACATATAATCCCAGGTGGGCGACAACAGGAGACAACAATAAGCCCAACAGGGATCCGGAGGGTAGCACTCTGGAACGACAACCAGGATTCACAACTCCAGTGGGTCAGTATAGATGTCCAGGCAGGAAGCTCTATAACTGGCAACTAGAGAAGTGTGAGGGGAGAATATAAGGAGGTTGGGAGTGGCAGACAAGAAACAGCTGAGGAGGAGAAGCTACGGATCCCTGAGTGAGACAAAAAGGATAGCAAGGCAAACACAGAAAACAATCACTAAGAAACAACGTGATCTTTAGATATAGAGCGCGCAGCCACCCGCTGCGACTTCCTGACCCCGGGTATAACGGAGTCAGACGTGGCTCTTGATACCCTCGTGACAGGATTTCACCGGCCATTTTTTACAGATTTTGATTTCAAACTACTTCGCACGCATTTGGGCCCCTAAAATGCCAGGGCAGTATAACTACCCCACAAGTGACCCCATTTTGGAAAGAAGACACCCCAAGGTATTTCATGATGGGCATAGTGAGTTCATGGAAGTTTTTATTTTTTGTCACAAGTTAGTGGAATATGAGACTGTGTAAGAAAAAAAAAGAAAAAAGAAAAAATCATTATTTTCCGCTAACTTGTGACAAAAAATAAAAAGTTCTATGAACTCACTATGCCCATCAGCGAATACCTTAGGGTGTCTACTTTCCGAAATGGGGTCATTTGTGGGGTGTTTGTACTGTCTGGGCATTGTAGAACCTCAAGAAACATGACAGGTGCTCAGAAAGTCAGAGCTGCTTCAAAAAGCGGAAATTCACATTTTTGTACCATAGTTTGTAAACGCTATAACTTTTACCCAAACCATTTTTTTTTTTACCCAAACATTTTTGTTTTTTATCAAAGACATGTAGAAAAATAAATTTAGAGAAAAATTTATATATGGATGTCGTTTTTTTTGCTAAATTTTACAACTGAAAGTGAAAAATGTCATTTTTTTGCAAAAAGAAATCGTTAAATTTCGATTAATAACAAAAAAAGTAAAAATGTCAGCAGCAATGAAATACCACCAAATGAAAGCTCTATTAGTGAGAAGAAAAGGAGGTAAAATTAATTTGTGTGGTAAGTTGCATGACCGAGCAATAAACGGTGAAACTAGTGTAGTGCAGAAGTGTAAAAAGTGGTCTGGTCATTAAGGGTGTTTAAGCTATGGGGGCTGAAGTGGTTAACACATTATATTTATAAATATAATGTGTTAAATGGCTTCTGTGCTCTCTGCTGGGTCCTTTTCGTCGGTTGGTCCCAGCAGAGAGCACATATCTCTGTGAGTACACCAAGCACAACACATTTAGCCCCAGATCACCCCCCATCACCCCAATTAACCCCTTGATCACCCCTGTCAATCACTAGTGAAAGGGAAAAAAGTGATCAGTGTAAAATGTCACATTTTTTTCCCCACCAGTATTGACTGTTAGGTTTAGGATAGTTTAGGCCCCTTTGGTAGTTAGCTTCAGTTAGCGCCCAGCCCACCGCACCGCAGTCACCGATTTGCTGATTAGTGTATCGCTAATCAGCATTGGTACTTTTATAGTATCTGTAAGTGATCAGAACTGATCACAGTCAGATCTATAATAGTATTAGTGTCACCTTAGCTCGCCCTCCACCCAAAACGCAGTGTTTGCCCGATCAGGCCTGATCGGTCGCCCACACGTGCTTTCACCCACGCCCGCCCCGCCGCAGTGACAACATTTTTTTTTTTTTTTATCACTGCACAATCACTACACAAGCGCTGCGGCGATAAAAAAAATCAGTCTTGATATTTTTTATCAATTGCAGCGGATTCCTGTACTTCGCTAGCCTCCCATTTGTAAGACAGGCTTGCTTTTTTTCTTGGGTAGTCTCAGGGAATACCCCCTAAATTCAGTTGACCAAATGGCAAGTAAGGGGTATTCTTCTGAAGGGGCCTACAGGCTTCTGACCCAGTCGGATGAGGAATGGGAACCCTCATCTGACGAATCCAGCGGGTCAGAATACGAACCTGTAGAAAGCAGTGGCAGTCTGACCCAAAGTTCGGACGATGAGGTTGAGGTCCCTGATACCACCAGGCGTACCCGGCCCCGTGTTTCTAGACCACAGGTTGCGCAGGATCTGCTTCAAGGGCAGCAGAGTGGGGCTGGCGGTGTCGGATTACGTGGTGAGGCATACACCAGCAGCCCATCCTGGACCTAGTACCAGCACTGCCGTAGAACATGGTGAAGTGCCGAGCACCAGAAGGGCAGTTGAAGCTGGTACGGTGGCACGTGCAGTAGTTCCCCCGTCGCAGCCACCGCACAGACAGGCCCATAGAGCCCCTAGAGTCCCTGAGGTGCTGGCAAACCCTGATTGGCAGCCCCCATCTTCAGCCGCACCAGTAGTTCCCCCTTTCACCGCCCAGTCTGGAGTTCGGGTTGAGACAGCTCAGATCGGATCGGTACAGTTTTTTTTTAGCTGTTCTTCACTGCGGAGCTCTTTGACTTAGTCGTGGCAGAAACAAACCGGTATGCCACTCAATTTATAGCCGCCAACCCGGGAAGCTTTTATGCCCAGTCTTTCCGGTGGAAACCCGTCCAAGTTTCCGAATTTAAAACTTTTCTGGGCCTTCTCCTCAACATGGGCCTGACAAAAAAGCATGAATTACGGTCATATTGGTCCACAAACCCAATTCATCACATGCCCATGTTCTCTGCTGCCATCCTGCGTTTCCTGCACTTTAGTGATAATAGCACCTCTCGTCCCAGAGGCCACCCAGCTTTTGACCGGCTCCACAAAATTCGGCCCCTCATAGACCACTTTAACACCAAATTTGCAGATTTGTATACCCCTGAGCAAAACATCTGCATAGACGAGTCCCTGATACATTTTACCGGGCTCCTTGGCTTCAAACAATACATCCCAAGCAAGCGCGCCCGGTATGGGGTCAAATTGTATAAGCTCTGTGAAAGGACCACAGGCTATACGTACAAATTTCGTGTCTATGAGGGTAAAGATCAGACCCTGGAGCCGGTCGGTTGCCCTGACTACCTGGGGAGCAGTGGGAAGACAGTCTGAGACTTGGTGTCACCCTTATTTGGCAAGGGGTGCCACCTTTATGTGGACAATTTCTACACAAGTGTGCCCCTCTTCAGGCATTTGTTTCTAGAACAGATTGGCTGCTGTGGCACCGCGCGACCTAGTCGCCGGGGCCTCCCCCAACGGCTCGTTACCACCCATCTTGCAAGGGGGGAGAGGGCTGCCTTGTGTAACGAAGAACTGCTCGCGGTGAAATGGAGAGACAAGCGTGACGTTTACATGCTCTACTCCATTCACGCAGACACAACAATCCAAATTGAACGGGCAACCAGTGTCATTGAAAAGCCCCTCTCGGTCCACGACTATAATTTGCTCATGGGAGGGGTGGACTTCAATGACCAGATGTTGGCTCCTTATTTACTCTCCCGCAGGACCAGACGCTGGTATAAGAAGGTGTCTGTATACCTAATTCAATTGGCTATGTACAATCTACAGTAAGGCTGGGAGAACAAGATCCTTCCTCAAATTTCAGGAAGAGATCATCGAGAACCTCCTGTATCCAGGAGGTTCCGTGGCCCCAACGACCAGTGTAGTGAGCCGTCTACACGAGCGACATTTCCCCAATGTCGTTGCTGGTACCTCAACCCAAGCGCCATCCCGAAAAAAATGTAGTGTCTGTAGCAGGAGTGGAATAAGGCGTGACACCCGCTATTTCTGTCCTGACTGCCCTGACCACCCTGCCCTATGCTTAGGGGAGTGTTTCCGGAAGTACCACACACAGGTACACTATTAGTATAGAGATTGCGTGACACAGGACAGGCACACAGGGGTCTTAGGGCCCTTTCACACAGAGCTGCTGCAAACCTCTCCTTTCACCTGGGACAAAGTGCATAATGTACTTCGCCACATCTCTGGGCGATTTGCGCTTTGCACATTGTCCCATGGGGAAGGAGAGGTTTGTCCTATAAAAGGTAAAAAACAAAAAAAAAATTACAGGTAAGCAAAAAAGTTAATGTTCCAAAAGTTCGATAAAGTTTATAAAAGTTAATGTTCTGTTTCAAATGTTATATAAAGTTAATGTTAATAAATTGATTGCGTTGCGGCCTGTTTTTTTTTTTTTTTTTACCTTTTTAAAGCTGTGACCCCTTAATACAGTTCCTCATGTTGTGGTGACCCCCAACCATTACATTTTTTTCCTTGCTACGTCATAACTAATTTTGCTACTGTTATGATGACCCACCAAAAACACGCACAGACACCAATACACCAAATGTTAATTCAAATACACAAGTATTCATTCATAACCACAGAACTTTAGCATAAATACAAAATATTTGTAAACCAAATAAATAACTTTAAAATAAATAATAAACAACAAATACCCTCTAAAAAATTAATCAGTGGTGCGCACAGTACCCCTCAAATAAATAACTCAGTGGTGCTCACAGTACCCCCCCCAAAAAAAATAAAAAAATCAGTGGTGCTCAGGGTACCCCTCAAATAAATAAATCAGTGGTGCTTCAAGTCCCCCCCAAATAAATAAATTAGAAGTGCTCAGGGTCCCCCAAATAAATAAATCAGCGGGGCTTCAGGTCTCCCCCAAATAAATAAATCAGCGGTGCTCAGGGTACCCCCAAATAAATAAATCAGTGGTGCATCAGGTTTCCCCCAAATAAATAAATCAATGGTGCTCAGGGTCCCCCAAATAAATAAATCAGAAGTGCTCAGGGTCCCCCAAATAAATAAATCAGCGGGGTTTGAGGTCTCCCCCCAAATAAATAAATCAGCGGTGCTCAGGGTACCCCCAAATAAATAAATCAGTGGTGCATCAGGTTTCCCCCAAATAAATAAATCAATGGTGCTCAGGGTCCCCCAAATAAATAAATCAGAAGTGCTCAGGGTCCCCCAAATAAATAAATCAGCGGTGCTTCAGGTCCCCCCCAAATAAATAAATCAATGGTGCTCAGGGTCCCCCAAATATATAAATCAGAAGTGCTCAGGGTCCCCCAAATAAATAAATCAGCGGTGCTTCATGTCCCCTGAAATAAATTAAGCCTTGCTCAGCCAAATAATTAAAATAAAATTAGCCAGGCTCAGCCAGGCTCAATTAAATCATTGGTGGCAGTGGTGCTCAGCGGCGGTGTCATTAACGAAAAAACTCGGACCTCAGCAGACAGGCGGCCCGACTTACCTGTCCAGACGTCAGGCTCCTTCAAGCACAGGCAGTGATAGGACATCACTTCCTGTGCGCGAGGATAAGGGGCCGCTGCCATTGTGCGGGCGACCCACAATAGGAAGCCTCAGGCGACCCCCCGGAAAGGGCCGATCGACCCCCAAAGGGGTCGCGACCCCTAGGTTGAGAACCGCTGTTCTAGATGGACCAACCGATGAACCATCTGCAGCACTGATGTGCATTCTGACAGAAGCATTGCGCTGCTGTCAGATTACACAAAGTCGGTGTATGCGGCGCTGCAAGACGAGATTTCTCCTCTGCAGTAAAAAAGATACGTTTGCCGAGGCTTATGAGCTGAGGGGCGGTGTTCATATGCTTTGGCAAACATTTTTTATAAAAAAAATAATAATTCCGGCAATGATTTATTCATCCACATCGATTGATGTGAATGGAGAAATTGGGTTTGCCAGGGCATACGAGCTGAGTGGGTTTGAATGTTGGGCGGAGCTCCTATGTCCTGGCAGACGCCTTTCCCCTCCTTTTTTTTTTTGCACATTTTTTGGCAGAGATTTTTTCATCCACATTGATCGATGCGAATGAAGAAATCTGTGCCGTTCATTTTTTCTTTCAGCCCAGAAGCTGAACGGAAAAAAAAAATCTCATTACCCGTATGCTCAATATAAGGAGAATAGCAGAAACTCCTAATGCTGGCCATACATGTAATGATTGTGGAGACCTTTAAATGCCAGGGCAGTACAAACACCCCACAAATGACCCCATTTTGGAAAGAAGACACCCCAAGGTATTCGCTGAGGGGCATATTGAGTCCATGAAAGATTGAACGTTTTGTCCCAAGTTAGCGGAAAGGGAGACTTTGTGAGAAAAAAATAAATAAATCTATTTCCGCTAACTTGTGCCAAAAAAAAAAATCTTCTATGAACTCGCCATGCCCCTCACGGAATACCTTGGGGTGTCTTCTTTCCAAAATGGGGTCACATGTGGGGTATTTATACTGCCCTGGCATTTTAGGGGCCCTAAAGCGTGAGAAGTAGTCTGGAATCCAATTGTCTAAAAATGCCCTCCTAAAAGGTACTCATTGGAATTTGGGCCCCTTTGCGCACCTAGGCTGCAAAAAAGTGTCACACATGTGGTATCGCCGTACTCAGGAGAAGTAGGGCAATGCGTTTTGGGGTGTATTTTTATATATACCCATGCTGGGTGAGAGAAATATCTCTGTAAAATGACAACTTTGTATAAAAAAATGGGAAAAGTTGTCTTTTACAGAGATATTTCTCTCACCCAGCATGGGTATATGTAAAAATACAACCCAAAACACATTGCCCTACTTCTCCTGAGTACGGCGATACCACATGTGTGACACTTTTTTGCAGCCTAGGTGCGCAAAGGGGCCCAAATTCCAATGAGTATCTTTCTGATTTCACAGGGCATTTTTTACGCATTTGGATTCCAAACTACTTCTCACGCTTTAGGTCCCCTAAAAGGCCAGGGCAGTATAAATACCCCACAAGTGACCCCATTTTGGAAAGAAGACACCCCAAGGTATTTCGTGAGGGGCATGGCGAGTTCATGTAAAATTTTATTTTTTGTCACAAGTTAGTGGAATATGAGACTTTGTAAGAAAAAAAAAGAAAAAAATCATTTTCCGCTAACTTGTGACAAAAAATAAAAACTTCCATGAACTCACTATACCCATCAGCGAATACCTTAGGGTGTCTGCTTTCCGAAATGGGGTCATTTGTGGGGTGTTTCTACTCTCTGGGCATTGTAGAACCTCAGGAAACATGACAGGTGCTCAGAAAGTCAGAGCTGCTTCAAAATGCGGAAATTCACATTTTTGTACCATAGTTTGTAAACGCTATAACTTTTGCGCAAACCAATAAATATACACTTATTGCATTTTTTTTATCAAAGACATGTAGAACAATAAATTTAGAGAAAAATGTATATAGAAATGTAGTTTTATTTGAAAAATTTTACAACAGAAAGTGAAAAATGTCATTTTTTTGCAAACATTTTTGTTAATTTCGATTAATATCAAAAAAAGTAAAAATGTCATCAGCAATGAAATACCACCAAATGAAAGCTCTATTAGTGAGAAGAAAAGGAGGTAAAATTCATTTGGGTGGTAAGTTGTATGACCGAGCAACAAACCGTGAAAGTAGTGTAGTGCAGAATTGTAAAAAGTGGTCTGGTCATTAAGGGGGTTTAAGCAAGGGGAGCTGAGGTGGTTAAAGTCTGTCCCTTTAATATTAATTTAAGCTTCCAAATGCACATCCTCTATTAATATCTCCAATGACTTCATTGTCTGGTTTCTTTATGCTCTATACACAAATAAGGCCTCTTTCACACTTGCGTTGTTGGGATCCGGCATGCACTTCCGTTGCCGGAGGTGCCTGCCGGATCCGGAAAAACGCAAGTGTACTGAAAGCATTTGAAGACGGAACCGTCTTCCAAATGCTTTCAGTGTTACTATGGCACCCAGGACGCTATTAAAGTCCTGGTTGCCATAGTAGGAGCGGGGAGCGGGGGAGCAGTATACTTACAGTCCGTGCGGCTCCCGGGGCGCTCCAGAATGACGTCAGAGCGCCCCATGCGCATGGATGACGTGATCCATGCGATCACGTGATCCATGCGCTTGGGGCGCCCTGACGTCACTCTGGAGCGCCCCGGGAGCCGCACGGACGGTAAGTACACTGCTCCCCCGCTCCCCGCTACACTTACCATGGCTGTCAGGACTTTAGCGTCCCGGCAGCCATGGTAACCACTCTGAAAAAGCTAAATGTCGGCTCCGGCAATGCGCCGAAACGACGTTTAGCTTAAGGCCGGATCCGGATCAATGCCTTTCAATGGGCATTAATTCCGGATCCGGCCTTGCGGCAAGTGTTCCGGATTTTTGGCCGGAGCAAAAAGCGCAGCATGCTGCGGTATTTTCTCCGGCCAACAAACGTTCCGTACCGGAACTGAAGACATCCTGATGCATCCTGAACGGATTACTCTCCATTCAGAATGCATTAGGATAATCCTGATCAGGATTCTTCCGGCATAGAGCCCCGACGACGGAACTCTATGCCGGAAGACAATAACGCAGGTGTGAAAGAGCCCTAAGACGCTAGTTGGAAGTGAATCAAGTAGAAGTGTGGGCATGTGGCTTAGTGGGAAAGGCGTCATGGCTAGGCCCGAAAGGTGGGTGACATAAGTCGCGCCACTGTGTTCCACAAGTGTGCCAAAGTAAACCAACCAATAGGTGATATAACATAAGGGCCTTATTACACTGCCCGATATTTGGGCAGTGTGAACTCCAATCGATAATAACACAAAAATCTGCACTCGTTTGCACTGGCCTGATTACACAGGCTGCCGAAAACTGATTGTGGAAGGAGCGATTGTCACCACAATCATCCTCTCATTCTCCTCTATTCATTATTGGCAGAACATCCCATTTCATTTGGATAAAACACGCCCATCAGTCGATAGACCAGCCTTTGCTCATTCATTGGCTGATTGACTGCTTGATTATGCCGGCCAATAATCAAGAACCAGCATTTTTTATGAATGCTTGTTCCCAATAATTGGCCTACAGTGCCCGTTACATGGGCCAAAAATCCGCAGAATAATCGCAAGCTCGTTCATAGCAAGCTCGTTATTTGTCATTGTAAAGGTGTCGCCAATTACCTGAGGAACGAGTGAAACGCTCATTCCTCAGGTACTTTGATAGTTTGTGTAGGCACATAAATCATCATCTGCCGGCAGCAGATCGTGCTGTCTAAAAGGCCTCTGCTGCCGGACCCATCTCCTTTACTGAAAAGCAGGAGATTGCCGGGAAGGAATGCTTCCTTCCCGGCAATCACCTGCTGTATACTTAGACAATATTAGTAAGTCTGCCCCATTATATTTTAAAACAGGGTGCCAAAAACAAGTGAGATATCAAATGACCTGTCAAAATCACTACACCAGGAAAATGAAGGACAATGCCATCTTAAGATAAAGCACAATAAATGAATAATAATATTGAGGATCAACAACAGTCTGCTGCTTGACAATCTGTAAATTCATTCTAGAAATTTCTGGTCAGTGGCCAGCAATTGCCCAATATGTTATGCCTGAATATCACTAAATAAAATGCATTATACCTGAAGAAAATGATGAATCTGAAGTGGAATGACTGTCAAAGGCAGACTGAGTGGAATGACTGATGGCCATTTATCCTGCTCTTTCTAGCAGAGATTAATGATGGATATCTTGTGTGTGAATGACAAGCATTGCTCCAGGTCGGGCTTGTATATTGTATGTTAGCATGTGAATTATTAAAGGGGTTTCCCAGTTAATGTTTTTATTTAAATTTTTTAATGGGTCAGAATGACTTCAAATTAGTAGATGATCACTTGTGATGGACGAACATCGGCTGGGACGATTCAATATTTGCGAACCGCGCATTTGCGGCGGACCCCATTGACTTTAATGGCAGGCGAACCTGAAAAACCTTCAGGTCATATTTGCAGCCACCAAATAATTACTAGAAGTGCACAAACAGTCCCACAACATTGACAGGGACATACCAGAAGGGGATTAATGGCATAAATTCCCACAAAAAAAGATGTATTTTAATCAGGGGCCATTTTTATGCGTCTTAAAGGGAAACTCTCAAAAATGTGCCCTGCTGGAGCCTAGAAAATTTTTATTTTAGGCCACGGTAGTACAGTCCGCAAAAATTAGGCATTCACCTGACAGGAAAGAACAAGTGATTATATGGCTGGAGGTATTTTAGGCGGTCACTGGATAACAATTTTACTGTAGGCCAGTACAGGGCCAAAAATTAGGCATTCACCTGACAGAAAAGAACAAGTGATTATGTAACTGGAGGTACATTAGGCGGTCACTGAATAACAATTTTACTGTAGACCAGTACAGGCCCCAAAAATTAGGCATTCCCCTGACAGAAAAGAACAAGTGATTATGTGGCTGGAGGTATTTTAGACGGTCACTGGATAACAATTTTACTGTAGGCCAGTACAGGCCCCAAAAATTAGGCATTCACCTGACAGAAAAGAACAAGTGATTATGTGGCTGGAGGTACATTAGGCAGTCACTGGATAACAATTTTACTGTAGGTCAATAGAGTTGAGGCCCTAAAAATTAAGCATTCACCGAACAGAAAAGGCCTTTTATGCAGTTGTATATAGATAAGACAAGGACCCTTTGTTGTGGGTGGTGGCTGATATGTGTGGGCTGGCATGATGAAATTCAATTACATGTGGTCGCCACAGGTGTTGAATTCCTCCGAGATCCATGCCTCATAGTCCACACTGTCGTGAGCTAGGCGAGTGCGCTTATCGGTCACGACCACCCCTGCTGTGCTGAATGAACTTTCAGACGGGACACTCGACGAGGGGCAAGCCAAAAGTTCCATGGCAAATTGTGCCAGCTCTGGCCACAGGTCAAGCCTGCACACCCAGTAATCCAGGGGTTCCTTGCTTCTCAGAGCGTCCACATCGGCAGTTAACCCGATGTAGTCGGACACCTGTAGGTCTAGGCGTTCCCTGAGGCTGGATCCGGAGGGCGGCTTTCGATGGTTTGGCTGCAAGAATGATCTCATATCCTAAGTGACCAACACATCTTCAAACCGCCCTCTTCTTGCAGGCGCGTTAGGATTGGTACCTGCACCTGTTTCGCTGTGGGTGGAAATTCCTCTGCCAGCACCCGCAACAGCAGAATGCAGCAACTCTCGCAGCAAGGCTTGGAAATGCTGCATTCTGACAGCCCTCTGTGATGCTGGTAACATGTCTGCCATTTTGTGTTTATACTGGGGTTCTAAGTACGTAGCCACCCAGTACTGGTCCTTGCCCTTTATGCGTTTTATACGGGGGTCCCTCTTTAAACACTGGAGCATGAAGGCCCCCATTTGCACTAAATTGGAAGTGGTGGAGCGCCCTTGCTCCTGCTCATCGCCAAGGAGAATGTCACCCTCGGTTTCCTCCTCCCAACCACGGACAACACCAGGGATCCCCGAAAAGTTTAAAGTCCCCCTCAAAGCCTATTCTTCTTGCTCCTCCTCCCCCCAGCCACCATCCTCCTCTAACTCCTCTTCATACTCCTGCTGACTTGTCTCAGATGGAGTAGCCCCCCCTGGGAATTCATTCAGCAATGCGACTTCCTCATCTTCCAGCTCCTGCTCCTTGACGGCTTGATCAATGACATGACGCAATGCATGCTCCAGAAAGAAGGTGTAAGGTACGATGTCACTGATGGTGCCCTCGCTGCGACTGACTAGTTTGGTGATCTCATCAAATAGCCACAGAAGTCTGCATGCGTCGCGCATGAGAAGCCACTTGCACGGTGAAAAGAAACCAAGCTCCCAGAACCTGTCCTGCTGCAGAGTTCGTACAGGTAGTCGTTAAAGGCACTTTGCTGCTGGAGCAGCCTATCAAGCATATACAAGGTGGAGTTCCAGCGCGTTGGGCTGTCACAAATCAGATGTCTGACGGGCAGGTGGTGTCGCCGCTGAACGTCAGCAAGGCGATCCATGGCCTTGTAAGATCTTCTAAAATGGGCAGAGATTTTCCTGTCCTGCCGCTAGACTTCCTGGACCCCGGGGTATTTGGCAACGAATCGCTGCACGACTAAGTTCAGGACGTGTGCCATGCACGGTGCATGCGTCATTTTACCCTGTTTCAGTGCACTCAGCAGATTGGCACCATTGTCGCACACCACCTTACCAACTGTCAAATTGAGCGGGGTTAGCCACTGATCGGCCTGTGACCACAGAGCTGAAAGCAGTACAGGACTAGTGTGGCTCTTGGCTTCCAGGCACAACAGCCGCAGCACAGCATGGCAACATCTCACCTGGCACGTCGAATAGGTTCTGGGGAGCTAGGGGGTGCAGTGGAAGAGGTGGTAGCAGTGGAAAAGGAGGAGTAAGCCAAGGAGGAGACGGAGGATGGAGCAGGAGAAGGAGAAGAAGAAGCAGGCCTGCATGCAATCCATGGCGGTAACACAAAATCCACACAGGTCCAACGGGTTACATGCTTGACGGAAATAAGAAGATTCACCCAGTGGGCAGAAAAAGTTATGTACCTTCCCTGACCGTGTTTGCTAGGCCACGTGTCTGTGGTCAGATGTATCTTGGCACTGACACTGTGTGCCATATATATATATACACTGCTCAAAAAAATAAAGGGAACACAAAAATAACACATCCTAGATGTGAATTAATTTAATATTCTTCTGAAATACTTTGTTCTTTACATAGTTGAATGTGCTGACAACAAAATCACACAAAAATAAAAAAATGGAAAACCAATTTTTCAACCCATGGAGGTCTGGATTTGGAGTCACACTCAAAATTAAAGTGGAAAAACACACTACAGGCTGATCCAACTTTGATGTAATGTCCTTAAAACAATTCAAAATGAGGCTCAGAAGTGTGTGTGGCCTCCACGTGCCTGTATGACCTCCCTACAACGCCTGTGCATGCTCCTGATGAGGTGGCGGACGGTCTCCTGAGGGATCTCCTCCCAGACCTGGACTAAAGCATCTGCCAACTCCTGGACAGTCTGTGGTGCACCGTGACATTGGTGGATAGAGCGAGACATGATGTCCCAGATGTGCTCAATTGGATTCAGGTCTGGGGAACGGGCGGGCCAGTCCATAGCATTAATGCCTTTGTCTTGCAGGGACTGCTGACACACTCCAGCCACATGAGGTCTAGGATTGTCTTGCATTAGGAGGAACCCAGGGCCAACCGCACCAGCATATGGTCTCACAAGGGGTCTGAGGATCTCATCTCGGTACCTAATGGCAGTCAGGCTACCTCTGGCGAGCACATGGAGGGCTGTGCGGCCCTCCAAAGAAATGCCACCCCACACCATTACTGACCCAATGCCAAACCGGTCATGCTGGAGGATGTTGCAGGCAGCAGAACGTTCTCCACGGCGTCTCCAGACTCTGTCACGTCTGTCACATGTGCTCAGTGTGAACCTGCTTTCATCTGTGAAGAGCACAGGGCGCCAGTGGCGAATTTGCCAATCTTGGTGTTCTCTGGCAAATGCCAAACGTCCTGCACGGTGTTGGGCTGTAAGCACAACCCCCACCTGCGGACGTCGGGCCCTCATATCACCCTCATGGAGTCTGTTTCTGACCGTTTGAGCAGACACATGCACATTTGTGGCCTGCTGGAGGTCATTTTGCAGGGCTCTGGCAGTGCTCCTCCTGTTCCTCCTTGCACAAAGGCGGAGGTAGCGGTCCTGCTGCTGGGTTGTTGCCCTCCTACGGCCTCCTCCACGTCTCCTGATATACTGGCCTGTCTCCTGGTTGCGCCTCCATGCTCTGGACACTACGCTGACAGACACAGCAAACCTTCTTGCCACAGCTCGCATTGATGTGCCATCCTGGATAAGCTGCACTACCTGAGCCACTTGTGTGGGTTGTAGACTCCGTCTCATGCTACCACTAGAGTGAAAGCACCGCCAGCATTCAAAAATGACCAAAACATCAGCCAGGAAGCATAGGAACTGAGAAGTGGTCTGTGGTCACCACCTGCAGAACCACTCCTTTATTGGGGGTGTCTTGCTAATTGCCTATCATTTCCACCTGTTGTCTATCCCATTTGCACAACAGCATGTGAAATTGATTGTCACTCAGTGTTGCTTCCTAAGTGGACAGTTTGATTTCACAGAAGTGTGATTGACTTGGAGTTACATTGTGTTGTTTAAGTGTTCCCTTTATTTTTTTGAGCAGTGTATTAACTTGCCGCTGAATGTGGCCATATAGCTATGGGATGCCCTTCTGGGAGAAATATATTTTGTAGAAGCACGTGTATCACAGGCCTCAATCAATATTTGGTGGAAGCAGGTGTCACAGCCAGACAGTTGAGAAGCTCTGACAGGAGCCTTTCAGATCCTCCTCCTTGAATTTCTTTGTTTTGGTTTAGTTTCTCATCTCGTTAGTCTATCTCAGCTGTCATGCTGTTGGACTGATTGCTGCCCTTTAAGTTCCTCCCCAGAATGCAGTAGTGTGCGGCTTATACAACTTCCTGGAGTGTGTGTGTGCATGCTGTTCCTTGTTCCCAGTCCACAGTCCCCAGTCGTCTGCAAGATAAGTTCTGTTTATGTATTTATGATTTTCTGTTTTCTGGATCCAGGTGACCCTGACTCCCTCCGTGTCTGTGTAGGGAGCCGGTGGTCGTGTCCCCTCACTATTGTAGGGGACACCCTTTGGGGTGGTCGCATAGGCTGAGCAATAAGGGAGAGCGGCAGTTCTCTTGCAGGGGTCTCCCCTTTTGTTCCTTAGTTGTGGATCCAGTGAGTCATTGTTTAGATTATTGTCTTGTTTCCTGTACACCATCCGTGACATTATAAGCCGCCCAAAACCGTCTCAAGCATGGATCCGGTTTCACTTTTGGCTGAGCGCTTCCAGGGTCTTTCATTAGAGGTAGCTGATCTCCGTAAGACTTTTTCTCAGTTTCAAGTGACCGGTTCAGCTTGCGTTCATGGAGTTTGTTCTGAGCCTAAGATCTCGCTCCCGGATACGTTCTCCGGGGGTAGTGAGTATTTTGTGCGTTTTAGAGAGGCTTGCAAACTCCATTTTCGCCTTCTTCCCCATTCCTCTGGTGATGAAAAACGGAGGGTGGGGATCATTATATCACTGCTCAGGGGTAACGCTCAATCCTGGGCCTTTTCGCTGCCGGAGGGGGCACGGCCCCTCCGTTCAGTGGATGAATTCTTTTTAGCCCTGGGTCAGATATATGATGATCCGGATCGTATTGCTCTGGCTGAGTCTAGACTACGTCTGTTATGCCAGGGTAAACAATCCGCAGAGATATACTGCTCAGAATTTCGGAGATGGGCAGCTGATACTGGTTGGAATGATGCTGCACTCCGAAGTCAATTTTGCCATGGTCTTTCAGAGAGATTGAAAGATGCATTTGCCTTTCATGAGAGACCTACCTCCTTGGATTCTGCTATGTCTCAGGCCGTTCGTATTGACAGGTGTCTTAGAGAGAGAGGAGAGATCTCTCCTTCCAGTCATACTCAGTCCCGGGACAGTGCAGCGGTCTCTTTCTGTGCGCAGGGGTCTCAGTCGCTGTCAGCCCCTTCTGAGCAGGAGCCCATGCAGCTGGGGTTGATTGCCTCTGACGATAGAAGATTCAGCCCGCATGGGAGGGTTTGTTTTTGTTGTGGAGGTATAAATCATTTGGCAAATGTTTGTCCCTCTAGGAGATTCAGGCAGTTTTCTGGGAGTAATAAAGAAACTAAAAGGAAAAAATCTTTTAAAAATGTTCCGTCTGTTACTATTGGCAGGGTTGAGGCGGAAATTGAAGGTTTTCCGTTTGCTTGTAGTTCCCGTTTTGTCCTGCCTGCTAGGGTGGCGCTAGAGAGCAAAAGCATTTTTTGTGAGATTTTTGTGGATAGTGGAGCAGCTGTCAATCTCATTGATAATCAATTTGCAATAACTCATGGTTTCCAGGTATGCACTTTGGGAAAGGATATTCCTGTTTTTGCTATTGATTCCGCTCCACTTTCTCAGAAATCATTAAAGGGCATAGTTCACAATATCCGTTTAATTGTCAGTGATGCTCATGTTGAGGATGTGTCATGTTTCGTCCTTAACGGTTTGCCTACTCCTCTAGTGTTGGGGCTACCCTGGCTCACTAAACATAACCCCACCATTGATTGGCAAGCGAGGCAAATAAATGGTTGGAGTGACTTTTGCAGAGAGAATTGCCTCATGACATCTGTTTCTGAGGTTTCTACTAAGACTGTACCACCTTTCCTCTCTGAATTTTCGGATGTCTTCTCTGAGAGTGGAGTTCAGGATTTGCCCCCGCACAGGGAGTACGATTGCCCTATTAATCTCATCCCAGGCGCCAAGCTGCCTAAATCTCGTTTATACAATCTTTCCCAACCTGAGAGGGTCGCTATGCGTGCTTATATCTCTGAGAATCTGAGAAAAGGACACATACGACCCTCGAAGTCACCTGTTGCCGCTGGTTTTTTCTTTGTTAAGAAAAAAGATGGTTCTTTAAGACCTTGTCTGGATTTCAGGGAGCTGAACAGTATCACTATTCGTGACCCTTATCCGCTTCCTCTGATCCTGGACCTGTTTAACCAGGTTGTTGGGGCTAAAGCCTTTTCCAAATTAGACCTAAGAGGGGCATACAACCTGGTCAGGGTCAGAGAAGGAGACGAATGGAAGACGGCTTTCAATACCCCTGAGGGTCATTTTGAGAATTTGGTTATGCCTTTTGGTTTGATGAATGCCCCAGCCGTTTTTCAGCATTTCGTGAACAGCATTTTTTATCATTTAATGGGAAAATTTGTATTAGTGTATTTGGATGACATTTTGATTTTTTCTCCTGATTTCAAGACTCATAAAGAACATTTACGTCAGGTCTTGCTCATCCTGCGGGAGAATAAATTATACGCGAAACTGGAAAAATGTGTGTTTGCGGTTCCAGAAATTCAATTTCTGGGGTTTCTTCTCTCCGCTTCTGGTTTTCGCATGGACCCCGAGAAGGTCCGCGCTGTGCTTGAATGGGAGCTTCCTGAGAATCAGAAGGCGCTGATGCGTTTTTTGGGCTTTGCCAATTATTACAGGAAATTTATTTTGAATTATTCCTCTGTTGTTAAACCACTCACTGATATGACCAGAAAGGGGGTAGATTTTTCTTCCTGGTCGGTAGAGGCGCGTAAGGCCTTTTCTAATATCAAGGAGAGTTTTGCTTCCGCTCCCATCCTGGTACAACCTGATATTTCGTTACCCTTCATAGTTGAGGTTGATGCTTCTGAGGTAGGGGTGGGTGCGGTCTTGTCTCAGGGTTCCTCTCCTGCCAAATGGCAACCGTGTGCCTTTTTCTCAAAGAAACTCTCCTCCGCAGAGAGAAATTATGATGTGGGAGATAGGGAATTGTTGGCCATCAAGTTGGCTTTTGAAGAATGGTGCCATTGGCTAGAGGGAGCCAGACACCCTATTACTGTGTTTACTGACCATAAAAATCTGGCCTACTTGGAGTCAGCCAAGCGTCTGAACCCGAGACAGGACAGATGGTCTTTGTTCTTTTCAAGGTTTAATTTTGTTGTCACGTTCCGCCCTGGGGTTAAGAATGTGAAGGCAGATGCCCTGTCACGTTGTTTTCCGGGAGGTGGGAATTTTGAAGACCCGGGTCCCATTTTGGCTGAAGGTGTGGTGGTCTCTGCTCTTTTTCCTGAATTGGAGGCAGAGGTGCAGGCAGCCCAGTCAGAGGCTCCTGATCTTTGTCCTCCTGGGAGGTTGTTTGTGCCTCTCGCTTTGAGACACAAGATTTTTAAGGAACACCACGATACGGTCCTTGCTGGGCACCCGGGGGCAAGAGCCACACTGGATCTCATCGCTCGGAGATTCTGGTGGCCTGCGCTTCGTAAGTCGGTTGAGGGTTTTGTGGCAGCTTGCGAGACTTGCGCTCGTGCCAAAGTCCCTCATTCACGGCCATCAGGTCCTCTCCTTCCCTTACCCATTCCTTCCCGTCCTTGGACACATCTGTCCATGGACTTCATAACGGACTTGCCTCGTTCCTCGGGGAAGACTGTGATTCTGGTGGTGGTGGACCGTTTTAGCAAAATGGTGCATTTCATCCCTTTTCCTGGTTTGCCCAATGCTAAGACGCTGGCGCAGGCATTTATTGACCACATTGTCAAATTGCATGGTATTCCTTCAGACATAGTCTCTGATAGGGACACACAGTTTTTTTCCAGATTCTGGAAGGCTTTCTGTTCTCGCTTGGGGGTTCGGTTGTCATTCTCTTCTGCTTTCCACCCGCAGTCGAATGGCCAGACAGAGCGCGTCAATCAGAATCTGGAGACATATCTGCGCTGTTTTGTGGCGGAGAATCAGGAGGATTGGTGTTCTTTTTTGTCCCTTGCTGAGTTTGCTTTAAATAACCGTCGTCAGGAGTCCTCTGATAAGTCACCATTTTTTGGTGCATATGGGTTTCATCCGCAGTTTGGGACTTTCTCGGGAGAGGGGTCTTCTGGTTTACCTGATGAGGACAGATTCTCCTCGTCTTTGTCATCTATTTGGCAAAAGATTCAGGATAATCTAAAGAGCATGAGTGAGAGATATAAGCGTGTGGCAGATAAGAGACGTGTGCCTGGTCCGGACCTGAATGTTGGTGATCTGGTGTGGTTGTCTACCAAGAATATCAGATTGAAGGTTCCCTCCTGGAAGTTGGGTCCTAGGTTTATTGGGCCTTACAAGATCCTGTCTGTCATCAATCCTGTTGCCTACCGTCTTGATCTTCCTCAGACTTGGAAGATCCATAATGTTTTTCATAAGTCCTTATTGAAACCTTATGTTCAACCTATTGTGTCCTTGCCTTTGCCTCCTCCTCCGATTGTGGTTGATGGAAATCTTGAATTTCAGGTCTCTAGGATTGTGGATTCTCGTCTTGTCCGCGGTTCCCTCCAGTACCTCGTTCATTGTGAGGGTTATGGTCCTGAGGAGAGGATGTGGGTCCCAGTGACGGACATTAAGGCCTCTCGTCTCATCAGGGCTTTCCATAGGTCCCATCCTGAGAAGGTGGGCTCTGAGTGTCCGGAGTCCACTCGTAGAGGGAGGGGTACTGTCACAGCCAAACAGTTGAGAAGCTCTGACAGGAGCATTTCAGATCCTCCTCCTTGAATTTCTTTGTTTTGGTTTAGTTTCTCATCTCGTTAGTCTATCTCAGCTGTCATGCTGTTGGACTGATTGCTGCCCTTTAAGTTCCTCCCCAGAATGCAGTAGTGTGCGGCTTATACAACTTCCTGGAGTGTGTGTGCGCATGCTGTTCCTTGTTCCCAGTCCACAGTCCCCAGTCGTCTGCAAGATAAGTTCTGTTTATGTATTTATGATTTTCTGTTTTCTGGATCCAGGTGACCCTGACTCCCTCCATGTCTGTGTAGGGAGCCGGTGGTCATGTCCCCTCACTATTGTAGGGTCTTCAGGTGTAAGATAGTCGAGGTTCGTGGATATGCGCCCATCCACCTTTGGGGTGGTCGCATAGGCTGAGCAATAAGGGAGAGCGGCAGGTCTCTTGCAGGGGTCTCCCCTTTTGTTCCTTAGTTGTGGATCCAGTGAGTCATTGTTTAGATTATTGTCTTGTTTCCTGTACACCATCCGTGACAGCAGGTATATCAATCCCATTAATCAGTATTTTGTGGTAGCAGATATAGCAATCCCATTAATCAGTATTTTGTGGAAACAGGCATATAGAACCCCTTAATCAATATTTGGTGGAAGCAGGTGTATTGCAACCCTCAATCTGTATTTTGTGGAAGCAGGTATTTCAAACCCCTTATTCAGTATTTGTGGAAGCAGGTATATCGCACCTCTCAATCGGTATTTTGTGGAAGCAGGTATATCAAACCCCTCAATCAGTATTTTGTGGAAGCAGGTATACCGCACCCCTCAATCAGTATTTTGTGGAAGCAGGTATATAAAAAACCCTTAATCAGTGTTTGGTTGAAGCAGGTATATCGCACCCCTCAATTTGTATTTTGTGGAAGCAGGTATATAGAACCCCATAATGAATATTTGGTGGAAGCAGGTATATCGCATCCCTCAATCAGTATTTCGTGGAAGCAGGTATATCAAACCCCTAATGAGTATTTTGTGGAAGCAGGTATTTTGCACCCCTCAATCAGTATTTTGTGGAAGCAGGTATATAGAACCCCTTAATCAAAATCTGGTGGAAGCAGGTTTATCGCACCCCTCAATCTGTGTTTTGTGGAAGCAGGTATATCAAACCCCTTAATCAGTATTTTGTGGCAGCAGGTATATCGCACCCCTCAATCTGTATTTGGTGGAAGCAGGTATATAGAACCCCTTAATCAATATTTGGTGGAAGCAGATATATCGCATCCCTCAATCAGTATTTTGTGGAAGCAGGTATATTAAACCCCATAATCAGTATTTTGTGGAAGCAGGTATATTGCACCCCTCAATCAGTTTTTTTTCGGGGTAACAGGTATATCACACCAGTTGCAATTAGTTATTCCAATAGCGTTTGTCCCTCTATATAGCTGCGGTATCTCAGCAGAACAACTGCTGCACAATTCAAATGCACTATAATATACTTTCTATGTTAGAAAGTATATTATAAGTGAATCACATTCCTCAGTTTATCACACTTATACTAGTCCTTAAAAGTACTTTTGTGGCCCTATTATCTAGCGTTTGGTGTCCCTAACAGTCTGTCCCTGCTCCACAAAGCAACCTCTCCCTACACTGGCAGAACACAGAATGTAAAATGGCTGCCAGATCGGGTTCTGTTATAGGGTGGGGGTGTCTCCATGTGCTGAAACATCTCAATTGTCTGTCCTATCCAACCTGATGGATGCGTCATGGGTCAAAGTTTGGCGCAATGCAAAAGAATATGACGCATGCGAACATCACCATATGTTCACATGTTCGATGAATCGCGAACGCGCAAAGTTCGCCGCGAAACGACCGCCGGGCGAACCGCAAAGCCATCTCTAATGATCACTACTCACTTCAACCGCCAGCAGGTTAGTATAGTGAAATGGAACAATGGAACAAAACCCAGCCATGGCACTGTGCAGGTACTGCTACTCAGCACCATTCATTGAGATGCACCTGTGGTTTTCTGTGCCTAAATACATGCTTTTGGTATTTGTCAGGTAAAGGAGTCCTATATATGCAAGATTTGCTGGAGCATATGTATTATGTAGAGGGAAAATAATTTGTGAACATTGGGAGGAATTTATGAAGCCCTGTACGGTAGTTTTCAAAGTTACCATAAAAAGTCACAGATATTGGCACACACCAATTTTGTACAAAAAATGTGTGACTTATTCCGATTTTCTGACACGATCACCACTTTGATAGATGGGTATAGTTAGCTAGGCAAATAGGTGTCTGCCAGACTTTTTCACAAAAATAACACATTCTCACTCCTGTAAGGTGGGGTGTTAACACTGGAGCAACATCTTAAAACATATTTAACCCGTTGATGACCTGCATTGCACATGTACAGTCGAAATTGTCTCTTTAAAGATGGCATCCACTCTGGAGCAGAATGAGCTCTGTTGTGTGATTGGTGATAACGCCGATCGCAGACATTTAACTCATCAGATGTCGAGGTCAAATGTGACCATGGCATCTGAGAGCATAAAATCTAGGAGCTCTTTGGGAGAGCTATTGCTTGCCTCTGAAAGCCCTTTTCTCTCTGCAGAAACTAGGGCTTTTGGAGCTGTACAGTCGTGGCCAAAAGTTTTGAGAATGACACAAATATTAGTTTTCACAAAGTTTGCTGCTAAACTGCTTTTAGATCTTTGTTTCAGTTGTTTCTGTGATGTAGTGAAATATAATTACATGCACTTCATACGTTTCAAAGGCTTTTATCAACAATTACATTACATTTATGCAAAGAGTCAGTATTTGCAGTGTTGGCCCTTCTTTTTCAGGACCTCTGCAATTCGACTGGGCATGCTCTCAATCAACTTCTGGGCCAATTCCTGACTGATAGCAACCCATTCTTTCATAATCACTTCTTGGAGTTTGTCAGAATTAGTGGGTTTTTGTTTGTCCACCCACCTCTTGAGGATTGACCACTAGTTCTCAATGGGATTAAGATCTGGGGAGTTTCCAGGCCATGGACCCAAAATGTCAACGTTTTGGTCCCCGAGCCACTTAGGTATCACTTTTGCCTTATGGCACGGTGCTCCATCGTGCTGGAAAATGCATTGTTCTTCACCAAACTGTTGTTGGATTGTTGGAAGAAGTTGCTGTTGGAGGGTGTTTTGGTACCATTCTTTATTCATGGCTGTGTTTTTGGGCAAAATTGTGAGTGAGCCCACTCCCTTGGATGAAAAGCAACCCCACACATGGATGGTCTCAGGATGCTTTACTGTTGGCATGACACAGGACTGATGGCAGCGCTCACCTTTTCTTCTCCGGACAACCCTTTTTCCAGATGCCCCAAACAATCGGAAAGAGGCTTCATCGGAGAATATGACTTTGCCCCAGTCCTCAGAAGTCCATTCACCATACTTTCTGCAGAAGATCAATCTGTCCCTGATGTTTTTTTTTGAGAGAAGTGGCTTCTTTGCTGCCCTTCTTGACACCAGGCCATCTTCCAAAAGTCTTCGCCTCACTGTGCGTGCAGATGCGCTCACACCTGCCTGCTGCCATTCCTGAGCAAGCTCTGCACTGGTGGAACTCCGATCCCGCAGCTGAATCCTCTTTAGGAGACGATCCTGGCGCTTGCTGGACTTTCTTGGATGCCCTGAAGCCTTCTTAACAAGAATTGAACCTCTTTCCTTGAAGTTCTTGATGATCCTATAAATTGTTGATTGAGGTGCAATCTTAGTGGCCACAATATCCTTGCCTGTGAAGCCATTTTTATGCAACGCAATGATGGCTGCACGCGTTTCTTTGCAGGTCACCATGGTTAACAATAGAAGAACAATGATTTCAAGCATCACCCTCCTTTTAACATGTCAAGTCTGCCATTTTAACCCAATCAGCCTGACATAATGATCTCCAGCCTTGTGCTCGTCAACATTCTCACCTGAGTTAACAAGACGATTACTGAAATGATCTCAGCAGGTCCTTTAATTACTGCAATGAAATGCAGTGGAAAGTTTTTTTTGGGATTAAGTTAATTTTCATGGCAAAGAATGACTATGCAATTCATCTGATCACTCTTCATAACATTCTGGAGTATATGCAAATTACTATTATAAAAACTTAAGCAGCAACTTTTCCAATTTCCAATATTTATGTAATTCTCAAAACTTTTGGCCACGACTGTAGTTCCTATGGAGCCATGGAGGTGGTAGGGTTTCATAGGAACGTAGCAAATTTGCAATGAATTGCAATAGCAATGATTGCTTAATATTGTCACCTAGGGTTACTTTAAAAAGGTAAAAATATAAAATTCTAATCACCCCCTTTTCCTCAAAATAAAAAAACAGCAATAAAAAATAAACTTTTTAGGCATTGCCACATCCCAAAATGGCAGAACTATAAATAAATATACATATATTTATCCACACAGTGAATGCTGTAACAGAAAAAATATCTAAATGGCTGATTTGGCTTTTTTTGTGGCTTAACCTTGCCAAAAATTGAAAAAAAAGGGATCAAAAAGTCATTCACACTCCAAAATGGCATCAATAAAAACGACAGATCGCCTGCAAAAAAAAATAAGCTCTTAAAAGCTCCATATATACATCTATAAAAAAAAATTATGGGGACAGAATATGGTAAAAGTTTTTATTTTTTCAGTAATAAAACACAAGAAAAACTATAGAAATGTGGTATTGTAGTAATTGTACTGACCTTTAGAATGAAAGTAACAGGTTAGTTTTACCATATAAGTAATGTTGCAAAAACAAAACCCATAAAACTATGGTAGAATCTGGGTTTCTTTCCCAATGCCACCTCATTTGGATATTTTTTTTCCAGCTTCCCACTACATTGTATGCAATGCAATATTAAATGGTACCATTAATGGTGCCAAAATACAACTTGTCCTGCAAAAACAAGCCCTCATACAGTGATGTGAATGGAAAAATAAAAAAGGTATGGCTCTGGGAAGGCAGCAAATAAAAAAAAGAAAATGCATAAATGGAAAATTGCCATGTCAGGAAGAGGTTAAAAAGTAAGCGGGCTCCTGTAGATAGCAAAGTTACTGAGTTTGGGCAATAAACCTTCAGATTCTGAGGTACTAGCCCCTTATAAAAAGGCAAAACCTTGTTAGAGGTACTAGAAAAGGAGAAATGACAGTGTTTTGCGTCAAATAAATACTTTATCTGCTCTTATCAGTAAATCTTTTTTGAGCAAAAATTCACATGGCAGCAATGAGCCATTTGCCTCACAAGATATTTTATAACATAGCTGCTGCAATTTCATTCTGAGGTGGGCTGGGATTCAGAATCCGTTACATGCTCCCCAGCTTTCTCAGAAAGGGGAAAATGCTGTGAATATCAAATAAGAGTTGGGTTGGCAGAAAAAACACTTCCAGATTGTTTGCTAACCGATGGGCTATATCCGACTCTTCAGAAGTTAAAGAGTTTACCCATCTTACTTTTTGGTCCTCTTTGGGTAAAGAGGATAAGTTAGTTGTCAGAAACGTTATAGGGTTACCTGACATTGAGACCCTAATTGTTCTGCAATAGATACTGTACTTATATCTATTACTGGAGCTGCGTTTCCTAATGATACCACTGACCAGACATTAAAAAATGTGCAATTTAAAGTAGAAGATGCAGTTGGGCCTTAATTGTTATGTTAGTTAAAGCAAAACAGGAGGGTGAGGTGTCATCCTGGCAAAACATAAAGACCTTCTTCTCATCTAAATTAGCGTCTCTAATTCAATAAGTAGAACTGTTCTAATTTAGGATTATCCTTTAGCTATATTACAAATATCAGAAGAGCTGGTGGCTCACATCAGCAGGATTGACAGATTTCGCCCCAAAATCTTAAGAATATCCTAATCTGGAAAACAGTATTCTGTTTGTTCCAGAATTTGTTCACAAGGTCAAAATGAGATACGTGGAACACAAGTCATTTGCTGAACTAAAAAGGTCATGTTAATCCAAAAAAACTTTTCGTTCAGAGGTTCAACCACAAAGGTTCTAAGGACAGACCCAAGCATTTACAGGAAAGTCAATAAATATTTTCAGACCTGCACTTTTCAAGAATAGGAACCTCAGCAAAGCCCGTCATTATGCAAACGTAGTGGGACAATTTCCACAGACCATTGGGTCATATACGTGATAAAAAACAGCCTTACACTATCTCTAAAATAATTTCAGTTTCTGAAAAGATTCCCATCTTTTCAGACAAATAAGTCTCTAGTCTTGCTCAAGGGATAAATTCCCGAACAAACGTGACAGAAAATGGCTGGACAAGTCACATTTTTTCAGTCTTAAAATAGGATGGGCCCATCAGACCAGTGTTAAATGTAAATGCGTAAAAGTAATCACTCTCTCTAGACTTTCCTGCGAGATCTAGCTTGAGTGTAAGAACTCTCGCGAGATCTCACTTTTTGAAGGCAGACAGAGAGGAGGCCAACCCTATGCCTTGAACAAAAACCGTTTGCACATCATAGATTCCTGCAAACTGTGCTTTGTGCATTCTTTGTGTAGACAACATGCTGTGTGACTCACAAACTTTGTCAGTTTATATATTCTTCTGCAAGGTTATTCTGGAAATGGCTTAATGTACCATCCATGATATTTCCTATTATGTTGAAAATGTGATCATATATATAAGGACTCACAAAATCCCCAAACATTTTGTTAGAAATATCGGTGTTAATGCAACAAAAGAAAAGCAGAGAGTTGTAATAAAAAGAGGAAATGGAAGTTTCAGTAACATTTACATGCTTCCCTGAGTTACCTCAAGCAGCATTGTCCTCCATTTTCTGCAAGAATATTGAAATTAGCATTTAGATCAAGAGAAAGCTATTTGTTTAGTTTAGTTCTCCTCAAGGTTATCTCTCCCTTGTGTTTTTTCTTTTTCATGGCACTCAGCAGTAACTTATTCCAGAACAAAGTGTATCATCAATGTCAGTATGATTTTCTGCAGTAATATGAATACAGAATCCATAGTTACATTAATAAAAAATAGAACTGTAGTCTAAATTCATTATTTCCTGAATAAATTAGCATTGGGGGCCATGCACACACTAAGAAATGCCCTATATGAATGCACATCCAACAATCGCTATAGGTAAAAAATATATATAAAGTTTATTAGACACACAAACAAACAAACACATTAAAAATTGTATACAATATGAACAGCATGTCGGTGCAAAAATATGGTATCACCTACACATGCAGAATCCACTGAACGTCCACTGAATAAGGACATGCAATATAACCCAGCTAAACAAAATGTGCACTTATAAATAACATGAAGAGAATGTCAGATAAGGTAAGACCACTAAATGAATAAAAGCAGACCACAATGAGGTCAAATAGCAAGAGCCAAAACCTGTGTGAACAGCTGGTGCAGTGGATCTAAGTAAACGAGAGACGCCCAACGCGTATCGCCGGCGCAGTCCGGCTTCCTCAAGGGTAATGAGCCCAATGTCAGTGTATCACATATAAACAAAAAAAAAGTAATCAATCAATTAAATATAATGAGATTCACCAGTAAGATGGAGGTGTGGGAGCGCAGCAGCATATCAGGAACCAGCAGCTGAACATGCAGGCAGATGGAACACAAACCGGACATGGGGGAGATAGCGATTGTTGGATGTGCAGTCATATAGGGTGGTTCTTGTGACTCTTCCTTGGGTCGGATTTGTGTTGTACACTTTTTTTAACCACCCTTTTGCACTCTTCAGACTAATTGTATTCATTGGTGTGCCCCCTCTTTCTACATTTATCACACTAAAAAATGGTTAAACCAAACATCTTTGTATAATATTGTTTCCAACAGAGCAGCAATTTTACCCTTTTCCTGGAAATCTTAGAGTTCTCCCTACAAAGTCATTTATAGCATATTACCAGGATATACCATCAGTGTTTGATTGTGTGTTCACAGTGGACTGAGTGCAATCTGATATTGGGAGGGGCTGGAGAAGATCCAGCGGTCATGGTCCATATCGGAACCAATGACAAAGTTAGAGGTAGGTGGAGAGTCCTTAAAAATGATTTCAGGGATTTAGGTCAAAAGCTTAGGACAAGGACCTCAAAGGTAGTATTTTCCGAAATACTGCCTGTACCACGAGCCACACAAGAAATGCAGTGGGAGATTAGGGAGATTAACAAGTGGCTCAAGAACTGATGTAGGAAGGAGGGTTTGGGTTCCTGGAGAACTGGGCCGACTTCTCTATCGGCTACAGGCTCTATCGTAGGGACGTGCTGCACCTCAATGGGGAAGGGGCAGCTGTGCTGGGGAGAAAGATGGCTAGAAGGTTGGAGGAGTGTTTAAACTAGGGACTGGGAGGGAGGGAAATTACACTATAGGAGGGGAAGATAGTGCAGATAGAGACCGGGGGCAAGGTAGTGGGACTGGGGGAGGAATGGAAGGAGGGACTAGAACAGTTCAGAAGGAAAGGTGTAGGGTAAAAAATATACATAAACCTCTCAAATGTATGTATACTAATGCCAGAAGCCTGACTAATAAAACTGGGGAGCTGGAAATAGTGATGTGTGAGGAGGACTATGTCATAGTGGGAATAACGGAGACATGGCTGGATGATAGCTATGACTGGGCAGTTAATGTACAAGGTTTCAGTCTGTTTAGAAAGGATCGTCAAAACCGGAGAGGGGGAGGGGTCTGCCTTTATGTAAAGTCTTGTCTAAAGCCCACAGTCCGTGAGTGAGGGACATAAACATGTGGAGTCACTGTGGGTAGAGATACATGGAGCTAAAAACAACAATAAATTACTAATAGGAGTTTACTATAAACCACCTAATATACCAGAGTCCACAGAAAATCTACTACTAAACGAGATAGACGAGGCGGTAAATCATAATGAGGTGGTTATTATGGGGGACTTCAACTACCCAGATATGGACTGGGAAACTGAAACTTGTATATCTCATAAGGGAAACAGGTTCTTGGCAATAACCAAAGACAATTACCTCTCCCAACTGGTTCAGGACCCAAATAGAGGGACGGCCATACTGGACTGAGTATTAACCAATAGGCCTGACAGAACAACAGACGTGCAGGTTGGTGGACACCTGGGAAATAGTGACCATAAAGTAATAACCTTCCAATTATCATTCAAAAGAGTGTTTCTTCAGGGAGGAACAAAAATACCAAACTTCAAAAAAGCTAAATTTAGCCAACTAAGAGAGGCCATAGGCCTAAGTGACTGGGACAAAGTCCTCAAAAATAAAAATACAGCCACAAAATGGGATATCTTTAAAAACATCCTAAAATCTCATTGTGAGAGGTACATACCGTATGGGAATAAAAGGTTAAGGAACAAAAAGAAACCAATGTGGATAAATAGAACTGTAAAGAAAGCAATAAATGACAAAAAGAAAGCATATAAATCACTAAAACAGGAGGGTAGCACGGAAGCACTGAAAAACTATAAGGAAAAAAATAGAACATGTAAATAACAAATAAAAGCGGCCAAACTAGAGACCGAGAGATTAATTGCCAAAGAGAGTAAAACTAACCCTAAAATGTTCTTCAATTATATAAATGTTAAAAAGTATAAATCTGAAGTTGTCGGCCCTTTAAAGAGTAATGAGGGGGGAGTCGCAGAGAGCGACGAGGAGAAAGCAAAGCTGTTAAATATTTTTTTCTCCAATGTATTCACTGAGGAAAATAAACTGTCAGATGACATGCAGAATGTAAAAATAAATTCCCCATTAAAAGTGTCCTGTCTGACCCAGGAAGAAGTACATCAGCGACTTAAAAAGATTAAAATAGACAAATCGCCAGGACTGGATGGCATACACCCCCGTATCCTAAGGGAATTAAGTAATGTCATAGCCAGACCCTTATTTCTGATATTTGCGGACTCTATACTGACAGGGAATGTCCCACAGGATTGGCGCATGGCAAATGTGGTGCCAATATTCAAAAAGGGTTCAAAAACAGAGCCTGGAAACTATAGGCTGGTAAGTTTAACATCTGTTGTGGATAAACTGTTTGAAGGTTTTCTGAGAGATCCTATCTTACAGCATTGCAAGGGAAATAAGCAAATAACGCCATATCAGCATGGCTTTGTGAGGGATCGGTCATGCCAAACTAATTTAATCAGTTTCTATGAGGAGGTAAGTTCTAGACTTGACAGCGGCGAATCAATGGATGTCGTATATCTGGACTTCTCCAAAGCATTTGACACTGTACCACATAAAAGGTTAGTATATAAAATGAGAATGCTCGGACTGGGAGAAAATGTCTGTATGTGGGTAAGTAACTGGCTCAGTGTTATTAACGGTACACACTCAGATTGGGTCACTGTCACTAGTGGAGTACCTCAGGGGTCCGTATTGGGCCCTATTCTCTTCAATATATTTATTAATGATCTTGTAGAAGGCTTGCATAGTAAAATATCAATTTTCGCAGATGACACTAAACTGTGTAAAGTAATTTACACTGAAGAGGACAGTATACTACTGCAGAGGGATCTGGATAGATTGGAGGCTTGGCCAGATAAGTGGCAGATGAGGTTTAACACTGACAAATGTAAAGTTATGCACATGGGAAGGAATAATGCAAGTCACATACTAAATGATAAAACACTCGGTATCACTGACATGGAAAAGGATCTAGGAATTTTAATAAACAGCAAACTAAGCTGCAAAAACCAGTGTCAGGCAGCTGCTGCCAAGGCCAATAAGATAATGGGTTGCATCAGAAGGGGCATAGATGCCCGTGATAAGAACATAGTCCTACTACTTTACAAATCGTTCTGGGCTCCTGTAAACAAGGCAGACATAGCAGAGCTGGAGAAGGACCAGAGGAGGGCAACTAAATTAATAACTGGAATGGGGCAACTACAGTACCCTGAAAGATTATCAAAATTAGGGTTATCCACTTTAGAAAAAAGACGAGTGAGGGGAGATCTAATTAATATGTATAAATATATCGGGGTCAGTACAGAGATCTCCCCCATCATCTATTTATCCCCAGGACTTTGACGAGGGGACATCCTCTGCGTCTGGAGGAAAAAAGGTTTGTAAACAAACATAGAAAAGGATTCTTTACGGTAAGAGCAGTGAGACTATGGAACGCTCTGCCTGAGGAGGTGGTGATGGTGAGTACAATAAAGGCATTCAAGAGGGGCCTGGATGTATTTCTGGAGCGTAATAATATTACAGGCTATAGCTACTAGAGAGGGGTCGTTGATCCAGGGAGTTATTCTGATTGCCTGATTGGAGTCGGGAAGGAATTTTTTATTCCCCTAAAGTGGGGAAAATTGGCTTCTACCTCACAGGGTTTTTTTTTTGCCTTCCTCTGGATCAACTTGCAGGTTAACAGGCCGAACTGGATGGACAAATGTCTTTTTTCAGCCTTATGTACTATTGTACTAAGGGATTGTGCTATCAGTAAAAAATATCTAATGCTTAAATGGGTTGTCTCACGTCAGCAAATGGCATTTATCATGTAGGCAAAGTTAAAGGGGTTGTCCAATGAAGAATATTCTACAGTTTTCAAACGATCACCTGGATCTGAATGCTTTTGTAATTGCATGTAATTTAATATTTAGCATAGCCACTGAGTTATCCAATAAAATGTATCTGTATAGCGCCACCTGCTGTTTATTTTTATTTTTTTCTTTGTCCTGCTCACTGACATGGCTGCACATGCTCAGTTTTATCCTTCAACTGCCTCCTGAGCTGTGATAGGGACAACATGGGCACGCCTCCTGAGCTGTAGCAGAAAACACGATCCCCTTGAGCTGTCAGCTTGATATAAATTTAGCAGAGCAGTGAATGGTGAGATCTCTGGATTCATGTGAGGTACAGGTATAGGTAGGGAGGGTGCTAGAAGATGGGGAATACCAAGTTGTTTGGGCAGGAAACTCAGAAAGGATGGGACATGGCTGCGAAATGTTGTCATATGGTCTGGGCTGTATGGAGATAAAAAAGAGAAAGTTTACAACTCCAACCTTTGTCCCTGATCCTGATCACCGGCAGCCACTTTCTCTGTTCAGTTTTAGTAGGAGCACACAGGAAACTGTAGTATGCACAGTGCCCCAAGTACAATTTGTGGGGCACACTTGCCTTGCCAAATATATGCAGTGTGAGCAGAACAGCTTTGTTTCATTTTACGGCATGTTAGACATGATTTTGACAACTGTTGTGACAGCTTTTCTAGTCCTCTCTAGTCCGTTTGCACCTTGTTTTGTTGCAGTCTTAGACATTTTTTGGCACCTTTTTTGGATAAACGCTATACCAGCTTTTAGGTGGTATAAAAAGCAATGTACAATTCTGACAGTATAAAGCCCTGTGGTGCATTGTGCCGCCCATAGGGATTTTTGTAGCACATTGTCTTGCATCTTTCCTTCACCACTTTCCTAAACAATATGACAGATTTAGACACCTTTAACATAAATTTGCTGCAAACTAAAGATGAAGCAGTAGTATCCCAATGGACTACTGCAAAGGGTTAACTAATACCTAAAGAGTTAATGGAATGTTATGTGAACTCAATAGCAATGTATTGGCAAACTACCAATTGGCAGACTATGTTTAGGTTGCCAGATGATGGACTGGTTCCGCTCCCTGCTTAGTAGTTAGTAGTGTCTAGTCTGAGGAGAAGCCGCAGGATAGAGATGTGTGCTAAGAGCTCATGTTTGAGTAGGCCAAAGCTCAGAAAACCTGTGTCTCTGAGACTTTAGCTGCCACGGAAGCAACACTGCTACCAAAGTACCACTAAAGAAAAGAGATCAGACATCTTAGAAGGTCAGAAACCCACAAGGCCGTGCATTGGACTCTAACAATAAGGTAGTATACACGACTATAGCAGAAAGACTTTGCTGCTGTGGATAGGAAACACTCATAAAGCATCCCCCACACTTTGAGATGGATTAGAAAGCTGCATCTAAATTTATGGAACTCCTCAGTCTGGGAAATGCAGAACAAGTTAATAAGAACACCATTGTAGGCCTGTGGTTCTGCTGAGGAATTGTAAAGAGTTCTTTAGAGAAAGAGAGCAAGGGAGGACCACAACTACCATTAATGTTGCTTCTGAACTGTTACTGAGAGAGGATTGCTCTGTGAACTAGCTCGCCTTTTGCTGCTACTTGTATTGCTACTTTGATCATCAAATTTAGTAAAGAGAAGCCATATTTATTGGAATCTATGTGCATGGGTATTGTCTTTCCCATTCGCCGACCCCTGCATCCGCACTCCAGCCTTGCACCCAACCAAACCTGCTCCATCAAAGGCTCCCCAACTACCACCAGGAGAAGCCCCAATACAATGGAGTGCCCCAAGGTTAAAAAGTGTGTGGCTTCCATTTACTGTGCATGGTCCAGGGAGCACCAAAATGAGGACTACCAACATCAACTGTGAGTGCTACTACCCTTCTCATGGCCACAACCACCACTTTCATCCTTTCTACTATACACACTATACTCCCTTGTGGCTCACTGCACATGCCCAATATTATAGGGCAACACAAATAATTTATCTGCTCCACTGGGTTTTACGTTTTAGCAGTGCTCTTTGCTGAATGGTTCCTCTGTCTTACTGGAGAAAGTGACTTCATAGACATAGTGTGTGAGTTTGGCTTCCCTAATGGACACATGAAAAAAAAACTCCTTATGATATTATATGCTATACTTGGAAATCTACTTCTTTCCTTGATCCATTGCCAATGTTGCATCACTTTATGTTTTGTTATGCTAGTGCAGTCATATATAATTGGGTATGAGCTACTTAATTAGTGCCTTGCACTTATCATTAGTGATGTACCCATCATGACTGCAACCACAGGTTTACATTAGCGTAGCACTCCACCAGGTGGGCTGACCAAACTAAATTGTTATTTGCTTTTAGGCTATAGAATAGACATTGTGCTATAATGTAAGGCAGGCTTTCTATATAGGAAGTTAATTTGTGGTTTGGGAAATTAAGCTATAATTTCTAGTGCAGGTAAATTACATACCAGATCCATAAAAGGACAGTCAGTACGCTCTACTGGATGGTAATTATGCTTTCATTTCCGCCAATGTTTTGTGAATGTTTGTCCTCAACAGGATGAAAAGAAAAAAAAATATTCAAACCATTAATGTTAATAGCGGAGAATGCATGAGTAAGGGGACGTGACCCCCGAAACGTCCGCACATGATGGAGTAGGTTACAACTCTGCATGATGGAGTAGGTTACAACTGTTTTTAACATTTTGCAAATAAAGGATTGAAAGTGCAAGCACTTCATAAAAAGTGAGTAGCAATTTTTCCTCACTTAAGCTAAGAGCTATATACAACTGAATTGTATTGAGATTATGGACACAGAGTTGGAGTGAGACTCAAGGTCAGTTGTTATCCACTAGTGGGAGTAATTTGATATTTTGTAATAGCGGAGAATGTTCTCTAGAAATAAGGCTGAAGTGGTGCGTGAGAGGAAGGTATATGACATTTAGAAGAGGTAGTCTTAGCTGAAACCTCTTGGAGGCAAACTGCAGGGAGCCTGATAAAAAATAGAAAAACTTAAACTCACCTTCCTGAGCCCCCTCAGATTAGGTGCAACTGCTCTGTTCTCTCAATCGGTTTTTATTTTTTTATTATTTTATCAGCTTCCCTGCATTTTCCCCCCAAGAAATGTCAACTTTTGCAACCCCTTTAAGAATGAAACAGGTAAAAGTGGGTGTTATGTAAATATATCTTTAAAGTTGAACCTTCACAGGATAGGGGATAACTATTAGATCAGTGGGAATCCTACTGCTGGAACCCCCACCAATCACAAGAATGAGGGCCCCAAACCCCATGGAGCTCCCCCTGAAATGTACGGAGCAGATGTTCGGAATGCACACTGTTGCTCCATTCATTTTTATGGGAGTGCCAAACATAGCCGAGTACGGCGCTCCCTATTCTGTGGATAGAAGATAACTTTTTGTAACCGGAATACCCATTTAAGGCAACAACTGATCTGGCCCTGACTAATGTGAGAAACAGAGTCAAAGGGCGCTTTGTTTTCTTACCAGAGATACCTACAAGGAATTTTAGACTTAATCAGACAGATCCTCAGAATAGTCAGTGAATGGCAGCCGGATACACTAGTGACTATGGAACTGGTGAGTAGTCAGACAGAGATGTGTCGAAACCAAAGATCGATTAGGTGTGACAATCTAGAAGAAACATATAAAGACAGAATCGGAGTTCAGTTCAGGACTCAAAACCAGGAAATACACAGAAGTGAGACAATCCAAAGGGCAAAGCAAAAAGTGAAATCCAGGTAAGATCAGGGTTAAGAAAAGGTGGGCAATATGACAGAGCTATGTGAGATTCTGGGCAGGTAGTTTACAGTTGGAAGCAAATGCATACAGTAGAACAAGTAATTTGACCAGAGGCAGACTGAGAGTGGACATGGGGGCACAATCTGAAATTAGCTGGGGATGAGATCAGGAGCACACTCAGGAAATATTATTTTACTGAACGAGTGGTTGAGGCTTGGAACAAACTTCAAGCAGATGTGGTTGTAACTATATATATATATATATATATATATATATATGTATATATATACAGTCAGGTCCATAAATATTGGGACATCAACACAATTCTAAAATTTTTGGCTTTATACACAACCACAAGGGATTTGATGAAATGAAACGAACAAGATGTGCTTCAACTGCAGACTGTCAGCTTTAATTTGAAGGTATTTACATACAAATCAGGTGAATGGTGTAGGAATTACAACAGTTTGCATATGTGCCTCCCCCTTGTTAAGGGACCAAAAGTAATGGGACAGAATAATAATCATAAACCAAACTTTCCCTTTTTAATACTTGGTTGCAAATCCTTTGCAGTCAATTACAGCCTGAAGTCTGGAACGCATAGACATCACCAGACGCTGGGTTTCATCCCTGGTAATGCTCTGCCAGGCCTCTACTGCAACTGTCTTCAGCTCCTGCTTGTTCTTGGGGCATTTTCCCTTCAGTTTTGTCTTCAGCAAGTGAAATGCATGATCAATCGGATTCAGGTCAGGTGATTGACTTGGCCATTGCATAACATTCCAATTCTTTCCCTTAAAAAACTCTTTGGTTGCTTTTGCAGTATGCTTTGGGTCATTGTCCATCTGCACTGTGAAGTGCCGTCCAATGAGTTCTGAAGCATTTGGCTGAATATGAACAGATAATATTGCCCGAAACACTTCAGAATTCATCCTGCTGCTTTTGTCAGCAGTCACATCATCAATAAATACAAGAGAACCAGTTCCTTTGGCAGCCATACATGCCCACACCATGACACTACCACCACCATGCTTCACTGATGAGGTGGTATGCTTAGGATCATGAGCAGTTCCTTGTGTTCTCCATACTCTTCTCTTCCCATTACTCTGATTAATACCAATATAAGACCAACGTTGATACCCATACCAAAACTACAATGAGTCAATGCAACACATGTTGCGGCAATATAAAGGGGGTCAACTATTGTAAAGTACAAAAAAGTACCAGCTCCTTTAACAAAACAACGACCTACAAGAATCGAAGCCAAAGGTACAAATGCAAGAAAATGTATAAACTTTATTAAATAACCTGATTACATACATGACAGTACGTTAAAAAGAAGTAGCAGCAGGGAAAAAACACCATCCCGGTGGTACACTACATAAAAAATAGTGATACTGTATATATGCCAATCACAAATCTACAGGGTGGGCCATTTATATGGATACACCTTAATAAAATGGGAATGGTTGGTGATATTAACTTCCTGTTACTGGCACATTAGTATATGTGAGGGGGGGAAACTTTTCAAGATGGGTGGTGACCATGGCGGCCATTTTGAAGTCAGCCATTTTGAATCCAACTTTTGTTTTTTCAATAGGAAGAGGGTCATGTGACACATCAAACTTATTGGGAATTTCACAAGAAAAACAATGGTATATTTTAACGTAACTTTATTCTTTCATGAGTTATTTACAAGTTTCTGACCACTTATAAAATGTGAACGCAGTAACCGGGTGATTGCAGCAGATTTCAATGCTTGATGTGTCACATGACCCTCTTCCTATTGAAAAAACAAAAGTTGCATTTAAAATGGCTGACTTCAAAATGGCCGCCATGGTCACCACCCATCTTGAAAAGTTTCCCCCCTCACATATACTAATGTGCCAGAAACAGGAAGTTAATATCACCAACCATTCCCATATTATTAAGGTGTATCCATTTAAATGGCCCACCCTGTATATATTATGTGGTAAAGTCTCCAATATACATACGTTCAATATCCCTGTATAGGACAAGAAAGTCACTACAAGGGAAGTAACCACAGTCAGAATTGCAAAGGTAGCTGGACCATATGGAAACTATGTGTAACCATGGCGCCTAGCGGAGTGCTGACCAAAAAATAATAGTGAACATACAGTCAGATCCATAAATATTGGGACATCGACACAATTCTAACATGTTTGGCTCTATACACCACCACAATGGATTTGAAATGAAACTAACAAGATGTGCTTTACCTGCAGACTGTCAGCTTTAATTTGAGGGTATTTACATCCAAATCAGGTGAACGGTGCAGGAATTACAACAGTTTGCATATGTGCCTCCCACTTGTTACGGGGCCAAAAGTAATGGGACAATCGGCTTCTCAGCTGTTCCATGGCCAGGTGTGTGTTATTCCCTCATTATCCCAACTACAATGAGCAGATATAAGGTCCAGAGTTAATTTCCAGTCTGCCATTTGCATTTGGAATCTGTTGCTGTCAACTCTCAAGATGAGATCCAAAGAGCTGTCACTATCAGTGAAGCAAGCCATCATTAGGCTGAAAAAACACAACAAACCCATCAGAGAGATAGCAAAAACATTAGGCCTGGCCAAAACAACTGTTTGGAACATTCTTAAAAAGAAGGTACGCATCGGTGAGCTCAGCAACACCAAAAGACCCGGAAGACCACGGAAAACAACTGTGGTGGATGAGCGAAGAATTCTTTCTCTTGTGAAGAAAACACCTGTCACGAGGGTATCAAGAGCCACGTCTGACTCCGTTATACCCGGGGTCAGGAGGTCGCAGCGGGTGGCTGCGCGCTCTATATCTAAAGATCACGTTGTTTCTTAGTGATTGTTTTCTGTGTTTGCCTTGCTATCCTTTTTGTCTCAATCAGGGATCCGTAGCTTCTCCTCCTCAGCTGTTTCTTGTCTGCCACTCCCAACCTCCTTATATTCTCCCCTCACACTTCTCTAGTTGCCAGTTATAGAGCTTCCTGCCTGGACATCTATACTGACCCACTGGAGTTGTGAATCCTGGTTGTCGTTCCAGAGTGCTACCCTCCGGATCCCTGTTGGGGCTTCTTGTTGTCTCCTGTTGTCGCCCACCTGGGATTATATGTTGAGTTTGTATTGTCTGTCCTTCCCTTGGTGTTTTCCTTTAGAGCTAGTGGTGCGGACTAGTGTTCCCACCGCCCTGTTCACTATCTAGGGCTCAGCTTAGGGAAAGCCAGGGCTTTAGGCACGTGATCGGCGTACGGGTGAGGAACCCGTCTAGGGACGTCAGGGCAGCCAGGTGCCAGCCGCTAGGTGAGTCAGGGGTCACCACCTTACCTCTCACTTGGGCAGGGCCTTCCTTGCTCCCTCCCTCTGTGTCACGTATGTGATAGTCACGCCGACCGTGATAACACCCTTCACAACAGTTGGCCAGATCAAGAACACTCTCCAGCAGGTAGGTGTATGTGTGTCAAAGTCAACAATCAAGAAAAGACTTCACCAGAGTGAATACAGAGGGTTCACCACAAGATGTAAACCATTGATGAACCTCAAAAACAAGAAGGCCAGATTAGAGTTTGCCAAACGACATCTAAAAAAGCCTTCACAGTTCTGGAACAACATCCTATGGACAGATGAGACCAAGATCAACTTGTACCAGAGTGATGGGAAGAGAAGAGTATGGAGAAGGAAAGGAACTGCTCATGATCCTAAGCATACCACCTCATCAGTGAAGCATGGTGGTGGTAGTGTCATGGCGTGGGCATGTATGGATGCCAATGGAACTGGTTCTCTTGTATTTATTGATGATGTGACTGCTGACAAAAGCAGCAGGATGAATTCTGAAGTGTTTCAGGCAATATTATCTGCTCATATTCAGCCAAATGCTTCAGAACTCATTGGACGGCGCTTCACAGTGCAGATGGACAATGACCCAAAGCATACTGCAAAAGCAACCAAAGAGTTTTTTAAGGGAAAGAAGTGGAATGTTATGCAATGGCCAAGTCAATCACCGTACCTGAATCCGATTGAGCATGCATTTCACTTGCTGAAGACAAAACTGAAGGGAAAATGCCCCAAGAACAAGCAGTAACTGAAGACAGTTGCAGTAGAGGCCTGGCAGAGCATCACCAGGGATGAAACCCAGCGTCTGGTGATGTCTATGCGTTCCAGACTTCAGGCTGTAATTGACTGCAAAGGATTTGCAACCAATTATTAAAAAGTTTGATTTATGATTATTATTAAGTCCCATTAGTTTTGGTCCCTTAACAAGTAGGAGGCACATATGCAAACTGTTGTAATTCCTGCACCGTTCACCTGATTTGGATGTAAATACCCTCAAATTAAAGCTGGCAGTCTGCAGTTAAAGCACATCTTGTTCGTTCCATTTCAAATCTATTGTGGTGGTGTGTAGAGCCAAAAATGTTAGAATTGTGTTGATGTCCCAATATTTATGGACCTGACTGTATATAAGGGAGACTTACCAAACAAAGTAGTACCCATTACTCTGGTACAAGTTGATCTTGGTCTCATCTGTCCATAGGATGTTGTTCCAGAACTGTGAAGGCTTTTTTAGATGTCGTCTGGCAAACTCTAATCTGGCCTTCCTGTTTTTGAGGCTCACCAATGGTTTACATCTTGTGGTGAACCCTCTGTATTCACTCTGGTGAAGTCTTCTCTTGATTGTTGACTTTGACACACATACACCTACCTCCTGGAGAGTGTTCTTGATTTGGCCAACTGTTGTGAAGGGTGTTTTCTTCACCAGGGAAAGAATTCTTCGGTCATCCACCACAGTTGTTTTACGTAGTCTTCCGGGTCTTTTGGTGTTGCTGAGCTCACCGGTGCGTTCCTTCTTTTTAAGAATGTTCCAAACAGTTGTTTTGGCCATGCCTAATGTTTTTGCTATCTCTCTGTTGGGTTCGTTTTGTTTTTTCAGCCTAATGATAGCTTGCTTCACTCATGGTGACAGCTCTTTGGATCTCATCTTGAGAGTTGACAGCAACAGATTCCAAATGCAAATAGCACACTTGAAATGAACTCAGCACCTTTTATCTGCTCATTGTAATTGGGATAATGAGGGAATAACACACATCTGGCCATGGAACAGCTGAGAAACCAATTGGCCCATTAATTTTGGTTCCTTAACAAGTGGGAGGCACATATGCAAACTGTTGTAATTCCTACACCGTTCACCTGATTTGGATGCAAATACCCTCAAATTAAAGCTGACAGTCTGCAGTTAAAGCACATCTTGTTTGTTTCATTTGAAATCCATTGTGGTGGTGCATAGAGCCAAAAATGTTAGAATTGTGTCGATGGACCTGACTGTATATACACAATTATATAGGTGCAGACTAAACGGACCAGATGGTCTTCTTCTGCTGTCAGTCTTCTATGTTTCTCTTTGGGGAGCAGAATCTCCTCTTTTCTGTGGGTGCAGTCCCTTCGCCTGGAGCTGAGCTGAGGGATAACTACTGAGCTGAGGGGCAACACTACTAAAAATGCAGGATACAGGTCATATAATAGCCAGATATAGTGTCCTCATGTACACACATGTGGCTGCTTATACTGAAAATTCACCTGAAACAACTGTTATACTTTAAGGAATAGTGCAAGTAAGGGGACTCATTGGCCCTTTTGTTCAGCCTGCCCCTGATGTGACTGCAGTAGTTTGTCCTCCTACACGATATATTTTACCAGTGAAGTCTTGAGCAATTTTTGTGGCTTTAAAAAATATAGAAAAAGTTTTGTGTGACAGCAAAATATATCTGACTCATTTTAACAGGAAACTACAGCTACAAAGGAAGCATTTTGTGATTATGCGATGTAATGGAACTTCCCTGTCTTATCTTTTGCACCTTCAATTTAGTTTTCCAACAGTGCCGTCACCTTGAATTGCAGTACGAAAAATAGCAACATTTCAATACTAATAAAATTGATTTGCCAAAAATAATTTCCCTATTTTCAAATGACCGCATACATATATTGAATGTAGGGACAAGTGAGAGCATTTGTAGGCTGTTCTTCTAGTTTGAAGTGCACTTACAACAAATAGAAATGAATGGGAATTATGGATTTCAAGTCACAAGGGAGCTATCTCCACTTACTAAACATTTCACGCCAATGCTGAAGGGACAGCATATCAGTAAGTGACATCTGAAGGAAGAATTGATAATGTATCTTTTCATTAGGTAGAAAATACAATTGTCAACACTTTGAATAACTGGCTATCATTTCACCCTAACTCTAAAGCCAGTGTAGTACCCTAGGCTCTTAGAAAATCATTATGCAACTTCAATTTAGTACATACTACTGAAAAGTACAAAGTTAGATCTTGTTTATTATGAGGTGGGGGAATTTATTGAGATGACATTTCATGCACATTGAAGGAAGCTAGTAACTCTTTCAGGTTTATATCGGGTCTCCTGATGGCCTCTTTGCTCAGTCTGTTTTTGAGAGAGGTATAGTGGAGGTGTGGTGGTGCTTTTGCACTTTTTGGCATTCTAAAAAGAGGCCCCTGCATCCTAGATATTGTTTCTAAAGAAACTGTTCTGTCAGTGCCTGATGCCCTCCCGAGCTTGTAGAGAAGGCTGAGGGCAGGCCACTTTCCAAGGCAATCATCCCAGTCACATGGTGACATCTTGTGACTGTCTGTACTTAAAGAGGTATTATAATGAACTTCACCATTCAGCTCAGCTTCCGGCCCTACCCAGGCATCAGACATCAAACTATCCCACTGCTGGGCTGTGCAGGAGGAGCGGTGCAAGCCAAAAATCAGTCTGCGGACTATTCCTACACAGCCCAGCAGCGCGATGTATAGCAGTATCCTGCCTGCTGCTGATGTTTAACTTCTGTGATGGTGGCACATATCTGGGCATAACTACTGTGAAGGAGGCACATATCTGGGTATAACTATTGTGAAGGATGCACATATCTGGTCACAACTACTGTGAAGGATGCACATATCTGACCATAATTACTTTGAAGGGGGCTCATATCTGGGCATAATTACTGTGAAGGGGGCACATATCTGTGCATAACTCCTATTAAGGCGGAATATATCTACTGTGAAGAGGACACATCTGGGCATAACTACTGTGAGGGGGGCATGTGGGCATAACTACTGTGATTGGGCAAATGTGGGCATAGCTACTGTGAAGGGCTCACACATGGGCATAACTACAGTGAAGGGGTCACATGTGAACATTATTACTATTAAGGGGGCACATGAGGGCATTACTACTGTGAAAGGGGCACAATGTGGGCACAACTACTGCGAGGGGCACAATGCTGGCACAACTACTGTGAGGGGCACAATGTGGTAATTGATACTGTGAAGGTTGCAGTGTGGGCACTACTACTGTGACGGGGCACAGTATGGGCATAACTACTGTGATAGGGCACAATGTGGCATAATTACTATGTAGTGGCACAAAGGGGGAATAATTACTATGTAGGGGCATTAAGGGGAATGGGTGGGATTGGGTGTGTATATATGTTTTGGGTGAAGTTAGTGGCGTGCCCTAATATGAAACAATTTGCACATGTTGTCCCTCTGTGCTTTTCAAAAGTGAGTGTATGTGTGCATTTTAAAGGGGTTTTCTGACTTTTTTTTATACTGATGATCTATTGTCAGGATAGATCACAGTATAATCGGATTAGCTGATCAGCTGTTTGAGGAAACCGCCTTCTCACAGCTCAACATGCACAGTGTCGAACATTGTATAGCAGCTGTGCTTGGTCTCACAGCTCATCCCATTTTACTTGAATGGCTGTGAGCTGTGCCTAGGCCATGTGACCAATGAATGTGACATCACTGGCCTAGGGTAAGCTGCAAAAAAGACCACAGCTCTCACAGGAGATCCGTGGCCTTCATAAACAGCTAATTGTCAGGGGTGCCGTGTATATTAAAAAGTTGAAAACCCTCTTTGATGTTCTTCAGCAGAATCTATCACACTGATATAAGGTGTATGTCACGATCAGTGTGGGGGGAAACTCCACACTGAACACAGGAGGGAAGAGGAACGGTAACTGAGCCTTGAAACTAGGGAAGAAACAGGTCACCTCCTAGACAACCCTAATCCAGGCCCTGACTACCTATCAATATGAATAGACCTTCAAGGTAGGAATATTTATATGCAGGATGCCTAGGTCCTGATTTCCCTATAAGTCCCTGGAATAAGTTTAGGACCAGAGACAACCCATTCCTCCCCAGATGGACGAATCGAAGTCTCTGTTTCAGGCCCAGATACAACAACCGGGAATATAACAAATACAAACAAATGCGACACTTAACTTCTGTAGAGATGGAAGAACAGGAAAACCAGAGACAACCTCAAACCAGCTCAGCCAAACACAAATGAAGCTATCTACCGCATACTCAGAAGGGTGGGGTCAGACAATAAAGGGTGTGTAAGTGATGACCACTGAGCAACAGCTGAGAAAAGGGAAGTGGTCATCACCTGAGGGACCGTGACAGTGTAATAATATAAAATCCATCCCCCTCACAGATATAATTCTCATGGTTATTCCTCCGTAGTTCAGTATAGTGCAGATGGCCAATGTCTACCCTACCTACACACTGGCTGTGAGATGGTTCACCTTTAGTGTAATCCTTGGAATGCTTAGGGAAGGTCTCTACTGAGCATGGCTGAAGGTCTTCAATTTGTCCTTTATTTTAGAAGGCGGTCCACAAATATGAAGTTAACAGATATTGTCACCTCCATTGTTAGCTCTGATTGCTGATGGTCCTCAACTGTTATTTCGGCTTATGCTGCCTCAGACCCTATTGCCCTGACATTCTTTTGGGGGGACTATATCCCTGTCAAACAGTGTTAGTAGACAACTGGTAACAGGAGAACTAGACATTTCTCCCTGATAAAGCATATTACAAAATTTATTGTAGTCACTTGAACTATTGAATTAAGCAAAATTGTGTTAAAATTTCATGACCATTTAAATGTGGAAATTATTTTCTTTTCAATATATTCATTCATGCAAACTTGTGTGTAACATTAAGCTATTTATAAGTACATCTGATAAAGTCCCATTAAAATGTGAGCTTTAATGTCCTTTCCATTTCTGTAGGTGTGATTCTGCTAATAATATGTGTATTTTCTGTTGTTTCTGCCAGGCCATGAGCATACAAGTCATTATGTATCTAGTTTTAATAGCGTGCCTGTAATGATTGAGAAAGGGACATGAGCGATATGACATCACTATTTTATTTACGGAAGTACCTGATTGAGGTTAAGCCACTGGGGATGAATTGAAACCTACAGTCATTATACTGAGATGGAGGCTGCAGCTGCTAGGATTGCAGATTTATAGATGTTGTGTGCCAGTGTTTAATCTAGAAATGAAATACAATGATTGCATAAATCTTGGGGCTTTATTCTTTAAAAGGTTTTAAATACTTCATCACTAAAGGTTATTTATTGTGTAGCATGTACGGTGTTATGTGAATTTATGAAAAGACCGCAATGGCTAAATCTTAAAGGCTATATTTGTTAATACAGTAGTTCATTTTGCTTGGACTTTGGGAGTCATTTATTATCAGATATATGCCAATTTTTGGCATATATCTGTTGCAGATTCTGTCGCAAATGGGCTTTGTAGCTGAATCTGTTCATTTTCCCTACTCTCGCCATGTCTAAAAAAGGGGGTGTGGGCAGGGAAGGGTGCGGGCCGGCCGGCCCGTCTCATTTCTCATTTTCTACGTCTGCTTTAGGTGTAGAAAATGATCTAAATCTATGCCAGTAAGTGTCTAAGTGTCTAAGTGTAAGGTACTTTGCAACCCAGGGGACTTAATAGGGATTATGATATCACTCAGTTGGATGCTATTTGATGTGTATAATGGACTAATGGTTATTTATTTCCCTTTCAGACGGCGCAATCAAGATGACAATCAAGATTTTTGCTGTATCGTTATTTATCTCTGATATTTCATTTTCATTATTATTTCATTATTATTTGGTAAGTTTGTATTCGATTACACACAAGTCTCAGATTTTATTTTATATAGATACACATTCTATTATGTGCTGTGCAGGCTGAGGTATACACCTATTATTTGCGATTGACAAATGGCCAGTATGGCTGCCTTACCTGGGTGTCTGACGTCATCCCACGCGTGTGTGGGGAGTCACTCTAAATTGAAGATCTGTATCATTTTGTGTTATGCTTGATGATGAAGGCTGGATGGGCCGAAACGCGTCCTTATTGTACTCACCTATGGAATAAATATCAGGAATATTGATTGAAGAAGCCGTTGTCCGCTGGGATTTCTTTATTATTTGTAGATAAGGGCTCCTTCAGTCCAATAGCCTTGAAATGGCTTTCAGACCACTAGTTCAACGGGGACAAGTGTCAACTTGTAATCAAGGCAGATAACCATGAACATGCACCCGGCGATTTTGGTCCGTTTGGAAGAATGGTGTCAGTACAATTATACTAATAGTAACCATTTAGTGTGGCAATATGCAAAATAGACAGACAGAGTGATAGAAAGATAGATAAAATTGCAAACAGACAGCACTCTCAGATAATAGAAAAATGAAAAACGTTTATTCACCCATGTGGACGCGACGTTTCGGCTCAAAATTTTTGCTTGAGAAAGGCTCTAACTTTGAGATGAAACTTTGTGTCCACATGGGTGAATTAACTTTTTTCATTTTACCATTATCTGAGAGTGCTGTCTGTTTGCAATTTTATCTATTGGGCAATAGTTTAGTCCCTTTGGGCTTGCACCTCAATTGCTTCCTTTTTGATGTTTGATTCTAGTGCTGCTATTTTTCTGCTCTTTTAGATAGATAGATAGATAGATAAATAGATAGACAGATATGAGATAGATAGATATTAGATAGATAAACTGATAGATATTAGATAGATAGACTTATAGACTGATAAATAGACTGATAGATAGATAAATAGATAGAAAGATAGATCGATAGACATTTCTGACACTTTTATTGAAATAAATGTTATACATTCTTTTCTGATTTTCTTTTTAGTTCTTGCTTGTCTCTTGTTTCTTCTTCGTTTTCTCTTATTTCTATGTTATTTCTATACTTTTCCTGCACAGAATGCTGCATGTATCTCTTTTGTCCCTTGAGCGCAGGCAGTGCTAAATGAATGTCTGTAAATCACATTCAGTGGGCAATTCAATGATGGCTCTGTTTACACTTATTACAAAGTGAATGCAGGCATGTGCTAGCTGTAGCACAATCTTCAGATGGGATGTGGGTATATTGAATTGTTAATATTATTGATCTGCTCTTCACAGGAGAATAAGGTAATCTGTATGCAAGGAAGGTCGTACATAGACAGAACATACATTCTGGGAATACTGTATGTGCATGTTGTATTAGAAGGTCCTGAACTGACTGGGAATAACAAGAAGGCATAAAAAGGAAGAGGTCCTGGAACTTCAGAGTATCGAAAAAACCCTTTTATTTAGAGGCTGCAAGTGCTATTAAAAATACATCAAAATCCTGCTGGCTGTCAGTATTGCTTCAGGAAGCCATCCTTTTCCAGTTGTTCTATCAATTGAATTGGTCCAAATGCTTCGTTGACAGCTTATTTTGTTGTGTTATATATAGAAAGTGTTCACTTTTGTAATATCCCTTCGGCCTGAAAAAGTCAATATCTGTCACTGAATACCATTCAATAACTGCAGCCAAACACGTTAAACAAGTATCTACGAATCAGCTATTATATTCAGTTGTAAAACGAATCAAATTTGTTACAAATTTCCCCAAATTTCCCCAAATCCAACCAATTCATTTTTTGGGGATTTTTCTGCACAAATTTGCGGTCGCTATTTTACAATTCAAAAATGGAGAAGGTGAAATTGTCTATAAAAAAAAAAAATGGGCAGTGAAGTGTTTTTAAACCGTCTGTTTGTTACCACTGGCTGTCATCCATTTACCCATAGGTAGATACATTCAGGTCCATAAATATTGGGACATTGACACAATTCTAACATTTTTGGCTCTATACACCACCACAATGGATTTGAAATGAAACGAACATGATGTGCTTTAACTGCAGACTGTCAGCTTTAATTTGAGTGTATTTAGATCCAAATCAGGTGAACGGTGTAGGAATTACAACAGTTTGCATATGTGCCTCCCACCTGTTAAGGGACCAAAAGTAATGGGACATAATAATAATCATAAATCACTTTTTAATACTTGCTTGCAAATCCTTTGCAGTCAATTACAGCCTGAAGTCTGGAACGCATAGACATCACCAGACGCTGGGTTTCATCCCTGGTGATGCTTTGCCAGGCCTCTACTGCAATTGTCTTCAGTTCCTGCTTGTTCTTGGGGCATTTTCCATTCAGTTTTGTCTTCAGCAAGTGAAATGCATGCTCAATCGGATTCAGGTCAGGTGATTGACTTGGCCATTGCATAACATTCCACTTCTTTTCCTTAAAAAACTCTTTGGTTGCTTTTGCAGTATGGTTTGGGTCACTGTGCATCTGCACTGTGAAGCGCCGTCCAATGAGTCCTGAAGCATTTGGCTGAATATGAGCAGATAATATTGCCCGAAACACTTCAAAATTCATCCTACTGCTTTTGTCAGCAGTCACATCATCAATAAATACAAGAGAACCAGTTCCATTGTCAGCCATACATGCCCACGCCATGACACTACCACCACCATGCTTCACTGATGAGGTGGTATGCTTAGGATCATGAGTAGAGTTGAGCGGACACCTGGATGTTCGGGTTCGGCAGGTTCGGCCGAACTTGAAAAAAAAGTTTGGGTTCGGGACCCAAACTTGACCCGAACTTGAACCCGACCCCGAACCCCATTGAAGTCAATGGGGACCTGAACTTTTGGCCACTAAAATGGCTCTAAAATAGCCCTGGAAAGCCCTTTCTTGGTTTTGAAGGTGCTTACTCCACTGCAGCCCGTGTCTCGCATGTAGATGCCTGGTCATGCAGGTTGTGCTAAGGTTTAGAACGTTAATGCCTCGCTTCAGGCTCTGATGGCACAGCGTGCAAACCACTCGGGTCTAGTCGTCAGCACATTGTGTGAAGAAGTGCCATGCCAGGGAACTCCTTGACGCTGCCTTTGGTATGTGTATCGATCCCTGGTGGCGGTGGCCAGTAGCAGGCGAACTGTTTTGGCGACGGCTGCTCTGCTTTTGCACCCTGCTCCCTTTTTTGCTACGCTGTTGGCTCGGTCTCACCACTGCCTCTTCCTCCGAACTCTGAAAGTCAGTGGCATGACCTTCATTCCATGTGGGGTCTAGGACCTCATCGTCCTCTGCATCGTCTTCCACCCAGTCTTCCTCCCTGACCTCGTTTTCGGCCTGCACACTGCAGAAAGACGCAGCAGTTGGCACCTGTGTTTCGTCATCATCAGAGACGTGCTGAGGTGGTATCCCCATGTCCTCATCAGGAAACATAAGTGGTTGTGCGTCAGTGCATTCTATGTCTTCCACCCCTGGGGAAGGGCTAGGTGGATGCCCTTGGGAAACCCTGCCAGTAGAGTCTTCAAACAGCATAAGAGACTGCTGCATGACTTGAGACTCAGACATGTTCCCCGATATGCACGGGGGTGATGTGACAGAGTGATGGGCATGGGTTTCAGGCGCCACCTGTGCGCTTTCTGCAGAAGACTGGGTGGGAGATAATGTGAACCTGCTGGATCCACTGTCGGCCACCCAATCGACTAGCGTCTGTACTTGCCTTACCATCCTTAGAACGGCATTAGGCCCGACCAAATATCGCTGTAGATTCTGGAGGCTACTGGAACCTGAGGTAGTAGGTTCAGTAGGACGTGTAGCTGTGGCAGAACGGCCACGTCCTCTCCCTGCACCAGAGGCTCCATCAACACCACCACCACGACCATGACCGCATCCCTTATTAGATGTTTGCCTCATAGTTAGCGTTCACCAAGCAAAGTAAAAAGTGGTTGAGTCTGTTAAAAAGAATTATCCGCCAATAAAAACCCTGTTGTAGGGTATTGCAAATTTTTATTTTTTAACTCTATATGACAGCAGTATTTGTGGCCTAAATTTCACAGTAACTTATGCACGTCTAGTCCCAGATGTGCAGTATATCAGAGTTTTTTTTTTTAACCCCAGTAAGCAAAAGCCGTATTTGTGGCCTAAATTTCACAGTAACTTATGCACCTCTAATCCCAGATGTGCAGTATATCAGAGTTTTTTTTAACTCCAGTTAGCAAAAGCCGTATTTGTGGCCTAAATTTCACAGTAACTTATGCACCTATAATCACAGATGTGCAGTATATAAAACACAGTGTTTTTTCCACCCCGGTATGCGAAAGCCGTATTTATGGCTTAAAATGAACAGTCCCCTATGCACCTATAATCCTAGATGTGCACTATATGAAACAGAGTTTTTTTTTCCACCCAGTATGCCCAAGTATGCCAAAGCCGTATTTCTGGCCTAAATGTGACATAAACTTATGCACCTATAATCCTAGATGTGCACTATATGAAACAGATGGTTTTTTTTCACCCCAGTATGCCCCAGTATGAGAAAGCCGTATTTCTGGCCTAAATGTAACACTCACTTATGCACCTATAATCAAAGATGTGCACTATATGAAACAGAGGGTTTTTTAAACCCCAGTGTCTCAAAGCAGTATTTCTGGACTTGCAGACATGCAGATATCCTGTGCTGGTGCACTATCGTTGCATAAAATGGCTGCCGATTATGTATTGATTAACTGAAGGAAAAAAAGTTCGTTTTCAGTAGTAGTTGGCTCAGGGCAGGCTTAAAAAAATTGTGCACTGCACCCACAAAACACATTTGCTGTAGATCGCTGAGTAAAGAAGCAGTTCTTCATAAGATTCCTCCCTGATCTCTCCCTCACAGCAGCTGCAGCCTATCCCTACACTAATCCGAGCAGAGTGGCGGGCGGCGCTACGTGACTCCAGCTTAAATAGAGGCTGGGTCACATGCTGCAGTTGGCCAATCACAGCCATGCCAATAGTAGGCATGGCTGTGATGGCCTCTTGGGGCAAGTAGTATGACGCTTGTTGATTGACTGCTTTGCGGCCTTTCAAAAAGCTCCATAAAACTCGCCGAACACCGAAAAAAATCGAAAGTTCGGTACAAACGCGAACTTTACAGTTCGGGTTCACTCAACTCTAATCATGAGCAGTTCCTTTCCTTCTCCCTACTCTTCTCTTCCCATCACTCTGGTACAATTTGATCTTGGTCTCATCTGTCCATAGGATGTTGTTCCAGAACTGTGAAGGCTTTTTTAGATGTCGTTTGGCAAACTCTAATCTGGCCTTCCTGTGTTTGAGGCTCACCAATAGTTTACATCTTGTGGTGAACCCTCTGTATTCACTCTGGATTCTTCAGTTATCCACCACAGTTGTTTTCCGTGGTCTTCTGGGTCTTTTGGTGTTGCTGAGCTTACCGGTGTGTTCCTTCTTTTTAAGAATGTTCCAAACAGTTGTTTTGGCCACGCCTAATGTTTTGGTTATCTCTCTGATGGGTTTGTTGTGTTTTTTCAGCCTAATGATGGCTTGCTTCACTGATAGCGACAGCTCTTTGGATCTCATCTTGAGAGTTTACAGCAACAGATTCCAAATGCAAATAGTACACTTGAAATGAACTCTGGACCTTTTATCTGCTCATTGTAATTGGGATAACGAGGGAATAACACACACCTGGCCATGGAACAGCTGAGAAGCTAATTGTCCCATTACTTTTGGTCCCTTAACAAGTGGGAGGCACATATGCAAACTGTTGTAATTCCTACACCGTTCACCTGATTTGGATGTAAATACCCTCAAATTAAAGCTGACAGTCTGCAGTCAAAGCACATCTTGTTCGTTTCATTTGAAATCCATTGTGGTGGTGTATAGAGCCAAAAATGTTAGAATTGTGTCGATGTCCCAATATTTATGGACCTGACTGTATATTGCTGTCATCCTGACATTACTAATGCTGGGTTGGCATTAAAGAACTTGTAAGGGGTCGGATATAGTTCTAGAAGATCTCATTGTCATATATAACTTTTCAGAACAATTGGGACACTTATAATTTATTCAGACTGAATTAAATTTGAAGGCTGATTTGAATAAATAGGACCTAAAAAGAATTTTGGGAAATTCGCTAATTTCTATAAGCAGCTAAACATTTGGAATCCAAATGTTATTATTACTACTGGTAAGTCATCTGAGACATTGGTGGCATATTGCTAGGATGTGCCATCAATGTCAGATAGGTGTGGGTCCCACCTCTAAAACCTGCACCTATCTCTGGAATGGGACATCCTCTGGAAAGGGAATGGAGAGCAGCTTCACCCTTCATTAATTTCTATAGAACTGATGAAAATAGCTGAGCACTGACTTGGCTATCTCCAGCAGTTCCACAGAAGTGAATGGAGTGGTGCACATGAGCGGTTGCTCTCTATTAATTTCTATGGGATTTCCGAAAATAGCCAAGAGCGCGGGCTCACCTATTTTCAGAACTCCCATAAAAATTAATGGATAGCACACTGTGCATGCGAGGTGCGGCTTCCACTTTTTCATAGGCACATTCTAAAAATAGGTGTGGGTCCTAAGGGACCTATCTGACATTGGTGGCATATTATAGCGATATGCCACCCACGTCTCAGATGAGACAGCTCCTTTAAAGAGTGACGGCTTGGATGCATCATACATTTCTGAATAGCTGGGAAAAGATCTCTGAGACCCCCACCAATCCTGAGAAGAAGCAGAAGACCGTTTGCTCTTTTCATACATAAAAGCGCTCCTGTTTTTCAGTTCTCTGGGTAGGAGCACGACTGTACAGGACAAATCTGGGAAGAAGCCTCAGTTGGACCCCAAACAATCCGGCTCAAGAAATGATAGTGTATGTAGGCATATGTAGGCACTAGGCAGTATAAAATCAATTCTAAAGGTTAGAAAACTATTTTAATCAATTGCAAATCACATGTCATAGTAAATGAAAATGTAATATACCTGTACAGCGATTTTATTTTGGTTTAATATACAAAGGTTCAAAATATCATGATCACGATTCAACGTGGGATAAATGCTTGTAAATGTAATGATAAAGTAATGTAAGACGAAAGCTTACTGACCTTCTATACAATGGAAGAAGTAAGAGGAATACAGTGGGAAAACCTATGTACAGAACACATTATGGGAGTCTGCTATACACTCTTTGTATTCTGTGCAAATATGACCACAATTTATGCTGCTTGTACAAACACTCAAAAATGATTTCTTCTACTTCATGACACTGAGGGCAGTTTGAGGGCAGACGCTGTTCAACTGAGCATCAAACTAGCAAAGTAAATACATTAACAGATCCCAGAGGTCCAGCCTACAAAGCTTGCACAGAAAACAGTAGTTAAAGGGTTTCTGTCATCAAAAAATTCGTTATGTAGCTGGCTGACATTAGCGATGTGCTAATGTCAGCAGTACATAACTGTGTGACTTTTATCTGCCTACATAACGCCCGTTCGACCAGAAAACGAACTTTTAAAATATGCAAATGAGCCTCTAGGTGCTATTGGGGCGTTGCTGCAGCACCTAGAGGCTCCGTCTCCATGCCCATTTTGCTTTGATGGACATCTCTGCGCTTTGAAAGTAAAATCCCACGCCTGCGCCGTCCCGTTTAGTGTTTGGCGCAGGCGCAGTGAGTGAAGGACGCTCACCTGCTGCTGGCTTTCTCACTGAGCCTGCGTCGAATACATCACAGAGCTCCCCGGAAGTGAAGATAGCTGGTGTTCTGCCAGATTCCTATACCTTGGCAGAATGCTATACCGGAAGTGACGCGGCAGCACCGGAAGTGACGCGGCCGCACATGAATCAGCTGGAGGAGGGTGTGTGCGGCGCTGCGCAAGCACACATCCACTGGATTAACAAAAAATCATTGCAGCGCCGCGGGAGAAGGACTTCATGCGCATGCGCGAAACCGTACACCGCGCGTGCGCACTTAGGAGTAGGTAGATCTTCCAGCGCAGAGCTGAGTGCGGGATATTGGGGTCACCACATAGCAGAGCTGAGTGCGGGATATTGGGGTCACCACATAGCAATATCCCACACTCTGCTATGTGGTGACCTCGATATTCTGCACTCAGCTCTGCGGTAAGGATGAACTGCTCCTGATGATTTGTGTGTGCTCGCGTGCGCACTCAGGGGTAGGGAGAACTGATGGAACATTTTGCGCTGGAAAATCTACCTACCCCTAAGTGCGCATGCGCGGTGTACGGTTTCGCGCACGCGAATGAATTCTTTCTCCCGCGGCGCTGCAATGATTTTTTTTCCTACTCCAGTGGATGTGCGCTTGCGCAGCGCCGCACACACCCTCCTCCAGCTGATTCCTGTGCTGCCGCGTCACTTCCGGTATAGCGTTCTGCCAAGGTATAGGAATCTGGCAGAACACTGGCAGCAGGTGAGCGTCCTTCACTCACTGCGCCTGCGCCGAACACTAAACGGTTAGGCACAGGCGTGGGATTTTACTTTCAAAGCGCAGAGCAGAGATGTACATCATAGCAAAATGGGCGTGCCGAATGGTGAGGAGACGAAGCCTCTAGGTGCTGTAGCAACGCCCCAATACCACCTAGAGGCTCATTTGCATACTTTAAAAGTTAGTTTTCTGGGCGAACGGTGGCATGTAGGCAGATAAAAGTCACACAGTTATGTACTGCTGACATTAGCACATCGCTAATGTCAGCCAGCTACATAACGAATTTTGTGATGATAGAAACCCTTTAATAGTGATTGAGAAATTTCAGTATATATATATATATTTCTTTATTCTATATATATATATATATATATATATATATAAATAAAATATATTTTGCCATACAAAAAAAAATGTTCACCAAAGTAAAGTGATTATACCAGGTCTTACTGCCTGTTAAGGACTGCTCTAAGGGCTGATTTACATACATTGGGCTGATACACAGGGAAGTATGCCCTCTGTATGGGGATGATGGATAGATACTACAATCGTTCATCCAGATAAGTTTCATTGTTTGCAGCTGACGCATCCTTGTTTGAGGGGCATACACAGATATCAATTGGCCCCACAGAAATGCTTAGTATCGTCTCCTGAGTAAGATTTCACACAAATTTACAATTTTTTTTTCATTTATGGAAGAATAGTTTTTCCCACTTTCTACAGTTTCTATCTTGGAAAACAGGAGCTTTATCAATATGGTGCTTATTCTTAAAAGCTCCAGAGGAGAAGGACACTGCTGTTGCCAGCGATTGGCTGCATCGGTCACATGCCCCCTCTCAACAGGATGTTGATTTCAGCAGGGAGATAAAGAGCCAGCCGTAGAGCGATGGAAGCAGCAGTATAGCTTCACGAGAAGAATATGGTGCCTTAAATGGGTTTTCCGGGATTTCAGTATTGATGGCCTACTCTCAGGATAGATCATCGATATCTGATTGTGGAGGTATGACTCACATCATTGCCCAGTCCCATTCAATTGAACGGGCCTGGGCTGCAGTACCAAACACTGCCACTATACAACACATGGCGCTGTGCTTAGTATGCACTGCAGCCTCTCCAAACACTGATCAGCAAGGTGTGGATAGGCCATCAATATTGAATCCCAGAAAACCTCTTTAATCAGGCACCACAAGGTAGCATCTGGGGTTCCTAGGGGTTTGTCAGACAGACCCATATGAAATCTGTTTGCCACTGTACAGGCTCTGTGTATATGGCTTTGCTGTGTGTTTGATGTCTTAAACACAAATCCAGTAACACATATCAGTATGCATTAAGTAGGTGCTTTCCCCAAATGAAGCATATTAGGATTAATCACACTCATATGAGTGGTAAACTCCTTTAAATACAGTTACGTTAATTACATTCACATTAGTCAGTTTTTGAAGAGAAGTTATTATTTTATAGCTTTGGACAAAATTTATAAATGTTATCAGGACATATTTCACTGTATGCTCAGAAATGGTCCCCAATGTATTTGTATAGCGGTTTAGTCACGGTTATAATTTTGTGTTGAGATTGTGCCCTTAAACCACTTTTACAGACAAGGCAGGGAATACAGTTTTCTCTATTGTAGCAGAAAGGATTTTTCTGAAATAAGTTTGTTTTAGCTGCTTTAGAAGAAAGGGATTAAGCCCATTAACTGCTCTGAGTTTTCTCTTTTGTTTTTTTCTTTTGACATGCTAAGTGCACAGCATTCTGTTATACAAAGTGTATGCTAATTAGCTTGTTAGCAGTCAATTGCAATGCTGAAAATTTAATTAGAGCCCGACTCTGTCCAAAGAGCAACTGGGGAGAACTTTGCTACCAAAACCAACATTTAAATGGGTGCTTCTCCTCCGCATAACACCACAGGACACAATCTTAATTAGATGACGCTTTCTTGCTCTATATCAGAGTAATCTTGTAGAGATTACTGATGTAAATCTATCATCCAGTTAGCTGTAAATATATATAGCGGTATGGGGAAATGGAAGAAATCAGGGTTAGGGCTCATTTACACGGCCGTGTGAACGGATCTGCATCCGTTCCGCAATTTTGCGGAAGGTCTGCGGATCCATTCCTTTCTATGGGCCCTCAAAAGATTCTGTCCGCATCCGTTATTCCGCACCGCGGCTCCGCAGAAAAGATAGAACATGTCCTATTCTAAAGATGAGCTTCACAGGCAGTTTTCTGGAGTATTGTGCATAAGAAGACCAGTATTATAGAAAGTGCTGGAGGGAAGGGGTTAGGTCAATAATTTAGCATTGGGTGGGGAGGTGCAGTTAAAATTTTTGCCTCAGACAGCACGAAGGTTAGGTGCATCCCTGCCCATGGCCACCAAGCACTGAGGGAAGGGGACCCTGAGCTGAACTCTTGCACCAGGGCCCATGAGCCTTTAGCTATGCCCCTGCCAGGAAGGGGTTACAGCTTATGATATTTTTATCCATCATCTGGTATTCCAGCTGGAAAGCTGGTGGACACATGCTGTGGGAGGGGGCTGCCATGTCTAAGTTGTTCCATGCATTCCATGAAGCTTGAGTGTAGAATCCAGGAAACATTACGTTACCACTTCCAAATAGCCAGTTTTTCACAGATCAGTACTAACTGGATTTCCAATGAGGGGATGAGCGACAACGTTCAGACTTCGTTGTTCTACGGTTCAGTATAGCATTATATAAAAAATATTTCACACATTCATACAATCTTATTACAGGAAATAAAAGCTATGGGGTGTGTAATGAAGGTGCCTCCTGTGTCTAGATGGTTTACAAAAAAACTGTGGAAATGCTCATGCTTGTCTGTGGATCAAACAATCCTCTATACTGGTGATCTGTCTGGGTCATCCAGGGCATGCTGACTGTGTGTACATGATGCAAGAAGTAATGTAGAGGCAGCACTGTGCGGTCTCAGGATAATGCGATGTCAATGCAACAGCCTAGCCATAGACCCTTGATCCATCAGGTCATGAGGTATACATGTAGAAAAGAAGATAGCTTCGGCAGCATTCCGCAATATCAAAAAAGTTTCTTTATTCGTACCTCCAGACACAATCGGCAACGTTTCGACTGCACACCAGTCTTTGTCAAGCCTAATGACATACATTCTGGTAGGCATATATATACCCCCCACATAAAAAACACACCCCGTTACATTATCAGTACAAATCACTGCACAATAGAATACACATGTTGATGTTATAACTCACAGTTAATGATATATCTACCGCGCTCGTGTCGTTCACCTCGGCGTTCCAATGTATGTGATGCGCAGCAGCGTCCCGATGTATTTGCATACCGGAAGTATCATACGTCGCCATGGCACGTGTCTCCAGCCAATGTGCTACAAGACGCACTCACTGACGTCACCGCCTGTGCGTCCATCCATGCCGGAAGTGTCATGGCTCCCGGCGTCACACGTGTCTCCAGTCAATGTGCTGCAAGAAGCACTCACTGACGACACAGCCTGTGCGTCCACCCCATGACTCTTACTCAAATGCGCTCAGCAGTGCGTCAATAACGTTAGTCACATGGGGTGCATAGCCAATGAAGACACGGTGCATAGCCAATGAAGCCATTAACAATCAATACTCTTTTGAATTAATGCTATTAAATATAGACTTCTTACAGAAAGAGGTTGACAACCTGAAGAAAACCACAGCCGAGTTGGATGTCCAAATCCGGGACCTTGTGAGTATTGAGGATTTTACAGTATACAAAGAAAAGACCACTCAACATATTGCCCGACACAAGTTGGAAGTGGAACATATTAAGAGAGATAAGTGGCATAGAGACTTAGATGATTACCAGTCTGGTAAAATATACAACTGGCAGTCATCTCAACCACAAAGGTTTAATAGGCGTAGACGCGGCAAACGCTTTGATCAAGGCAAATTCGGCTTTAGCACTGGTGAATCCGATTCCGCTGATGAATCCGGTGCGTCCAATTTTTTAGGCCCAAACAGGAAAAGAGGGGAGGGCGATATAGAAGGGGTGGTAGGAAACACCGCCGATCCAACAAGGACCCTTCCCCCAATATCGACAGAGGCCACCACCCATATTCAGGGGAGAATAACGAGACGCGGACAGCGGAAATGATGAGTTTGGTAGTGAACATCTCCTCTTCTCAGCTTGATAAAGCACAAATCAGTGTGTTAAGCCGTGGCCTGACATTCTGCCCTACAACCTCAAGGGACTGTTTCGAATTTGAGCTTGACCTACAAAAGTTCTTCAGACGCTTGAGATTAAAAGCTTTCTTTTCAGCTAGAAATATTGATGCACCTGCCAGTCAGTCTGGTGTATCCACTGTTGTATCCACTGATATGTTGATGTGTAAAAACTTTGAATTGCGCAACAAAAGTCATTTTCTTCCACCGCAAAACAACCATGTGGTTGAAACATATATCAGTTTTGTCAGAAAACGTATCGATCAATTGAGGGTGGAGGGAACCCACCAGTTCAAACACAACCTATCTCAAGATGAAAGACGGGCTGTTCTTGAACTGGAATCTAATAAACAATTGACGATCAAGCCAGCTGACAAGGGGGGTGCCGTGGTCGTGATGGACACATGTAAATATATTGATGAGATCACAAGACAGGTAAGGGACAATAATGTTTATGAGATGTTGAGTAAGGATCCAAGGTGGGACATTGCAGATATCATAGGGGTGTTATTGGATGAGGCCCTCAGCCAGGGAATCATTGATGATGAATTAAACAGCTTTTTGCGTGTAAGCCATCCGATCACCCCTGTGATATATGTATTACCAAAGATCCACAAGAGTCTTGTGGATCCCCCTGGCCGACCTATTGTGTCGGGCAGGGGTTCCATCTTCAATCCTGTGTCCATCTTTTTGGACAAAGTATTGCGGATCCACGCGACCACGGCCCCCTCCTATGTCAGGGATACTGGCCATTTCTTGACTAAACTGAATTCACTTGACTTACCGGCGGAATTTTTACTTGTGAGTTTTGATGTTGTATCCCTGTATACATCCATTGATCACTCCTATGGTTTAAATGTCGTCGATGTGGCCCTGGCCGGCACGGGGCTCTCTCTTGGGGCGCGCCGACTGATCCTCGCTCTCCTGGAGGTTGTCCTGAGGAGGAATTATTTTCTCTTCGGTGACACCTTCTACCAGCAAAAGCGTGGTGTGGCGATGGGGTCCAATGTGGCCCCCACCTACGCAAACATCTTCATGGCGGAGGTCGAGGATCGGCTGGTGTATCGCTCCACATTTTTTGAGAGAGTCCTGTGCTGGTGGCGCTACATCGACAACATTTTTTTGATTTGGACTGGTACTGTGCCTGAGCTGGATGAGTTTCATGCGCACCTGAATTCTGGGGTCCGGGACCTGCAGTTCACCGTGATGCACTCTGCCCGTGAGCTGCAGTTCCTTGACGTCCGAATTCAGGTGCACAATGGAGGGATCTGTACTGATCTCTTCCAAAAACCTACAGACAGGAATACTTTGTTAATGTATGACAGCAGTCACCCTCAGAACATGGTTAGCTCCCTTCCATGGAGTCAACTCCTAAGAGTACGACATATTGTATCTGATGACACCCTTTTTGGTATTAGGATAGATGAGATGTGTAATAAATTCAGCAGGAGAGGATATCCCACCAAATTGATTAACCGTACTAAACATAGGATTACATCTATGGAACGTTGTTCCACTCTGGTAAGGAAACCTCAAAAACAAGAGACCCCCCGTATTCCATTTGTATCCATCTTCGGAGGTGACAGCGGCAAAATAGCCAACATCCTACGACAGGAGTGGCAGATCCTGCAGAAAGGATTGCCTGCAGTCACTGAATTTTCAGTTCCCCCAATGATGGCATACAAACGGAGCCCTAACCTACGTGATAGATAGGTGAAAGCGGATATAGGGGGGAAGGACATCGAAAGACAGAAAAGATTAGCACCACTGAGGAATGGTAATTTCCCTTGCCTTTCATGTTGCAACTGTGGTGGCATCATGAAAGGTGATGGTTTTACACATCCCTACAGTGGTAAACGGTTTAAGATTAAAGGTCATTATACATGTAAGTCCACAGACGTGGTTTACATGATACAGTGCCCATGCAGTTTGATCTATGTGGGGGAGACCACGATGGAATTGAGGGAAAGAATCAACAAACACAAAAGCACAATAAGAACAGGTGCACTCGACAAACCGGTTGCAAAACACTTCATTGACTGTAAACATTCCATTAATCAATTGAGATTTCGAGCTATCGACAGCGTAGGATACTTGACAAGGGGTGGAGATAGGAAGGGAATTCTGAGGAAAAAGGAACTTAAATGGATCCATACCCTCAGATCCCTTCAACCTTTTGGCTTGAATTTGGAGTTTAATGTCGCGTCCATCGATTGATAGATGTTACTGTTTTGGTCTCTCAGTATAGTGACATTATGTTTTTAATATATATGTGACACAGCTCCGGTGGAGCAGTCTTCAGTCTATATGTCAAGAGGGCCATGGGTTTGGTCCATATGTGATGTATATATGGGATACACTATCCAGTTAGTGGTTATGTGTGATTATTTTGTACCACATCTATGATGTTATGTATTTTTCGATTTACTGTAGTGTATGTGAATGTATCGGGTCCAGATTGATTTTCCTCTAGAAGTCATGTGATTAACGGAGTGAGCAGGGGCTCTGTAGTATATAGACCTGTTCACTGTAGATACGTATCACACATATAATAAGTAATGAGGACCGTGGCGTCATCGTCGCCATGGCGCCGATGTTTGCGCCGTGTCTTCATTGGCTATGCACCCCATGTGACTAACGTTATTGACGCACTGCTGAGCGCATTTGAGTAAGAGTCATGGGGTGGACGCACAGGCTGTGTCGTCAGTGAGTGCTTCTTGCAGCACATTGACTGGAGACACGTGTGACGCCGGGAGCCATGACAACGCATGACACTTCCGGCATGGATGGACGCACAGGCGGTGACGTCAGTGAGTGCGTCTTGTAGCACATTGGCTGGAGACACGTGCGCCGCCGGGTGCCATGGCGACGTATGATACTTCCGGTATGCAAATACATCACATACATTGGAACGCCGAGGTGAACGACACGAGCGCGGTAGATATATCATTAACTGTGAATTATAACATCAACATGTGTATTCTATTGTGCAGTGATTTGTACTGATGATGTAACGGGGTGTGTTTTTTATGTGGGGGGTATATATATGCCTACCAGAATGTATGTCATTAGGCTTGACAAAGACTGGTGTGCAGTCGAAACGTTGCCGATTGTGTCTGGAGGTACGAATAAAGAAACTTTTTTGATATTGCGGAATGCTGCCGAAGCTATCTTCTTTTCTACATGTGTGTACATGATGGCAGGGAATTTTTTAAAATGACCATCCTACTTCTCTCAATCCAATGATGTGCCCCCTCTCAAAGTCTGTAAACTGGGCAAAAAGTCTTCCAGGGCATAATAGAGGCATGTCTAGCAGTCAATGGATCTATCATCAAGAGGTATACTACCCAAAAGTAGCCTCAGGGAGCCTTGTTATAGAGCAGCATGGGAAATACTTTTGCACCCTTTTGTGGCAAGATCCAATATCTAATCAGACCATTAGACTCATGCCTCACATACATCACCCCACATGGGCATACTGTATCTGGCATGAATTCATGGTAAATGTGTCCTTGTAAGTTGTTGTATAGTTTTCAAACCTCAATTAATACTTATCATTATATCAAAAGTCTTTATACATAATGCCATACTGGTTGTACTGGACACAGTGACCCCAAATACAGTGGTCCCATTGAGATTTTCCTGGTATTCCCGTTTGAGGAGTGATTAATAATCTGATCCTTGAATACAGAGGTCCTACACATTCTTCTCATTATATCTCTTGAGTTTTGGTGCCGACACTATAAGCATCGCTGGTTGTACTGGACACAGTGACCCCAATACAGTGGTCCCATTGACATTTTCCTGGTTTTTCTCTTTGAGGAGTGATTAATAATCTGATCCTTGAATACAGAGGTCCTACATATTTTTTGGCATTTCTATTTGAGGAATGAATGACAATCTAATATTGCTGCTGATATAAGGACATATACAGTGCTGCTCATAATTATTCATACCCCAGGCAAATTTTGACTTAAAGTTACTTTTATTCAACCAGCAAGTAATTTTTTGACGGGAAATGACATAGGTGTCTCCCAAAAGATAATAAGATGATGTACAAGAGGCATTATTGTGGAAGAAAAAAACATTTCTCAGCTTTTATTTACATTTGAGCAAAAAGTGTGTCAGATATTTATTTCATATAAGATATGAAGTATAGTAGACCGATGTGGCACACTCGGTGGTGAAGCATGGAGTCAGGATCCCACCCCGTATATATGATAGAAAAAACTCCAGTGAGATTTGCTTTGGTGCTGTTGTTGTTTATTGAAATGCGGCAAAGAAACACTTTGTGTGACGTTTCGGCACAATAGCCTTTTTCAAACTGTGTAAGGGCTCTTTCACACTTGCGTTCTTGTCTTCCGGCATAGAGTTCCGTCGTCGGGGCTCTATGCCGGAAGAATCCTGATCAGGATTATCCTAATGCATTCTGAATGGAGAGAAATCCGTTCAGGATGCATCAGGATGTCTTCAGTTCCGGAACGGAACGTTTTTTGGCCGGAGAAAATACCGCAGCATGCTGTGCTTTTTGCTCCGGCCAAAAATCCGGAACACTTGCCGCAAGGCCGGATCCGGAATTAATGCCCATTGGAAGGCATTGATCCGGATCCGGCCTTAAGCTAAACGTCGTTTCGGCGCATTGCCGGAGCCGACATTTAGCTTTTTCTGAATGGTTACCATGGCTGCCGGGACGCTAAAGTCCTGGCAGCCATGGTAAAGTGCAGTGGGGAGCGGGGGAGCAGTGTACTTACCGTCCGTGCGGCTCCCCGGGCGCTCCAGAGTGACGTCAGGGCGCCCCAAGCGCATGGATCACGTGATCGCATGGATCACGTCATCCATGCGCATGGGGCGCTCTGACGTCATTCTGGAGCGCCCCTGGAGCCGCACGGACTGTAAGTATACCGCTCCCCCGCTCCCCGCTCCTACTATGGCAACCAGGACTTTAATAGCGTCCTGGGTGTCATAGTAACACTGAAAGCATTTGGAAGACGGTTCCGTCTTCAAATGCTTTCAGTACACTTGCGTTTTTCCGGATCCGGCGGGCACCTCCGGCAACGGAAGTGCACGCCAGATCCCAACAACGCAAGTGTGAAAGAGGCCTTAGTACAGAAAATGCAGAAAATTACAATCAGTGATTCTGTGATAAAACAACAAAAATGACAAAATAACATGATTCACGAACAGTGAGTATACATGGATATACATGTAAGTGAATATACACAAGGTGTATATCAACGAGAGGAGTCTCAGGATCCTGATGAGAAGCCCCAGGCGTAGGCTGAAGAACAATTTATGATGGAGCATATTTAAGGAAAAACAGTCAGAAACCACAAATATGTCACTCATGATCATATAATACAGCCGGGAGTGAGTTTCACAGAGCACAAGTCCAGAGAAGATGTAGAAAATTAGAGCTTTAATGAAAATGTCCAGGAGCGGCCCCCAAGATTATGTCATAGAAATCTGGATCATAGTAGTGCATGTGGAGGGAGTACATATAAAGGGAATCAGCGGATGGAGCAGAGGGAGCATCAGAGAGATAGAGCGTACTGAGGATCTGATAAGTATTATAAGAGCAAGGTAAAAGGGGGAAAGGTCAAGGCATTGCACTTACCACAAGCCGCTCTGGAGGAAGGAGCCAAAAGGTGCTGCGCTGTGTGAAAGTACTGCATACAACTGTATGTGGTCGGTATAGGCGCACCGTATTGTGATCAGAGCGGTGCTTAAGTACGCCAATCGGGCGCGAACGGCACTTCCGGTATCGCGAAACCGGAAGTGGTGCGTTCCAACTGCGGTTCACGGGCAGGAAGTGACGTAGGGAGTGTATGCTGCGGTTCATCAGCGTTCCACAGACAGGAAGTGCGTTCCATATGCATTCCACCAGCAGGAAATGGTTGATTACTAGAGCACTGAGCGTGATGGGACCTATATCAATGTATCCAGGGAATCAAGAAGGGAACAGACGGAGGGAAGGGGGTAGAGGGAAAAAGAAGGGGAAAACTATACATGTGTAATAACTCTATATGGGTTAGCTATATAATGAACACTACAGGGAGTGCAGAATTATTAGGCAAGTTGTATTTTTGAGGATTAATTTTATTATTGAACAACAACCATGTTCTCAATGAACCCAAAAAACTCATTAATATCAAAGCTGAATATTTTTGGAAGTAGTTTTTAGTTTGTTTTTAGTTTTAGCTATTTTAGGGGGATATCTGTGTGTGCATGTGACTATTACTGTGCATAATTATTAGGCAACTTAACAAAAAACAAATATATACCCATTTCAATTATTTATTTTTACCAGTGAAACCAATATAACATCTCAACATTCACAAATATCCATTTCTGACATTCAAAAACAAAACAAAAACAAATCAGTGACCAATATAGCCACCTTTCTTTGCAAGGACACTCAAAAGCCTGCCATCCATGGATTCTGTCAGTGTTTTGATCTGTTCACCATCAACATTGCGTGCAGCAGCAACCACAGCCTCCCAGACACTGTTCAGAGAGGTGTACTGTTTTCCCTCCTTGTAAATCTCACATTTGATGATGGACCACAGGTTCTCAATGGGGTTCAGATCAGGTGAACAAGGAGGCCATGTCATTAGATTTTCTTCTTTTATACCCTTTCTTGCCAGCCACGCTGTGGAGTACTTGGACGCGTGTGATGGAGCATTGTCCTGCATGAAAATCATGTTTTTCTTGAAGGATGCAGACTTCTTCCTGTACCACTGCTTGAAGAAGGTGTCTTCCAGAAACTGGCAGTAGGACTGGGAGTTGAGCTTGACTCCATCCTCAACCCGAAAAGGCCCCACAAGCTCATCTTTGATGATACCAGCCCAAACCAGTACTCCACCTCCACCTTGCTGGCGTCTGAGTCGGACTGGAGCTCTCTGCCCTTTACCAATCCAGCCACGGGCCCATCCATCTGGCCCATCAAGACTCACTCTCATTTCATCAGTCCATAAAACCTTAGAAAAATCAGTCTTGAGATATTTCTTGGCCCAGTCTTGACGTTTCAGCTTGTGTGTCTTGTTCAGTGGTGGTCGTCTTTCAGCCTTTCTTACCTTGGCCATGTCTCTGAGTATTGCACACCTTGTGCTTTTGGGCACTCCAGTGATGTTGCAGCTCTGAAATATGGCCAAACTGGTGGCAAGTGGCATCTTGGCAGCTGCACGCTTGACTTTTCTCAGTTCATGGGCAGTTATTTTGCACCTTGGTTTTTCCACACGCTTCTTGCGACCCTGTTGACTATTTTGAATGAAACGCTTGATTGTTCGATGATCACGCTTCAGAAGCTTTGCAATTTTAAGAGTGCTGCATCCCTCTGCAAGATATCTCACTATTTTTGACTTTTCTGAGCCTGTCAAGTCCTTCTTTTGACCCATTTTGCCAAAGGAAAGGAAGTTGCCTAATAATTATGCACACCTAATATAGGGTGTTGATGTCATTAGACCACACCCCTTCACATTACAGAGATGCACATCACCTAATATGCTTAATTGGTAGTAGGCTTTCGAGCCTATACAGCTTGGAGTAAGACAACATGCATAAAGAGGATGATGTGGTCAAAATACTCATTTGCCTAATAATTCTGCACGCAGTGTATATGGTTAAGATCTTAATAAACTCTATATGAATACGTTATACCATAGACTCTATCAGGATATACTGTAAAGGATGCAAACTATAAAAGGATACAGATCTCCAGTGGATGATGCTGTTATGGTACCTATAAAGTAAATGGGAATATTGTAAAGGGCGATGTACTGAAAGAGGCTAATCAGAAAAACGTATATAAGTGGACGTAATGGTCAATGGAATCAGGTGTGTTCGTCGCGGGAGTGGGGGCCCATAACAGTAAATAAATGGGTGTATGAGTGAAAGAAAAAGTGATAATGAAGGATGTAAGAGATTGTGTAATGGTATAGGGCTAGGGGGACTGTACTCAACGTATGATGGAAAAAATTAAATGAAGCTCAGGACTTCGTAGTCTCTGTTCAGGGCTTTAGGTTCTTGTGGTAAGTGCAATGCCTTGACCTTTCCCCCTTTTACCTTGCTCTTATAATACTTATCAGATCCTCAGTACGCTCTATCTCTCTGATGCTCCCTCTGCTCCATCCGCTGATTCCCTTTATATGTACTCCCTCCACATGCACTACTATGATCCAGATTTCTATGACATAATCTTGGGGGCCGCTCCTGGACATTTTCATTAAGGCTCTAATTTTCTACATCTTCTCTGGACTTGTGCTCTGTGAAACTCACTCCCGGCTGTATTATATGATCATGAGTGACATATTTGTGGTTTCTGACTGTTTTTCCTTAAATATGCTCCATCATTTGTTCTTCAGCCTACGCCTGGGGCTTCTCATCAGGATCCTGAGACTCCTCTCGTTGATATACACCTTGTGTATATTCACTTACATGTATATCCATGTATACTCACTGTTCGTGAATCATGTTATTTTGTCATTTTTGTTGTTTTATCACAGAACCACTGATTGTAATTTTCTGCATTTTCTGTACTTACACAGTTTGAAAAAGGCTATTGTGCCGAAACGTCACACAAAGTGTTTTTTCTATCATATAAGATATGAAATCATAAAAATTATGATTTCATATTTTTATGAAATATGAAAATTGAAAAATTTAATTGGCGGACATACTCTCACCTAAAGAATTATTAGGAACACCATACTAATACGGTGTTGGACCCCCTTTTGCCTTCAGAACTGCCTTAATTCTACGTGGCATTGATTCAACAAGGTGCTGATAGCATTCTTTAGAAATGTTGGCCCATATTAATAGGATAGCATCTTGCAGTTGATGGAGATTTGAGGGATGCACATCCAGGGCACGAAGCTCCCGTTCCACCACATCCCAAAGATGCTCTATTGGGTTGAGATCTGGTGACTGTGGGGGCCATTTTAGTACAGTGAACTCATTGTCATGTTCAAGAAACCAATTTGAAATGATTCGAGCTTTGTGACATGGTGCATTATCCTGCTGGAAGTAGCCATCAGAGGATGGATACATGTTCTCATTCTGTTTACGCCAAATTCGGACTCTACCATTTGATGTCTCAACAGAAATCGAGACTCATCAGACCAGGCAACATTTTTCCAGTCTTCAACAGTCCAATTTTGGTGAGCTCGTGCAAATTGTAGCCTCTTTTTCCTATTTGTAGTGGAGATGAGTGGTACCCAGTGGGGTCTTCTGCTGTTGTAGCCCATCTGCCTCAAGGTTGCGCGTGTTGTGGCTTCACAAATGCTTTGCTGCATACCTCAGTTGTAACGAGTGGTTATTTCAGTCAACGTTGCTCTTCTATCAGCTTGAATCAGTCGGCCCATTCTCCTCTGACCTCTAGCATCCACAAGGCATTTTGGCCCACAGGACTGCCGCATACTGGATGTTTTTCCCTTTTCACACCATTCTTTGTAAACCCTAGAAATGTTTGTGTGTGAAAATCCCAGTAACTGAGCAGATTGTGAAATACTCAGACCGGCCCGTCTGGCATCAACAACCATGCCACGCTCAAAATTGCTTAAATCACCTTTCTTTCCCATTCTGACATTCAGTTTGGAGTTCAGGAGATTGTCTTGACCAGGACCACCCCCCTAAATGCATTGAAGCAACTGCCATGTGATTGGTTGACTAGATAATTGCATTAATGAGAAATAGAACAGGTGTTTCCTAATAATTCTTTAGGTGAGTGTATAAACGCCAGTTCTTTTATTGATGAGATCTAAAGTCAATTTGTGCAGCTAATGAAACAGGGTGCAATTAATTATATAAAATATAATTTATTACAAATACATACAGTAAAAATGGCATACAAATTAATACAAGGACAATATCAAAATTGACCACAAGATGGTGCTCCACCGTTTACGCCAGGTTCACTTAATTTACTACACCAAGTACAATACAATGCTACTCTTTTTTTTAATATCAAATTATTACCGATTAGTGTACTGGTTATCAAAACATTATAATGCAACAAAAAAAAAAAAACAATAGAAATGAATCTGTGGAAAGTCCCTTATGCTCAATCAAAGAATATGGCAGTAAGAGACACCTTATAAATACGCCCATTGGCCTAACTACAGATAATAAAATCCGATCAGAGATCTCACTCTGATAGAAATATTACAGTAATTCCAATGATGTGCACATTTATTAAAATTTCCCATAAAATTACTGTTTTAACACTATTGACCCACTAATAATGGGGTCTCAACTATATGCCCATTGGAGCGATTCATAATTACTGCAAATGAAATAAATTATACATTACCCCTGGCTTTGGGATAAAGAGCTTTTAGAAGGGACCCAGCTTTCCAAGATTTAGATCTGTCAGTTTCTTTCTGCGAGTCTCGGGTGTGTCCCTGGAAGAATTCCTTAGGGTGTAGGGAGCTTTTCTTAGGACTGGAAGTGGTGAAGATGTTCTGTGATCTGTGATGTCCTGTGGTACGTTCCTGACGTGTGAAAACCGATGATCCCCTGATCACCAAAACTGGATCAGATATTCTAATCCTTATCTCTGTCCATCCCCTCTTGGATTAGGGATTTCCAATTAGATAAGGTGGGTGTGACGTATGTTAATCATGGGGATGATGTCATTTAATTGGCATTCCTTAGAAACTTCTGCCCATCTACCACTTGATGGCACTGTTGTTTCATATATGAAATTTAAATGTTCAGGAATGCCAAATGTACACATATCTAACCTGTTCATATGACTTCCTTAACCTTTTCCCATTATATCAACCAAGGAGATATTCTTTCTGACACTTTGCTCAGACCGACTGGCGGTATTAGAAGTTTCCCTAATCCTTGAATTTATGGGGCAGATAAGAATACAATAGTCCTTAGAAAGTTTTATCCAGTTTGTGTATCTTAGCCATCCAAATGACTAATTAATTGCCGTCTAAGATAACTGAGCTCTTCTCTAAAAGAAGATCCTCTTAGTAGAAAACCAGCTTATATGCTTCTATAGAATATACTCTCATTGATACATATGTGGCATAATATATATATATATAAATAGATATAATGATATATTATTAATAACTGGATATAAATATACAAACATTATATATATCATTGGATAAAATATATTAAATTATATGCAATCACACGTGAATATATACTTTATACTGGTGATTATATGGAATAACGCTGCATACCAGTGTCTTACGAATAACCTTTCTTGACCCCGGTATTTAAGATAGTTTATGTGAGACCCATTATATTCTTTAAGATACCACATCTGTTGGCAATAACTTTTAAAACAATATACATTGCATGCCAGTGACTTTCCGTACCAGTTAAACTTATCCTGACCTTTTCTGGCTTATTCCAACAGAGAGTTCGGCCTCTTAAAGGTAATGTGAATCTCCATTTTGTTTCTAATATTGTCAGACCTTAATATGCAGATATAAATATGCCCGACAAGTGTCCAGTCCAAAATTATTCATACCCTTCACAAACTGTCACAGTCTGTGGGAAAATCAAAAGTTCTATACCATTCCAAATAGTCCAAGCTGTTCTAAAGCATCCTAATTACCCTGATTAATTGGGAACAGCTGTTTTAATCAACTCAACAAATGAAAAACAGCAGCTCTCTGCAGTTGGTTTGTGGACAGTCATGGCTAAGACAAAGGAGCTCAGTGAGGACCTGCGGCTGCACATTGTGGCTGCTCACAAGTCAGGAAAGGGCTACAAGGCCATTTCTAAATGTTTTCAAGTTCCAGTGGCTACAGTGCAAAGTATTATTAAAAAATACAAGATGTTCCGCACTGTGGAAAATCTCAGAGGACGTGGTCGGAAGACAACAGTGACACCTGTGCTGGCCAGGAGGATAGTTAGAGAGGTGGAAAAGAATCCAAGTATCACCACCAAGGTCATCCTGGTGAATCTGGGCTCTGCTGGTGGCAATATCTCAAGGCAGACCATCCAACGGACACTGCACACTGCTGGGTTCCATGGATGCAGACCAAGGAGGACGTCACTTCTCCACATAAGGCACACAAAAGCTTGCTTGGCCTTTGCAAAAGCTCATTTGGACAAAGAAGAAGACTTCTGGTCTTCTGTGTTATGGTCAGATGAAACAAAAATTTAATTGTTTGGTCACAATGATGTTTCCTACATTTGGCATAAAAAAGGAGAAGCCTTCAACCCAAAGAACACCATCCCCACTGTCAAACATAGTGGTGGGTGTGTTTTTCAGCCATTGGACCAGGGAACCTAATCACAGTAAATGGCACCATGAAAAAAGAGCAATACATGAGGATTCTCAACGACATCAGTCAGTCTGCAGAGAAACTTGGCTTTGGGCACCAGTGGACATTTCAGCATGACAATGACCCAAAACACACAGCAAAAGTTGTGAAGAAATGGTTAGTAGACAACAACATTAACGTTTTGGAGTGGCCCAGCCAGAGTCCAGACTTGAATCCAATTGAGAATCTGTGGAGGGAGCTAAAGATCAGGGTGATGGCAAGAAGACCCTCCAACCTGAAAGATTTGGAGCTCATTGCTAAAGATGAATGGGCAAAAATACCTGTGGAGACATGCAAAAAGCTGGTCTGCAATTATAGTAAGCGTTTGATTTCTGTAATAGCCAATAAAGGCTATTCTATTAATTATTGAGGAGGGTATGAATAATTTTGGACTGGACACTTTTTGCTCAAATGTAAATAAAAGCTGAGAAATGTTTTTTTTCCCCACAATAATGCCTCTTTTACATCGTCTTATTATCTTTTGGGAGACACCTATGTCATTTCCCGTCAAAAAATTACTTGCTGGTTGAACAAAAGTATCTTTAGAGAGGACCTTTCACTAGAATAAAAAATTTAAACTAAGCATACAGACATGGAGGGCGGCGCCCAGGGATCTCCCTGCACTTACTATTATCCCTGGGCGCCGCTCCGTTCTCCAGGTATAGGCTCCGGTAGTTTCCTATGTTTAGTTCAACTGGGTGGAGCCTGCCGGCGTCTCCTTCTCCCAGGCTGTAGCGCTGGCCAATCGCATCGCTCAGCTCATAGCCTGAGAGAAAAAAAACACCTCTCAGGCTATGAGCTGAGCGCTGCGATTGGCCAGCGCTACAGCCTGGGAGAAGGAGACGCCGGCAGGCTCCACACAGTTGAACCGAACATATGAAGCTACCGGAGCCTATACCGGGAGAACGGAGCGGCGCCCAGGGATAATAGTAAGTGCAGGGAGATCCCTGGGCGCCGCTCTCCATGTCTGTATGCTTAGTTTACATTTTTTTATTCTAGTGAAAGGTCCTCTTTAAGTCAAAATTTGCCAGGGATATGAATAATTATGGGCAGAACTGTAATTGTCAATGTGATATACATATATCAAGTTGTAAATACTTGGATCTGGAGCATTATCAATATATCTATGCTGCTATTGTACAATCTCTGATTTACTATTTATATTTGTGATCGGATCGGCTAGCAGATGATGAGCCCTAACCTTGCAGTGGGGTGTGGCGGAACTGCTTCTGTAAGGAAAGCCTAAAGAGGGCCACCTTGAAAGGAGGATGTGTGAGTTGAGGGTTGTGGGTGGGAGGGTCAGCTGTAGCTGAAGACCGCGTCACCCGGGAGCTCGCTGCTCCTACCTTTTGTAGTTCTGCTGGCGCCTCCCCTCACACAAATGCGGCGTCTGCCGCGCCTATACTTGTGATCGGATCGGCTAGCAGATGATGAGCCCTAACCTTGCAGTGGGGTGTGGCGGAACTGCTTCTGTAAGGAAAGCCTAAAGAGGGCCAAAAATGACGCGTGAGACACGGATGGTACAAAGGATTCGTGTTACAGATTTACAGTAATATTTTCTGAAAAGCACAAGACATTTCGGAGCGTGGATTGGGAATGTACCTGGTATAGCATGAACTCTGCCACCGACCTAGTTTCTTTATGATGTGCTCCGGGGTGCCGTTTTTTGAAGCTGCGGATGCTGCGCCTATCCTAAAGGAATGCCCTGTGATTGAGCGCGGGTTTACCTTTACCTTGGATAGGAGGATCCGGACGTGCTTTAGGAACACTTGAATGCTGAGTGGCACGGAGCCAAACGCTAGTAGGGGAGATTGGGCTGGGGCCTGAATGATGGTGTCAGCCCATTCCCGTAGGACCGCTACCGGGCACCAGGCATTGCCAGTTGGAAAATATCTCACCTCTACGGTTTCCCCCGGCCGAGCAGTTTTAGAATGCGGCAGGGTGAGAGAGAAAGCGGAACCTACCTGGACAAGATGTCCCTTCTGGAGGTACCCGGGGGAGGAGCCTGGGCATGTGAACTCGCCTGGGCGTAGGAAACCATAGAAGCTGAGATACATTGCTGTTTTGATGAGTAGACTAGTATGGTGTCCGAAAGGTTCGTTATCTAACATGTGCGACAGGGATTTGAAGATTTCCCCAGTGATGGGTTCTCGTGAAGCCTTGGGTCTAACCGTAGTGTATTGAATACCCTTGAGGATGGCTTTAATGGGGTGTGCCAAAAATAACGATGGCCTGTCGGGGTACATGCTGTACCAGAAATGCTGGACGCCTGTTAAGTATAGCTTGATGGTGCTGTGGGATAATTTAAGAGTCTTATGGCAGTATGCTATGAATGCTAGGATGTAAGACACATGATCTAAGTGAGCCTGTGGAAATAAGTGTTTGAACGTGCTGAAATGTCCCCAGGCGGTGTTATAATTCCTTTGTGTGTTTTTGGAGAGGGACTGATTGATGAGTGACCTAGCCACTTCCAAGTGCTGCCTCAATCCATGTGGAGGAGGCTGTAAGCTGGTGTTGGAGTCGGGCATGGGTCTGCGTCTGGAGAAACCTGGAAGAAAGATTGCATGTTAAGTCTTGACAGCGCGTCGGCTAGATTAGCCTTCCCAGCAATGTGCGCTACTTCATAGTTGAAATGATGTTGTAACGCCAACCACACGAAGCGCCTTAGGAAGGCCATGACCTGCACGGATGCCGATCTCCCTTTGTTGACTAGATCGACCACTACCATGTTATCAGATATGATTAATACCGTTTTATTGGACCACTGACTACCCCAGGTCTGTGCTGCGGCGACTATGGGGTAAATCTCGAATAGAGGTGATGAGCCTGAAAACCCCGGTATGCGGGATACCTCTGCCGGCCAAGCGCTAGCTATCCAGTGCTCCCCGTAAATAGCCGCAAACCCCACCGAAGATGAAGCGTCTGTGTGTACGACAGGGGAATTGTTGGAGACCTTGGGTATGAACAAAGAGACTCCGTTCCAGTGTGTCAGAAACCGATCCCACATGACCAGATCTGCCTTGGCCTGGTGGTCGAGATAGATGATCGAATTCTGATCCGCTGCCTCTGGCAACAAGCGCAGGAGTCTGGAGATGAAGGATCTGCCCTGGGGAATAATCCTCATGGCGAAATTGAGCATCCCCAGAACGCTTTGCAGATTGACCCTGGACGTGACCCCCTCTTGAAGCAAGTTGCGCACCGCCGTTTTTATTCTGGACAGCTTATCTGCTGGTAGACTGGCCTGACCAGACGCGGTGTCTAGCTGGATTCCTAAGAAGGTGATCCTAGTGCTGGGCCCATCTGTTTTGTTATCAGCCACTGGTACTTGGAGTTCCCTAAAAACTTGCATCAGGGTATCGAGGTCTACCGGTGGTCGTGACGGGGGTTCAATCAACAGGAAATCGTCTAAGTAATGTATGACGTGGAAAGCGTGGAATTTGTGCTGCAAGATCCAGTGTAGGCCCCTGGCGAATTGATCGAAAAGCCATGGACTGGATCTAGACCCGAATGTTAATTTGTTGGCGAAATAATAACAGCCCTCCCATTTGACCCCATGCCATTGCCATAACTGCGGTGATATGGGAAGGAGTTTGAAGGCATCCGTGATGTCAGCTTTGGATAGCCACGCCCGTGCACCTAAGGACAAAATAACCTGGATGGCTTCGTCTATAGAGGAATATTTCATCGTGAACTCTTCCGCTGGGATGAGCGAGTTAAGACTTGGTATGGATAAAGAATGGGGCGCTGACAAGTCATAGATCAATCTTTGTTTATTATTAAACTTCCCGGTGACTACCCCTATGGGGTTGATCCTGAAGGTTTCAAACGGGGGTATGGAGAATGGACCGATGAGGTATCCCTTGGCTAGTTCGGCCTGGATCAGCAGTGACACTACCTCGGGGTTATTTAATGCAGATTGGAGGTTCCTACATTCAAACGAAGCCTGGGGAATGGCGACCTGTCCGGTATGAAACCCTGATGAACAGCCATTGATGACAAACCTGACCCAAGCTAGATCGGGATGGCCTGTCAGGTGACACGCGAGCATATCGATGTTTACCCTGCTTAGTCATGCGGGGTTGTGACCTTTCTGTGGGCAAGCAATGCGGGGATGTGCCCTGTAGCAATTAGCGCACAGATGCAACAGGCGGCACTGATTGTAGAAACAGCTGCCCGCATTAAAATTGTTGCATATCTGCGACTTCCCCAAGTATCTGATGGGCCGACCTAACTTGTCCACCCCCGTGCCTGCTTTAGACGGAAATGCCTCCGGGGTGTTTTTTGGGATGGGAATGTCGAGTCGCGTGCTGGCATTGGTGCACCATTCTTCTGCATGGGAATAAGACCCACAATTGACGCATGCTGGTGACTTCTGCCCGGCGAAGTGCCGACAGAACAGCTCAGTGTCCACGACTGCCCAATCTACAGTATGCCGGAACTGGGTAAGCATTGCAGCCGCTTTGGCGGAGAATGAGCGGTGATATTCATAGAAGGCAGTGCCCCCATACTTGTGACCCAGTTCCGCCACCTTGTAGAGGTACAGATCCAACTCCTCTCTGCGTGTTGGGGATACCGTACAGATGACGTCTCTGTATAGGCTAAATGCCAGAACGAATTCGATGACACTGAGCTTCCTGTTTAATCGATTGTCTCTGGATTTCAATATTACTGACACTTCGCCGCATGCGATCGTTTTGTTATCAGGGACTTCGTGGGTAGCAATAAGTAAGGAGGCTAAATTGATGTCCTTACCCTCGAGGATGTCCTTCCTCAGAGTGGCAGGAATGAAATGAGACGGGGATATGCTGGGGAAAACGGGTGGGGTGTGGACGCCCAAGCCGGTGGAAGTAGATGGAACCACCGGACCCTGGCTGTCGTCGATAGGATTGGAAGCCCTGCTTTCAACAACTTCAAGTCTGGTCTGAAAGCTGGACATGGATGAGGCCATGTTATTTATGACAGCGTGCAGCTGACTAATGGAAGTTTGAATGGTATTCATTGTAACCACGTCTTGGCTGGGGCCCGAATCCGCCTGGAGGAGACGATACAATTCTGCCTTCCTGGCTGATGCGGGAAAGGGGATGCCTCTGCGCAGGAGCTCGGCCGATAGTTTTGGAATGGTCCAGGCTCTGAGGGACTGGGAGTGCTCCCTGTCTGACATCAGGTCGAGACTTCTCTGGGAATCGACCGTGCCTTGGCTCCTCTGGTCCTGCGCTGGTTCCATCTAAGATATTGTGAAGACATGAAGGCCCTGTTGCCCAGAGTGTCCACCTGCATGCACTAGTGTACCCGGAACTAATCACCTGTGGGATTCTAACCGTGCGCCCAGACTAGATGGTGACATCGAAAGCAATGCGTGCCCTGGAACCTCGTGACTGGGGTGACCCTTGTATGCCTGAAATGGATGCGACGTGACATGAATTGATGCATGAATGTAATTTTTTATTTTTTTTTCACGCATATACATACATATACACATACATACGTAACCCCCTACACATATGTATATATGTACATACATACACGTACGTATGCCTGTAGTCGTGACAGGACTTTAGTGGAGTCCTTGGACGTGAAGGACCGAGTCTGCCTGTAGACGTGACAGGGCTTAATTTGTGTCCAAGACCGTGTGGAACTGATGCTTGCCTGTAGTCGTGACAGGACTTAAGTCGTGTCCTGCGTGCGTAATGGACTACTGGTGCCTGAAGACGTGACAGGGCTTTGACCTGTGGATCCGAAGGCGTGACGGATCTGCGCACGTGCGTGAGGCGCATACTCAGTGGACAGACACGTGAAGATACGAGACTAGTGCCCCAGCGAAGAGGGGGCACCCAGGCCATACTGCCCCTCATGGATTTGTCTTTTGCCCCACTATCATGCAGCAGGAATGTCACGTCACTGACACTTCTTCCGCCCCCCCCCCTTCTCTCCCATAAGTAAAACCCATTTTTTTTTTTTTTCTTTACCTTCAATTATCCCTGAGCAGGCGCCCTGTAATGAAAAGTTGCGCTTGATGAGCTTCTCATAACTGCGGTGCCACAGCCCTACCAACCCCAGACCATACCTTTCACACACACCCACAATAGCGCTGCTTTGATGGGGCTGCCGAATTGTCACTTTGAAACAACCTGTTGAAGGAAACACATGTGAGGAGGCGGCCGATGCGCCGCAAGGACCGGGCGTGCGTGCCAGTGGTCCGGCTGCTGCTGGTGAGTATGATGTGTCTGCTGGTGTCTGTGCCGTGCCGCCCCCCTACCACACTTACCCTCCGTGTGTACCGAATGTACGGTCCCTCGCTTCGGTTGCCGGCCCTATACTTACCCACCGGAGGAAGTATCGGGGAGACTCGTACCACGCCGACGCCGGAGCAAGAATAGGAGCAGGGGAATCCCGGAAGTGACGTCAGCTGTAACTGAAGACCGCGTCACCCGGGAGCTCGCTGCTCCTACCTTTTGTAGTTCTGCTGGCGCCTCCCCTCACACAAATGCGGCGTCTGCCGCGCCTATACGTGTGTGGCTTTTCAATATTTTTTATATTTTTTAATATTAGTTTTAATATTTAGATTAATAAATACGTACTCCATTTGAAAGAGTGCCTGCTAATATTTTAAATGACATTTTCTGATCAGACTGGGTGTGTCTTTAGCAGTTGCACCTTGATCATTCAAACTTCTCGGTTGAGCAACCCAATATGCCACTCACTATCACCAGGGTGCAGTTATTTTCATTTGCTTATTTTCAGTAAGAAATTTTTGAATGAAGATTACCCATGGCATCTGCAAGGCATGCTTATCTACAATCCAAATTAATATAACAAATATTTCTTAACCCATCAGCATGCACTGAAGGATTCAGTAATGTGTTCTATCTGCACAACAAGAATCTTGTCTCTAGGTTTGTTTGTCTTTTGCATTTAGCGCAGTGTCTTATTTGTTAATGTGCAGCACATCTGTCACTGGATGCGGAGGTGACTCCCAAAGGGGTTACCTTTTTCAATGGAATACAATACTATCATATGCAAATGTAATTTTACATAGGCTTCCATGATTGCGACAGAGGTACATGTTTTGCATGTTCACTGGTGCGTTGAAAAAATCATTGTCACATTTTGTATGGTAGCTTCAAGTTATATTATAACTAAATCAAAACGAGGAAGCAACAGATAGATTGCTCCCTTTAAATGGGAAGCTTTAAAAACTACTGGACCCAGCAGAAGAAAATATTTATTAGGGCTGCACAAAAACAGCAAAATGTAAGATGCCATTGAGCTCCAGGCAGTGTAGATTTTCTAGCACTGCCATTTATATATTTTGTTGTCAGACATTCACACTCTTAGGCAAGACACAGATGAGCGAGTTTAATGTGAGAAATGCTGCATGTATAAGCATGATTTCCCGTTCTGACCTCTGCTCCTTTGACAGGATCGCACACAGGGGTGTAGCTATAGGGGAAGCAGGGAAGAAGCTGCTTTGGGGCACAAACTCAAAGGGGCCCACGCAGGAGGAGGACTAAAAGATTTTATTGTCAGGGCCCCCTCAACAGCATTATACAATGACATTATATAGAGTGACACTGTAAGAAACGGAGAGAGTCCTCGTCTGAGAGAGCTATCTTAACTAGCCACAGGAGTGGGGGTTGAATGGAAGGAGGGGGTTACGAAGAAGTTTCTGGAGGGGTAGGGGTCCGTTCAAACATTTCCTGTGTGGCCCAGTCATTTCCAGTTACGCCACTGATCTCACAGCATTATAATGATTCATAATGCTGTGTGTCCCTTTGTGAGACCTCAAATCTACTGAATTTTTCGGACATAATGCCCTCAATGTAATTAATTAGATACAGATCTGACAGGGACACACAGCATTATAAATCATTATAATGCTGTGTGATCTTGTCAGAGGAGCAGAGGTCAGAACAGGAAATCACGCTCACACATACATCGTGTTTGTCACATTGAACTCTGTCATCTGTGTGTGGCCTTAAGATCCTTTACATGGCTGACAATCAAGGCAATGATCAGTAAGGAGTGCTTTGCCCTGTGTATCATTCCTGATAATTGTCCTGTAATTGCCGCAGATCACCCTATGAGCGAACAACTACTCGTTCATTGGGTGAAAGCATAGCTGGTGTGGACACCTAGATGATCATTTCTGGGCAGTATGTCATGCTGTCCAGAAACATTGATTCTCTATGGGGACAAAAGATTTGAGTAGCCATCCCTCGTCTCTATATTGCTTAATGTAAATGCTGATGAGCAGGCAATTTTTGGGAAAGAACAGTCAACAATTGTTCCTGATAATTGCCTGCTGTGCCGGCCCGTGTAAAGGGTCCTTTAGGGTCCTTACACATATGAATTTTCACTTTTGAGTGTTTTTGAGGGCCCCATTTTTTGCAGTATTCTTTTGTGAGGTTTTTGTTGTTTTTATTTATTTTTTTGTAAATGGTTGCCCAGATATACTAATCCTTTAGAAAGGCTATTTAGACATGCATAAGACATCACAGTGGATCAGGCTGGGTGATAAATATGTGGCAAAAATAGGAGTAGGTTCAAAACAGAAATGACATATGATGGAAATATTTGCATGTCTTCAGTGTTTTGAACCCATTCCTGCTTTTGGCTTCCAAATCATGATCAAATCCCAATGCAAAATACTGACCGTGTGAAATAATTCTTATGGATGCTGCAAAGACAGGATCTGCTGTGTTTTTCATTTTTTGGTTCTTCCGACAGATCAGAAGAAGGGTAAAATAAACGGTCATGTTAATAAGGCCAAACAGGGACACTAGTTGGAAGGGTGGCAACAGCAAGAGCAGTCAACTCAGTGGCCAAATCACAGAGTGGTAAGGGTGGCAACAGCATTAGGGGTCAATATAGTGGCCCAGTCACAGAGTGGGCAGTGGCAGTAACAGCACCAGATGGTCACAGTAGGAGAAGTTGGCAGCAGAGTCAACAGGTGTGTGGCATCAGACAGGTGGCAGCATCAGAATAGTGGCTTAAGCACATGGCCAGAAGTAATGGGTCATGTTTAACAATGTTCTGGTGTGGCAGCACACTGCAGTCAGAACATTACTGCCAGAATGATTCAGTCCGATGGATCAGGCACCACTGTGTGGAAATCTTGGCTTATCCATGCCTGAATTATCTTTACAAAGGTTAATCTCTCTACATTTGAAAAGTGAGTTCTCTTTGGGGTAACTGTGCCCCCCATCGTACTAAACACACGCTCTGATGGCTGAGCAGGAAAGCTTGTCCAGGGCAAACTCGGCCAGATGCAGTCATAATTCAAGTTTGGCTACCTAATAGTCTGGATGATCTTGGATCTGGGGTGACAGGGTGCAGTCTAAGTATGCCACCACCTGCTGGTTCAGTTCTGCTCCATGTCCTGTTGCTGGTGGGTGGTTTCTTCGGTAGGCGGGTGAAGAAAAGTGCTCATTAGAGACTGAAGACTTAAGTGGATGCTGATGGAGCTGGTACTGCTCCTGCACCCCCCTCCAGCAGTTATGGCAGTGGATCGTGAGTGCAGAGGGTCCCCCTGGTCAGACCTTTGTGAGGATGAGCGATGGTACACATAGGCAGCGACCAACCGACTACATAGCATGTCTTGATAGTAGTTAAATTTATTATCCCTCTCAGCAGGTGTAAAAAAAGGCCCCTTTTTTGAGCCAGTAGCAAGGGTCTAGTATGGTGGAGAGCCAGTAGTCATCCCTCTGCCAAATCGTGAAAATGCGGCTGTCACTACGCAAGCAACTGAGCATGCATCTGGCCATTTGCTCAAGGGAATTGGAGGGACTCCCTGCCTCCATCTCCACTGCATACTGCCACGGTTTGTCAGGGTCATCAGCCTGGTCTTTCTCATTGCCCTCCAGCTCCTCCTGCTCCTCCTGCTCCTCTCCTGTCTCTTGGGCAGATAAATTACCTATTTCGGCATACCATTCCTGGGAGATAATGTCCTCCGCCTCCTCCTCCAGTTCAGCCCCAATAGGGCTCAGGTGGCTATAAAATGTAGGCACCAAGTCTCCTGTCCCCTGGCCAGCCAGATTTATCAGCATCTGCTCCAGAACATAAAGGAGTGAAATTACATAATTCATCCTGTAGCCCTGGCAACTTACAAAAAAAGTGGCTGCTTCAAAGGGCCTGTGCAAATGGCAGGTGTCACGCATGAGCTGCCACTGGCTATTGTCAAAGTTATACAGGGAGTACCCCTGTCTGCCTGCATCATCAAGAAACCATTCATGGCCTTCCTCTGCTCATATAGTCGGTCCAAGATATGGAGGGGGGAGTTCCAACGTGTGGAAATGTTGCATATGAGGTGATGTTAGGGAGCACTATTCAGCCTTTGCGGTTCAAAGAGGGCATGTTTTGCACGGTAAGAGTGGCTGAAGTGCATGCACAGTTTCCTGGCCATTTTCAATACGTCTTGAAGTTGGGTGGAAGACTTCAGGAACCGGATTGTAACCAGATTAAAGATGTGAACCATGCAGGGCGCATGGGTCAGCCCTTCTTAACACAGCACTGACAGAATGTTCTTTCCGTTATTGGTGACCATGGTTCCGATATTCAGTTGGTGAGGAGACAGCCAGGAGTCGATAACTTGGTTGATGACGCAGAGCAGTTCCTCCCCAGTGTGACTCCATTCACCCAGGCTGGCCAGGTGCAGAACAGCGTGACCCTGTATAGGTGCTATGCATAGGTGGTATGTCACAGGACAACTCCGAACTGTGCCTACAGCAGAGGCTGAGGACACGGTGGAGGATGAGGAGGCAGAGGAGGACATTGGTGCTGGAATCACAGCAGCAGGTGGCATTGCTATTGCCTGGCCAAGTTGCTGGTGTAAAAAATGGGTTGTCTAACCAGGATAAGTGACTGCGGGTGCAGTTCTCCTGGATGCTGCTCGAAAACAATGCAATACTAAAAGAAGGGGAGCAGTGACATGTTAAAACTTAACTTTTAATATGTATAAATTCTCCCTAGAGAGTAAAAAACCCCTTACAAACAAGAAATAACACTTATGTGTAGGACCTAAATTAGTGTGATACCAATGTATCGCAATACACCAGGCTAGGCGCATACCACCCTAGGCCCGAGTGCACAATTTGCCTAGGCACAAGGAGGACCTGGGCAAATCCAAGGAATTCAGGTGAATGAGTCCATACAAATAGCAAGTCTAGATGTAGAGGCTCTCTACACTAGTATCAAAGACCATCTTGGCCTGGTGGCTATTATATATTATTTGAATAAAAAAGGTATTCAATTTTCTGAGCACAATGAATTTGTTCTATCACTACTTGAGTTTCTGTTGACACATAATTACTTCACGTTCAATGGTAAGTTTTATTTACAGGTCACCGGGACAGCTATGGGGACAATCTGTGCGCCTAGCTTCGCGAATTTATTTTTAGGGTGGTGGGAGGAACAGGTAGTATTCACCGAAACTAATCAACATCACACTGATCACATACTGTACTGGGGTCGTTTTATTGACGACATTTTAATTTTATGGGACAGCACCAGCACTCAATTTTTTGATTTTGTTAAAGAACTAAATAATAATGAACTGGGCCTAAAATTTACAGCGGAATTAAATCACAAGACCATTAATTTCCTGGACCTCACCATCTCCCTTGAGAGTGATGGCAGTATACAAACTACCATATATAGGAAACCCACCTCAACGAATAGCCTTTCACATTGGAAAAGCCATCATCCAATTAGCCTTAAAAAAGGAATCCCGATAGGGCAATATCTTCGAGCGAAACGAAATTGCTCAACAACTGAAAACTTTGAGGCTGAATGTAGGCTCCTGTATGAAAAATTCTCAGCGAGAGGAAATCCGAAGAAAACCCTACACCGTGCATACAACCGAGCTAGAAAAAGTAGCAGAACGAATCTGCTAATGAGTACCGGGCAATTCAGAACCCAAAATGAAAAAATAATACGCTGTATTGGAAATTACGACGGACAACATGAGAAGATCCGGAAGATTCTAACACGGTATTGGCATATACTGCTCTCGGATGATGAGCTTAAAGAAATGATTACTCCGAGACCAGCAATCACATATAGAAGGGGCAGAACATAAAAGAGAAAATAGTGCATAGTCACTTTGTTCTGAACAAACAACAAAATAAATCCACCTGGCTCAGTTTGAGCGGATCGTTTCCATGTGGGGATTGCAGTTTCTGTAAAATGATGCCACCGAAAAAGGACTTCGTAAATCCTGGGGATAACAAGAAATATCAAATTAAGGAATATATCAACTGC